>NC_090806.1:40829774-41430329 GCF_036512215.1 Solanum lycopersicum | reverse complement strand
CTATAGATTTTGTGATTTGTAGTTAAATATAAGTATCATTGCCACTAGATTAAAAATATGAACAAGCCAGAAATTTTAAAATTGTATGGAAAATAATTGAAGACATTTTCCACAATAGAATATATGTGTCTACAATATAGAAATCTATATATATATATAATAAATTGTGGAAAAGGAGTAAACATATTTGCTATAAGTATATCTTCCGTAGCAAGAATATTTTACTGTGAAAGCTAGAAAAATTTGTTCTTAGCTATAATTATTAGTCCTTATCCACATACCATGTAAAATCTGTAGCTATCTTTAAGCCACCCTATGTCTTGCCCATATTGCTACAAAAAATTATTTTTAGCCACATACCATGTAAAGTATGTAGCTAACTTGTAGTTTTAAGTGAATTTTCTGATAGTGACACGTTATTAATCTATAGATCAGAAGAATGTAGATCAATCTTAATAAGACTCCCTTACATTTATCATGAATGATTCATACCGACAACTCATCAATAACATTCATGTAAGGCAGTAGCTACAAATATACTTACACAAACGAATCCCACATTCATACATTATAAAGTCGATGTCGATGTGAAGGACATGTATTAGCATTCAATAGGAAGTAGGGATCAAGTATCCATGCATCAATCCTTATTAGACCATTAACACATAAATCATCATCAATACTTAGACTAGGCAATAAATATAAATAATTCAACTTGGTAGAATCATAATTCAATCAATACAAAGTCACGATCACTTCAAATCAATCATGCATACTTTAAAATTCTTATTAACATGTTAAATATCTTATACATACATGTGAGGTTCTATACACAGTAACTCATTTTGGGGATTTTACATTAACTTTACCGGAGGGTACAACAACTTTGTTGGTGGTTGAGGTAAAGTCTAAGCAACACCTTGATCAACCATTGAGGAAGTTAAAGGAATAAGTTCTTGGTAAGCTTAATTAGTTATTCACCTTGGGGGGGAAGGTGTATTGAGGTATCAAGAAAGATGTGTGTTCCCAATATTGATGACTTGAGAAACCGGATTCTTCAAGAAGCTCATAGTTAGAATTATTCCATTCATCTAAGTTCTACAAAGATGTATCATGACCTTAGATAAGTGTTTTGGTGGGAAAGCTTAAAAGTGGACATAGCACAATTTGTTGAAAAATGTCCAAACTACTAACAAGTGAAAGTCGAACACCAAAAGTCCCGTGATCTACTCCATGAAATTCAAGTTCCCACTTGGAAGTGGGAAGATATTGATATGGAAAGTGTGGTAGGTTTTCCTCGGACATAAAAGCAATATGAATCCATATGGGTGGTTGTGGATAGGTTGACCAAACTCGTTCATTTTATTCCTTTCAAGTCTACTTACTCGGTGGAGCATTATGCAAGGTTCTTCATAGATTACATCAAGCGTCGCCATGGTATTCCATATCCATTATATATGATAGTGGTTCAAAAATAACATCTATATTTTGGAGGTCGTTCCAAAAAGGTTAGGGTGAAAAGGTGAAGATAATGACCGGTTTTCATCCCCAAATAGACGGTCAAGCGGACCGTACAATTAAAAACCTTGAGGATAAGCTTAGAACTTGTATAATTGACTTCAAATGAAATTAAGATAGACACTTGCCTTTGGTTAAGATTTCATATATTAATAGTTACCATTTATCTATATTTATGGCTCCTTATTAAGCATTGTATTGTAGGACATGTAGATCTTAAATTTGATGGTTTTAAGTGGGCAAGTCTTCACTTTTGGGTCCGTAATGGATTTATAGGACTTTGGAGAAAGTTCGTATAATAAAGAATTTCTTGAAACTAGTGTATAGTCTGCAAAAGCCTTATGCCAACCATAGGAGAAGGGACTTAGGGTTTGAAGAAGGGGATATGATGTATCTAAAAATTTAACCTATGAAAGGAGTGATTATATTTTGCAAGAAAGGGAAGTTTAGTCCTTGTTATATGGGTCCCTATGAAATTTTGGAAAGGGTTGGTAAGGTTGCGTATGAGTTTAAGTTACCTAGTGAATTGGCCTAGGTTCATCTAGTGATCCATGTCTCCATGCTTAAAAAATGTATCGGTGATCACGAGTGCATCCTTCCTATTAAGGGTCTAGGTGTGCAAGAGAATCTCTCTATCATGAGTTTCTAGTTGAAATACTTGATTATAAAGTAAAAAAGTTAAGGAACAAGCTGGTGGATTCCATAAAGGTGGGAAGAACCACTTATTTGATGGTGCCACATGGGAGGTCGAGGCCGACATGAAGTCCCGTTACTCTCGTCTATTTTATAACTAAGGTTATTTGTTCCTATTTGTAGTCAAAATAATGAGTTTATTTGAACTTGCTCTTATTTTTTTAAATTATTGGGATATATGTTCTGTTATAGTGATTCACATTGAACTATGCCTATAGAAGCAAAATTTTCAAAAAAAAAATGCTCTTTTACTTGATTGAAGTTATGAGGTATTTTTGGTATGTTGTGCCTTTATGAGTTGTATTGAGCATGATGATATGTGTTCAAGAAAGCTTTGGCTTAAGTTAATACGCATGTAATGAATGTTGAGCTCTTATAAGTTAAACAATGATGTTTTGAGTTGCATTTTGTAAATGGTCATGTGGTTATCTTTATTTGAGTTGTAAATAATGTTTTGATATGTTCTTGTTTGTTGGGCTGCTAGTCTTGTGTCTATTCCTTCCTTTCAAGGGATTTTAGTGTCATTCGGGGACGAATGTTCCTAAGGGTGGGGATAATGTAAAACTACGAATGTCTAAAGCCTAATATAAAGCCTAACATGAGATTCTAAGGGTTTTAGCACTATTTTAAGGTCGAAATAATATATATAAGTCATTTAGGAAGTCTTAGAATCAGAGCGTCAAGAATCGTCTATGACGTCCATGAACTAGTTCAAGAGGTGCTAGTGGGCCTTAGCCTATTTTACAAGCTATTAGGAGTCCGAATTCAATGGAATTTCGTAGGGTATCTACTACGTATTAAAGTTGGTTTAGGATCGCAATGTCCGAATACGACTCCCAAGGACAAACCAAAGGGTCCTTAAGGAGTACTCGTGCAATTTTGCCAGCAGCTGTCTTGAGACAGTAGCCATCGACAACCTATAGGCGACGAGGCGTGGTATAATTGATGGAGCGTCTATTGCAACCGTCAATGGTCACTTTGCAAAGGGTCCCTTTTTTCACGCTCTAAACAGAAGGAAGAATGTGCAACACGGAGAATACATTGGGCGTCAACTGACGTATGACCCGTAGGTCGGAGTAACGTAGGTCAGAGTCACTCTTCGCTGCCAAATTTTAAGTCAGGTCAATTAATTAATTAATTGATTATTTAAATAGTTGGGGGTTAAAGGATGTCTAATTAAGTTAGTTAATGACTTATATAAAGACCCAATCTTAATTAAATTTACCCAACTCTCATAATTCTAAAAACCCAATTGCTCTTCCTTCTATTTAGTTTCTCTCTCCCAATTAAACTCCATCGAAGAGAAGTCCAAGGTGGGTTCTATGGAAGAAAGAAGTCAATTTTCGTCCATCTATCTTCATCAATTAACAAGGTTTGGCATCTCTTCACCTTTAGGATTCCTTTTCCGAAAGAGTTCTTCAAAAATTGATTTAAAAAAGACGAGTTTCCAGTGGGTTTTCTTCTATTACGTATTTTATCTTTTAAATTGTATTGTTTATGGTTTATTTTGATTATTATGTGTAAGTATGTATTATAATTCAATTATGCTAGTTCTTGATGAGTTAACCTAGTTTTGTAGATTAGATCATGAAATTGACCCAAGTCACAAACCTTAGGTTATAAACTAGTGATGAATGATGTGTAGTGATTAAATGAACTTCACTGTTGTGTTCATTACTATTTTTTAATGGTATTACAACCATTATTGGATTTAACTTGATGGTTGATGGTAAAACCTTGGATGGTGGATTGTGAAGGAGATAGGAGTAAATCTTGTGATTCCATCCTTTACTTCAATTATGAGTACTTGTGTTTAGTGATGAAGTTATAATTAAGTATAACTCATGATGAGATTTATTATGGAGTGTTTGGTGATGAATTGAAATGTATTGATTAAAGTCTTGTGTGTTGTTAGCTAAGATGTTATGATATAAGGTTGGTAATGAATTCACATATGTTCCTTATTATCATATGGTGATGTAAATGTTCTAGCCTCACATGTGTGAATTGTATTTAATGGACATACTCATGAAATTCCTATTAAGCAATCACTTTGACTATATAAGGGGTAGACCCCTATGACCTAAATTAACTTATGATTAATAATGAGAGACATTTCAAAAGGGACTATAACTTTACACCGAGTGAATTAATAGTGAGTAGTGTCCCTTACCACATAGGGAAGGTAGGTTCACTATTGTACCATGAGATTAGAGACTATAATTAATATATCATAAAGTGGGTACCAACAAATCTCCTACTTCTTGAACTATGTTGCCCCCATTGGAATACTAGTAGTGGATCCACATAGATGCTATGTTCATGTTTTGGTACCACCTTGACAAATAGTCCACCTTCTTTTAGTGTAGCGTTCCATGACACCAGATTCCACATTATCTAATGTGGTCTATCTTGGTTAAGGCAAGATGTTCCCAAAAGTAAATACGAAGTAATAAAGTGAACTCTAACTAGGATGACCTAAGGGGTTTGACTAAATCTACGTAGAGTATGGGACTCAAACTATACATTGCACTCATTACCCTTGAGGGTATCTTAGAAGGTTGCTGTTATGTTCTTATATGCTTATAAATGTAAATTATATGTATATGTTGATCTTACATGTCAAAGAAACTATGTGTTATTGGTTTCACTTATTAACAAGTTGTTTGTCTCTATTGCTAAAGTATGGTGTTGTATACTCTTAATGATATAGTATGTAAAGTTGGACATTTTTTATAGTTCTTGTTGGGTTTACTTGTTTGAGTGAGGTTATGGGGCCTTGCTTAGTCATTGAAGTAGTGGACTTAATGAGGGCGTATGAGTGATGGTCTTTCTAAGGTTATGATGTTAGAAATCTTATGCATGCATGTTGGTATTATAACTTGATGATAGAGTTGTCTCGATTATGTGCTCAATTATGTTGATATGCATGCTGACTTGATTACACTTGGTATTGTTAGTGTTGTGATGTGTATAGTCTTGACTTAAGTAATATTTTCTTATTGACTTGTATTGGTTCTTTAATGTGCATAAGGTATTTCCAAAGTAATTTTTAATGATTTTGAATTAATGTCCCTCTATGGCATGATGTGCTAATCCCATTTTAGCCTTTTTCCGCAACATTTTAGTTTCCGATCGTTGAAGGGTTTGTAACCACTTTGAAGTAAGGATTGGGATCATTCTCCAAGTTGGGTATGTTCTCATGTTTAGAGGATGATGCCTTGTTATTACTCTAGTTATGGTTCTTTTTTATAGTGTAAAGACAATCATTCATTCATGTTGTTTGAAGACATTATTGTGAACCCAAAGTGGCATTTCTACATTGTGTAAGGGGTTATGCCGATGTTGATTCGTCTCCTCATGTTGTTGCAAGACATTATTGTAAACCCAAAGTGGCATTTCTACATTGTGTAAGGGGTTATGCCGATGTTGATTCGTCTCCGTTTAGATGGTTAATTTGATACATCTCTTTTAAGACTATGTTATGTATCTCATATATATATGTAATGTTCTTATATGAAGGGTCTTGGTATACATGAATTGTATATATTCTGTCTAAGCGAGTGGTTTAAGTAAACCTGATGTAGTAGTGAAGATGAAATATTTAATATTTTTTGCATTTTAAATCTATGAACATAATGATGAATGCTAAGAGCCAAGTCTTAGTCCTCTCTGGGGACGCCGACGCTGGTTCCGTCTACGAGGTACTCCCCGGATGTGACAGCATAGCAACTAGATTCACAATTTACCATATATAAGAGCTGAACACTTCATATCACATAACGAGGAACTACCTTCACAATATCTTCATGATTGTCCAGAGTTACCATGCAATTCTTCTTTCAAGTAACATAAATTATTCTAACTACAATCTCATACAAGCAAATATATACAAATATATAAGTGTAGGTTAAACATGAGAAGTTTTCTTTAATATCATTTTAGCATGAACTTTTACTAAGACATGCACATACTTTAGAAATTGGACCAAGTTCACATCATTCATAATTTTTTTAATTTTAAGAGGAACTACTAACCTCAACTTTTACTAGGAGTAAGAGGAAATAGATGAGTGTAGCGGGACTTCATGTCATCCTTGGTCTCCCATGTTGCACCCTCACCTAGATGGTGTATCCATAGAACTTAGAACCTCTTTCTTTGTCAGATTTTTTTACGTGACAATCTAGGATCTCAATCGGAACCTCTTGATAAGAAAGGTTGTCATTCGCCCGTACCCTTTAGTAGGGTGAATATACACTAGACTATACATTTCTTAAAGCATAGAGACATGAAATACCTAGTGAATTAGGCTAATTAACTTGGTAATTTCAACTCATAAAAAACTTTCATGACCCGCTTCAATATCGGATAAGGGACCATATTCCGGGGACTAAGCTTCCCCTTTTTACCAAACCTCATAACCCCTTGCATGGATGAAATCTTCAAGTAGACCCATTAACCTCTTTCAAATTCATAGTTTCTTCTTCTATTGTCGGCATAAGCTTTTGCTGTCTATAGGCTGCTTTAAACATATCACTTATCATGTGATCATATTCCAATGACTAATAGATTATCTCGGGACCAAGGAATGAAAACTCACCTACCTCAAACCACCAGACCGGATACCTATATTTCTACCATAGAGTGTTTCAGAAGGTGCAAAAGAAATACTTGAATGGTATCTATTATTGTACAAGAACTCCATAAACGATAGGTTATCATCCCTTTTACCCTTGAATTCAATAACATAATATCTCAAGATATCTTCTACGCTTTGGATGGTACGTTCCACTTGTCCATCCATTTGAGGAGCAGTACTAAGTTTTACTTGAGTACCTAGCCCTTTTGGAAAGACCTCTAAATAGTGAAGTTAATTGGGAACCTCTATTTAAGAGGATGGACAAAGGGATCCCATGCAAACTCACAATTTCATTAAGGTTCAACCTCGCATATTCCTTCACCAAATAAGTAGATTTGACGCGGATAAAGTGGCAGATTTCTTCAATCAATCAACAATCAGCCATAGGAAATGATATTGCCTACGTGACCGAGACAAACATACTACCAAATCCATAATGATATATTCTCACTTCCAAGTAGAAAGATCAATCACTTGAGTTAAACATGCCGTTCTTGGATGTTCGGCCTTGACTAGTTGACAATTAGGACATTTAGCGACAAACTTGACTATATCAATCTTCAAATTATCCCACCAATAGACTCTTGAAGATCAGGATACATTTTTGTGGCACCCACATGAATTGAATATCGGTAACCATGATCTTTTTCCTAAATTTTTTTTATAGGTCATCCACATTTGGTACACAAAATATATCTTAGTACCTAAGTACCTCATCCAACCCTTGGGAGAATGACTCATTAAACTTAGTACGAACTAATTTTTTTTCTCAATCAATAGATGACCAAGGTGTTGCTTAGTCTTTACCTCAACCACTAAATATGATTTGGAATTACCATGAACCATAGAAACTCCTATTAGATAATTTTCAAACCGTACATTGAACCATGACAACCTATGTACCTCTTTCACTTTGTAATTCTTATCATTGGGAACATGGTCTACAATACCCATATATATATATAAAACATAGAGGTTCCGCAACCATATTGGCCATGTCGGGGTAGTGAAGGACACTTATGTCGTAATCCTTCAAATTTTCCAACTGCCTTGTTTGTCACTGATTCAACTCCTTTTGAGTGAACACATATTGAAGAATTTTGTGTTCGGTAAATACATACACATGGACACCTTATAGGTAATGTCTCCATAACTTCTATGAAAATAAATGCCGCTAATTCAAGATCATTAGTTGGATAGTTGTTCTCATGTACCTTGAATTGTGTAGAGGTGTATGTTATAACCTTACCATGTTGCATGAGGAAAAACCTAAACCCTCTCGAGAAGCATCACAATACCCTACAAACCCTTTTTGCCCTTTTGTAAGGACAACAACGAGATTCCGTCAACTCCAACTTAAATATCTTTTCGGTTAAGGTTGTTGAGGAGAAACAATGGATGCAAGCCGTTGGAGCTAATTAAATAAATCATCAATCCTAGGGAGAGGATACCTATTCATTATGGTGATCTTGTTTAGTTATTGGTAGTGAGTACATATAATAATAGACCCATACTTCACAAACAATACCGGAGCGCTTCATGGAGAAGTGCTTGGTTATATAAAACCCTTGTAAAGAAAATTTTTGAGTTGATCTTTCAACTCTTTCAATTCAGCCTTAGCCATATGGTAAGTAGGAAGTGAAATGGAGTTCGTATCCAACAAAAATCCTATACCGAAATCTATTTCCCGTTTAAGAGGAATTTTGGGTAAATTATTAGGAAAGACTTCTAAAAACTCCTTCATTATGTGAACCAACTCTATTGGAGGAGCTTAAGAACCAACATCCTTAACACTCTCAATTTGGTAGAGACATCCCCTTCAAATCATTTTATAGGTTTTAGACACTAACTGATTAGACCTCTTTGGATTGAGTTTCTCCCCTTCCATTCTTAGACGGGTTCATTTGGAAGTTGGAATTTAACTAAAATTGTTCTAAATTCAATAGAACCAAAAGAAACGTGCAACCAATCCATACCCAATATGAAATTAAAATCAAACATATCATGTTATATACAATAAACCAATGTAACTCTATTGGGCAATGATATAGGAAAACACCTAAAGACTCTTCTAGGCACGACGGAGTCACCCACTGCGGTAGTAATCGAAAAAGGTTCAATCAACACATTGGGTAACACCTTAAACTTCATTGCCACTAAGTGATTTAAAAAATATAGGGTGGCACCAGCATCTTGTAAACCATAGACATTAATGGAGAACACTTGTAACATAGAGGTGGCAACATCAGGATAATCCTCTTGATCATCCCTCGTGCGGACACCAAAGAAGTGGCTCTTCATATGAGCATCAGAACTATAACCTCTTGTTTGAGTTTGATACTCCCCTTTCCTTGACCCTTTACCATATAACAATTCCTCACTTTGTATCACCTCTTACAACAAGTAAAGCAAATATTCGTTCCAACTAGACAATCACACATATGTTTCTTACAACACTTGGTACAAGTAGATTTCTCATAGGAGAATTTCCACCTCTTCCCCCTTGGGACCTAGGGTTGGAGACCTTAATTTTTCTATTCTTGGGGAATTTAGAATTAACATGATTGGAGAACCTGTTCGTGGACCTATGGTTGTCTTGAAGGCTCTTCTTATAAGCATCAAAACTAGAACCTCTTGTTTTAGTTTGATACTCCCCTTTCCTTGACCCTTTACCAAATAACAACTCCTCACTTTGTACCACCTCTTACAACAACTAAAGCAAATATTTATTCCAACTAGAAAATCACACTTATGTTTCTTAAAACAACACTTTGTACAAGTAGATTTCTCAAAGGAAAATTTCCACCTCTTCCCCCTTGGGACCTAGGTTTAGAGACCTTAATTTTTATATTCTTGGGGAATTTAGAAGTAACATGATTGGAGAACCTCTTGTTGGACTTATGGTTGTCTTGAATTTCCAATTTACCCTCAGAAGTACCTCTTTAATAAGACCATTCCCTCTTGAACTCCCTATTCTTCCTCTTAAGCATACTCTTCCAAACATGTTGAGCATGCATCATCGAACGAGAAATGTCCATGTTGTTATGAAGCATCGCCAAACGACACTCTTCCACAATATCATCAGATACACCTATCACAAAATAGTTCATTTGATCTCTAAGATTAAAAACCACAGAAGAAGAATACTTAGATAACTTAGTGAATTTTAATGAGTATTCTAGCACACTCATACCTCCTTGACGAACGTTAATGAAATATTCAACTTTTGCCTCTTTTTTATCCATTGGGAAGAATATATGAAGAAATGCCCTAACAAAGACTTCACAACTTATGGGACCCGCTCTCAAATCCCTAGTATCCATCCATTAAGTGTACAAAGTTTGAACCATATCCTTGAGTTTATATGCGTCTTTCTCGGCCTTCTTATTTGAATAAAAGATCTTGTAGACCTCATCAGTAAACTCTTGGGCATCTTCATTCACCTTAAACCCAAAGAAAATTGGAGGGTTCATACTTGTGATGTACCTCAAGAGAGAAACAATAGTACTATAATTTTTTAACAAACGGGGTCCAACTTCTCAGTTATGTTTGGCTGCCATAGCTTGAGATATAGTAGTCGTATCATGAGACATGTTTATGAAAGTCTTCCTTATCTCTCCCTCCGTCGTAGTCGTAAGATTGAACGGTGCGTTGTGACATTGAGGAGCTTAATCTCGAGGAGGATCTCTCGCATTAGATATCTACTCTTCAACTCTTGTTGTGGTTGCCTTTCTAGTAGTCATAGCCTAAAACAAGAGAAAAGGGTTAGAAGAAAAAGGACAAAGAGAGTTAAGACTCTTGAGGAATGACTTCAAGAATACCAAAGAGGTGAGAATTTCGTAAGCATCATATAACCTCTCATTCATAAGTGTGACACGCTTCACAATTATGAGCAAGGATCTACATAGATGTGGTTTAGTGAGACATCAATCCTATGTTCACTCAACCTCAAGCTCTGATACAATGTTTGTCACAATCGAGGAGCACCCCTTAGACGTAACCAACGTCTTTGTCTTCAAAAAGGACTTAGACTAGCCATTAGCATACGTAATCACATATCATAGTTAGAGAAATTTTGGAAAATTTAAAACATTTACATATGAAGAATTGTTAGACTTCTCGTATATCATATGTATAAAGCTTACATAGAATTCTAAATTAGCAACATAGTAAATTCATATGAAGTAGTTTAATGTTTGTATCACATATAACAATCTATCCTATAAGTATAATATTTTTAAATAGACCTTACACTAGTAAAATATTCCACATATTGGCTTACAAGAAAATCTCAAATAATAACATAATTAAAAAGTCATATTAAAAATTCATGTTCTAGAGTTCATATCATCAAAGTGTACAAAACCCATACTCACAATCACAATCAAAGCCGACAAGTGGAATGATCATATGGAACCCATAACCCAAAATAATCAGGTAAACTAGAAAAGAGACCATAAGAATTGTCTACACTTTATAGAACGTCAAATCATGTGTAGTCATAATCATACAAAGCAATTTATACCAATATCATGTTCATCAATTAAATCAATATCATATAAGATCAAAATCATGTAATGTCAATGTTATGAATTTAATTCATAACATAAGTACATAAGGGAATCCTCGCAGGATTCCCTTATCCACATATTGGCTTACAAGAAAATCTCAAATAATAACATAATTAAAAAGTCATATTAAAAATTCATGTTCTAGAGTTCATATCATCAAAGTGTACAAAACCCATACTCACAATCACAATCAAAGCCGACAAGTGGAATGATCATATGGAACCCATAACCCAAAATAATCAGGTAAACTAGAAAAGAGACCATAAGAATTGTCTACACTTTATAGAACGTCAAATCATGTGTAGTCATAATCATACAAAGCAATTTATACCAATATCATGTTCATCAATTAAATCAATATCATATAAGATCAAAATCATGTAATGTCAATGTTATGAATTTAATTCATAACATAAGTACATAAGGGAATCCTCGCAGGATTCCTCTCAAGGTAAACTTGTGCAATGCATACATAAAGTATCATCACCTTACCTATTCTTAGTAGAACCCCTCAAGTAACCCTAGTTAGTGTCCATTTTTACTATTTCCATTCATTCCTTTTACTTTTGGGATAATTTTACTTAAGTTTCAATAGACCATGTGAGCTGAAAATAGAAGTCGTAGTCATGAAACCCTAAATCAAAAGAAGGTTCTCTACTTTCCAAGGTAGAAAAAAACATGAACATAACATTCTAGGTGAATCCACTAGCTAGTTTTCCTATGGGGCATATAGTTAAGGAACCAGAAGATTTTGTAGAAACTCATGTATGAACATTTGCATGGTAGTCTATATTCCCTCGATTGGGGGAGTAGCCCAATTATAATTGGTGGGATATTAAAACCCCTTTTTAGGAGACTCTTATACAAACCACAGACCTGCAGGACAGTCATAGGTGGACTGACTCCCCGTACGTGGTCATCGTTGATGGAGTCTGAATTTTTCTACAGGTATTCAGTCAAGGGTGGGGCATTTCGATAAATTCATGTGGCATCCCAAAACAATTATAGGTGTTTATAGGTATTTTTTGAGTAGTTCAACTATAGGAAAGACAATTAGACTATACACTCCAAATCAAAACCCCTTCCTCTCCAAAACTCCCTCAAGAACACCATAGAAGAAGAAGAGAAATTGGGCTTCTCCTAGGAAAAATTTCACCAAACATTCAAGCTGGTATTAAGGCTATAACCTAAAATATGGGAAGCTTATTCATCTATGGATTATTTCATTAATTGAGTCCACTAGCTATTCTCAATTGTAATTCCAAAGAACCCCAATCAAGAGAGTGTTGTGATAACATTAAGGGTAAGGCTTATTTCTGATACCAATCTAGTGGGTAGAATCCATTGAAGTTCATATGATAATATGTGATGTTTTCATGAGGTTTTAACGGTGAATTGTATTATTTGATGTTGAAGGTGATCATGGTGATTTTAAGCCATTCGAGGCAAAAAAAAGGTTCTTACTTGATCTCCTTAATAAAATTGTATTATATGCGATCATTAGTGAATCACCTACATATAAATTGAACTAGGCCTAATTGATCTCGTATGATCTTAAATTTTTAAGTTGGAATTGAACTTATGTGATCGCTTATACCTAGACATAGTTTCAGATGATCAAATTGAATGAATTAGCTTGTAATTGAACATGGGTCATGATGAACTAATGGAATTAATCCATCATAGGGATTGTATGAATTTGATGCTAGTTCTTTTAGATGAAATTTATTATAAAGCGATTGTGATGATGTTTTTTTCTCTTCTACACATGGACATTCAATAGTTAGGGGACGCAAGTCCTCTCACATAGATGGTTGCTAGGTTGACCTAATTACCTTAAATGAATAAAGACGTGATGAAATATAGTAGCTTGGAGTAATGTTGAGCAAGTCTCTTCTTGTTTGGTCAACTTGGTACGATAAGACCAATGTGATTTAGCTTTAGATGGTAGGTCGTATGATAACATTAGATGTTAGGTCTCATGATAGCTTGAGGTGATGAATATCTTGATAGCTTGAGATATATGAATTAAGTTCTCTCATCTTTAGCTTGATCATGTAATGCTAGGATTCCTTATCAATAGAGTAGTGAATCTCTCCTATGAATATCTTGAAGTAGCATGACTAGAGTATCTTTATTATAGCTTGACTTGGTTGGTCCTAAACCATTTCATTATAGATTTAGGGGAATATACTATACTCCCCTAATATTCTCTTGACTTGTATGCAAGGTGTATTGTATGATAGCTTGTCTTGTATGCAAGGTGCATTACATGAAATGCCTTGAGATTAGTTTCTCATGATAGCTTAGGGTTGAGGATTCATGCTCCCCTATTATTAGATTGCATGTACATGATTGGTTGAGTGGTTGTTAGGATGGGTGTTTCCTTTGTTACTTAGCTTGGATTAAGTTGGTATAGAGAAATACTTAGTGTGTATGACACCATGGGATGTTATCCATGTATTGCCCAATAATGACTTGAGATACCAATAACACGACCCCTATGATATGTATGTTTAGATTGGGTAGTGGTCATGTATTCTTTCAATCATTATTGACTTAGTATGATAGTTACTTGTCAATGTGAAGTAGGTCAACTATAGACTCCTAAATTAAAATGAATGGGATAAGGGTGACCTCAGAACATTCTTAGTGTGTGAGATACAATGGGATGCTTCACATGCATTTCACCAGTGTGCTTTGAGGTTGCGTAGGGGCATTGTGATCATATTATGATGAACCTAGGTTTAAATTAGTAAAATTAATTTTTATTAAGAAGGACCAAAGAAAGGTACATAGCTTTGGTAGTAGTTTGACATGATACCTTAGCCTTGCAAAAGTATACCTCGAGGTGACTTGTGAAGTACTTAATTTGAGTAAGAAGAACAATTAGTTGAGTATGAACTTGTATATTCTGTATAATACTTTTTTATGCTATTATATTCATGTTATGATTATGTCTTTGTATCTTATGACTTTGTCTATTATTGATTAAATCTTTGACATATCTTATATTGGGTATGATAGTTTCCATAATTTGTACATTTCGTACTAACGCATATTTTGCCTATTTACTAATCCAATGTAGGGTCTTGAAGATATTAAGTTGCTAGAAAGGGTACAATTTCCAAGGCTTGTCGACAAGTGAATATTAGTGCGTCATCATACCATCCAAGGAGATCAATCCTATGTTATATTTAAAGTGCTTTTCTATGTTTTACTTTTATGGGCTCTAACCCAAGGCTATTGTACTCAAGATATTATAGATGGTTTTTGAGAAATATATTAGAAGTTTTATGAAATGATTCCACATTATTTTTTTGTAAAAAAGTTTTAATTATGCACTACTTTTCGTATATATGCAATAAATGATGTCTATGGGTTTGTACATGACCTCTGTAAGGTCAAGTATACCGTGGTATGACTTGAGGGATTCTCTATCATCTAGGATGTACTTTGTGTTATAAAAAAATTCGTATCAGAGCAAAAGGTTATGAAATGATCATAGGATGTCTCGAAACCACGTCTTGTAGAGTGTTATTCATTTGTGTAAATCGTGACAAACTTTTTATCATAGCATAAGGTTATGAAATGGTCCTAGGATGTATTGAAACCACGTCTAGTAGAGGGTTATTCATTGGTGTGAATCGCGACACATAAATGAGTAGGAGGATATGGGATACTTAGGAAATTTTGACTTCTTCATTACTCAAGTCATTCCATAGAGTCTGACTTTAGTAAGCCTTTCTTCTAATGTTTTCTTATGATTTTTTCCAGGTTATGGCTAATAATAGGGATAATGCTAAAAGGGAAGGAGATGGCCATATCAAGTGTTTCCTCCCCAAGGAAACCAAGTCCCTCCTTTATTGGGGAATGTTACTGTAGTGGAATTTAGGACTTTTATGAATTTTATTGGCCCAAGCCTTAACGGCCAAAGCGAATAGGGAGGTTGTGGCAAACCGTGTAGAGGGGAATGTGTGACTATTGAATTAGGGAGTTCTTAAGTATGAACCCTTCAAAATTTAGTGGATCCAAGGTGATGGAAGATCCAAATAAGTTTATGGATAAGGTTTATGACACTCCTGCTGTTATAGGATTGACTTCATAGGAGAAAGCGGAAGTAGCCGCATACTAATTGAAAGATACATCTCATGCTTGCTATAAAAAATTTAAAAAATTGTAGAAGGTTAAGGGTGGGTTCCCATAGAGTGGGAGACTTTCAAGTCAGCTTTCCTTGATAGGTTCCTTCCTAGGAAATTTATGGAGGCTAAGTTGGAGGAATTCATAAACCTCAAGCAAGGAAAGTTGAGCATTATGGAGTATGCTTTAAAGTTCACTCAATTGTATAAATATTCTTTAACCATAGAAGCAAACCCTCGAGAATTGATGAATAGGTTCATGACGGGGTTGCTCGAAATAGTTTAAGAAGAGTGTCATATGGGAATTCTTCTAGGTTATATGGATATCTCCCAACTAATTGTGTTTGCTCAACAAATATAGGAATTGAAGGCTAAGAAACAAAGAAAAAGAAGTAGGATGGGAAGTGAAGGGTAAGATAGACATGGTCATTATAGAATCGACAAAAGTCTTCCAAACAAGGCTACTCTAGTACTTCTAGATATGACAAGAGCAATGAGTACTCCCGATCTTCTTTTCCTAGGTGTGGTATGAAATATGAGGTTAGGTGATTGGTCGGTAGACATGGTTCCTATGGGTGTGGTGAGAGTGTTATTATGATTAAATATTAACCTAAGACAAAAGCTAATGTGAGAGAAGGAAAGAAAGTAGCTACTAATAAGATTGAAGATGGTCCTCTGAAGAGGAATAGGTACATGCTCTCCGATCCAAGGGTGACCCCGAAGGATCTCCTTAGGTCCCTTTTCTGTATGTGATTCTTTAATAATTTATAAAAAAAATTCGGAACTTTTTATGATTATGATATGCCTTCTTCTAATGATGATGAATATATCTTAGAAAGACATGTGTAGTTTATTCCTAAGTAGGGGATAAGAAGCCCTTTCATAAGTTAGATATATGGTTATGTGTAGTTATGTATAGCTTTGAATTAAATTGTTCCCTTGATTTGGGTATGTGAATTGAGGTATAATGCATATACAATGAACTTCTAGTCTAGAGTTGCTTGTTTAAGAAGTGTTGAAGAAGGAGTCATTCGAGGATGAATGTTTCCTTACTGGGATATCATAAAGACCCAAAAATAATTTAGGTCCACATAGAGCCTAACATGTGTCTAATGAGATTGTAAGGTATTAAAATGAATATTTTTTTTGTATTGAGCAGTGCATGGTGTTTGGAAAACTTTGGAGGTCAAATATCAAAGAACGTCCAAGACATTTGAAAGTGATCCTTCAAACGTGCTTGTGTGCCTCAGTATGTTTCATAAGGTTTTAGGTAGTATTAAAAGCTCACTGTGAAAAGAAAGGTTCCTAACATATATAAGGACATATTAAGGGTTAAATTGTCTGGATAGTACTCTACAAGGACCATCCTAAGGGTCCTTGAGGAGGACCCAACCTTTGGTTCAAAACTGTAAAAACAGCCCAAAGCAACAAAGCAAATTAATGAACAGTAGGTCCATTAATGATAGGCTTAAATTACAATGACCTAAAGAAGTATAAACGGTAATATCAAGTAAAGAACCTAACTATCATGTTAGGGTTAATCCCACGAGGAAACTAGTTTAGACTTAACATCAGTATTTGTTTACTTCTATTTAGTCTTGTCCTTTCATAAAACTAGTAATTAAAGGGGGGCTTTGCGAAACAAAAGTATTGCAATAATGCGAAATCAAACAAGTAGGAAGAATGAATTAGTTGTGTTTAAATTGAGATAGAAACTACGGTATAAGTGTTCCCCATTTGTTTATAATGCCATAATCCTAGCTATAAGAATTCTTCACTAGTGTTTTGCATGAAAAGTGATAAGTTAGGTATCTGAAAATCCTTGGTTCGACATTTAGTGAATTTCGACTAGTACCTTTGTCAGGCTATATGTGTCTAAGTTACTAACCCTTACCTTTACTTCATATTAAGCATCATACTTTATGTATGTCTTAGTTATTACATCACACCAATCAAATCTAGCATATTAGATAGTATCCCACTAAATCTATTTCGATAATCAGTTTCCTATTAACTACCCCCTTGATCCGGCAAGTAGAAATAAGGCGAGTTCTAACGCATGCACTCGTTAAAAAGATTTCTAAATGAAAGAATATCGATGCATGCAATAACCTATTTGAGAATTGTTATTTATCTAAGTTTATTTTGTTAATCACCCATGGTTCCCAAAACCCTAGTTGTGGATTTAGTTACCCATGCATAGAAGAACATAATTCATAGTTGATAAATAATAAATCATAAATTTACTTTGAAAAATTCGAAGAAAATCCATAAATTCAATATGAAATCACACAATTATCTTAAAAAACCAAATACGAAAATTTGAATTAATGGCCAAGTTGCAAAGATAAATCTCCATGAAAAAAATGAAAAAAATCAGTAATAGAATCCAACTACAAAAATGAGGTTTTACACCTTATTTAAAAAAAGAGTGTCCTAAATTAAAAGTAATTCAAAAAAGGAAAGTTTGTCCAAAATGCGACTTAAATGAACGATCCCCACAGATGGTCCATCGATCAAATGACGGACCTTCGACTGCCACTGTAAGTCTAAACTTAACATCATTTCTCAGCCTTCGCATTGCATCTTCTCTAATCCAATCGACGGAACAACAACACGGTCCGTCGATGATTCTCGTTGTTCCATACATAGCTTTTCTTCACGTAGGGTATTGGGACATTCTTAGATCAGATCGACGTTTTGACAGGACGTTCCATCGATCAATCGATGGACCATTTATCCTTCTGTATTACCACACTTGGTCAGAACTCCCCAAGTTTCTTCCAAATGCCTGAACCTCCAATCGACGGTCACCATGTACGATCCGTAGATGGGATGACAAGCCCTCAATAGCCTTCGTTAGTCACTATTTCTTTTCTTTCCCACATTACTTTTTTAATACCCACTTTTTGGGTCATATCTAATAATAGAAATCCTTAACTTATGGATTTTCCAAAAGTTGAGGTAGACATTACCCAAGGTTGGGTCAGGGCCAAGAAAAAGTCAGTTTCTACATTCATCACCCTCAACTTATGATTTTGGCCTAAATTGAGGTACACATTTCCAAGGAGGGACCAGGGAAAACACATAATGCGATGGGAAGATGAGTCGGCGAAGGAAAGAAAGGTGTATTGTAGGCTCAAAATAATTGGATGAAAAATGGATAACAATTTCACTTTACTTAAGGCTAGATGTTTGTTAATTTGAACAATGGCCTATGATCCGTTCTTAATTGTCTAACACAGATTCCTTTTGCAGGATCAACAAGGCAAGTTATAGCTATGTACCAACAGGGGAATAAATAAATTCCCTAACACTCTCTTGACATCTCATAACACTATTAGATTATCGGTCATCTAGTTTAAGTCTTAGATTGAGGCGCATGCAGTGGGTGCATCTCTATGTCATAATTAGAGCCATGCTTCAACATTCATTGTAACGATTAACGCATGAACTTTCTTATAACGGGATACCATTCATGTTTAGTCATCATGATTCATTTTTCACTTTCATACTTTGCACAATATGATAAATGCCGGTTCAATAGTAAAATAATCACTCTATTGGGGCAAAAGATTATAGGCAAGAAAACCATAAAGAGAGTATCGTGAATTCAGCTACTCAGACTTCACCCTAGCACCAAATTTACATTTATCCAACCCCCAACAAAAAACATGCAATTGTCTCCAACGCATAAGAAATATAAAGATAGGGTGGTAGGTGAAGAAAACCTAAGGCGCATAGTGCCAAAGATCAACAAGAACCGGGTCAAATTTCCCAGAACCCTCACACTCACTACGGACACCCTCAGTAAATACAACAACATTCTCTACACCATAAGTGGTTCTCCTCTCAAAAACCTCAAGTCAGGAACTAGATGCCCTAGCAGCCAACTCTCGAGCCCTCATCTTGCGGGTCTCCTCATCATTCAACGAGGTATTCCTCGCCGCCTCAAGATCTGTCCCCTCCTTCTTCCTAACGCGAGCCTCATCTCCCTCAGAGGTAATGGAAAGGTCCCGCTTGGAACGCTCGCGAGGTTGAGGTGGTGGTGCAATAGAGGTAGTGAATAATGGAGCAAGCACTGTAGCCTCCGTTGTTTAAATTGGTGCACTCTCAAGATCGAGTCCTCTTATCTCCAGTATGCTATCTATACTTGACCATAAACATGCCAAAGCCTCCTGAAGAATAGTTAGATCAATGGTGGGGGCTTGGCGTTATAGAACTCGTAGCTCGAATGCATTGCCCTGGTGGATCGCCTGAATCTTCCGCTCCGTTTGTTGAGCCACTTTCTTCTCAATCCGGTCCTCAGCCTCCGCAATGGTTTTAACATCCAAGTCTAGATATGATGCAACTAGGTGTCCATCTGGAACTAAAACTTTTGGACCCTAGCAATCGAGAGCAGTACTAGTATTGGTTGAGTAGACCGGGAGGAACTAGGAACCCTACTAGTGCTAGGGGTAGAGTTGGTTGGGGTGTTGTCAGTTGTCTCTAAAAAGGAAGGATTAGCTACTTGGGCTTTCTCGATCTTATGCCCCAAGTTCATGGCTGCAAATAAATTTTGGGCCCTCCGAGGTGGTGCCAACAAATTAGTATCATCATTGATGAGATCGATATCCACAAATCTGATAGGATTACGAAGGACGTCATAGTTACATAGGGGCACTCTAACATCCCTGCATAACTAGAAAGTCATGCACCCCAACATCGATCTCCAATCCGGCTATTAGTGCTGCTACCATAACTACTCTATCTTAGGTTAGGATATTATCTACCACCGTGGGGTGAAGATGGTGGCGGAGTAAAAAATAGAAGAACTTGGCTGCAAAGGTGAGGTTGTCCTTCTTGATATGGCTTCTGGGTCTATTCTTCTCCCTCACTTTCAATAGAGAGATGATATGAAATCCACCTCTTTGAGGACTCTCTCTAATCTCTGCTTCGTTGAAATTGGCAACTCTTGAAAAACTCCCACCTGTAGTAAAAAATTTGAGTGAGGGAATCCTCGCGGAATAAGTGGACCCATTGTATAAAAAGCGGTACATGGAAGTAGAAGAAGTGTCCACTCAGCAGCCTCAAACTCAAACATTTATGAGTTGGACGTGTTTGGAAGGATTTGACCGCACGAGCAGAGCACCACGAGAGTCGCTACGTATGAGGCGTAGAACACTAACACAATCTCCTCTCTGTAGGATCCCACACTCTTCTCTATCTAATCGAGCTTGTGGCAGCTAAATAAGTTTTGTACCTTAGGGAATGTGTGTAGGGTACCTATAAGAACTATCCGCTCGATCTATCACCAACCGTGTCATCACCCCCTTATTATTCAACACCTTTGCATCCCTGTAGACCAGGTATTGTCCATCTACGCACCACTTGTTAGGCTCTTTAGAAACCGGTGCAAGGACCTTATGCTGGGGTACCTAAGCATACTCCAAACTCTGGGTCTCATCAGATATCGCATTGCAGGTAGGCACATCTGGTAGAGTGTCTCCTTGTGATTTAAAATCGAAGACAAGGGACTCATTCGACCCCGTGGATTGGGCCGACTCTTAACCTGAAGCATCCACAAAGCCAAATGCTTTCTCAGAACCTCAGGAAGACGTAGATTGTGCGTCGGTCAGTATGTGCTCCTCATCACACTGGGAGGAAGTGACTACACCGGATTCCACCTTCTAGGGGGTGACCCGAGTTGCTATAGTAGCTTGTGTAGGGGTTCGGGTACCAGGGTCACGTATTCTATTTCTTGATCATCATCGGACATGACTATAAACCGGCGGGAAGGTGCCACAGACATAGACCTACCCCTAGATTGAACTAGGCCTTATTTTAGAGCCATAATTATCTTAAAAGAAGATTGTTAGTCTCAATGTAGTCAACCTACACAAGCAAAATGATCAAAACAAAGCTTGGACACACAAGACCATGGCTAGTGCAAAATTTCAGAATTCAGAGACGAGCACTATCGACGGCCCATCGATAAGTCGATGGTCCATCGCTAGTGTGATTCAGTTTACTTTTAGAAATTTTAGAAATCGACATTTTACAGACCTCTCAGTTAGAAATGACGGACATGCAGAACGGACCGTTGATCAATCAACGAAATGTAGTCCACTTCCATTTTCTGACACTTTTAATAATTAAGAATTCTGCAGGAATAACATTTTTAGTTAGAAATGACGGACATGCAGAATGGCCCGTTTATCAATCGACGGACCGTAGTCCACTTTAGTCGTTCCAAAGTTAAGCATACATAGAGTTTATCCATCTATGGTCCGCCGATCAACTAACGTTCTGTAGGCTTGGTCTTGTTCTGTTGGTCAGAGATAGATTTTAAGGACTTGGTTTTAACTACACTAATGGACAATGTTAAGCATATCACAAATGCACCCAACACGTATTAACAAGTATAAGACCAATTCATCATCATTTCGCAATGGGTTTTGCAAATTTTGATCACGGATTTTACGATACTATCAAGTTCTATGTCAGAAAATCAACAAAAATATTGAATTGACGCAGTTTGCACCCCCAACCGGTTCACTTTCTATCATTTTAAGGGACATAGAACAAAGATTCAACAATTTTAACAAGAAAATTTGTCCCTAAGTAAAGACCCACATACAATTTTGGTTATTTCAAAATCACATGAACGATAATTCATTAAGTTAAGTGAATTAAAATACTTGAGATCAGCAGTGGAGAGATGGAGTGGGTGATCTGCACAACAATGAACCTATGTGCCTGCCTTCGAACACCGACCGAGAAAACGAGGGAGTCAGACTAGAAACTGGGGAAGTTATGGTTTTGGGATTTTTGGGAATTTTGGAGTTGTGGGAATTTTGAAGAAAATAAAAGGGAGTGTTTGTGGATGTTAATGGATAAGGAAAGGAATAAGGGGAGGGAATTTTAAAAGGTGTGGGAAGGTAACTAAATAGTTTTGATTAAATATAGCTGGTCGGGTTGGGTCACTAGTTTTTGTGAACTGACGATACCCAGTCAACGGTCCGTAAGTTAGTCTACAGACCGTCGATTGGACCATCGATTGTATACAGATTCAGACTAATGCTTACAACATATCCGGGATCTATGGACACAATCAACATTCCGTCGATTAAACGACAACCCATTGTTTGGTCCCTGCAGATTGAACACCCATTAAGCTATTATAATTGTGTTTTTCTGGACACTTTTGAGACACGGACCCGAAACTACTCATTAGTAAACACACTAAAAAAATAACACATGAATATGATTGAACTAACAATGACACAAGAGACGGCAAATGTTCCTAAAATGATAAGAAGAAAAAACTATTGTTGGCTAGAAAATACACCTTGATTACTCAGACTTCATCAAGTTTATATGCCTCAACCACTTCATGGGCACTCTCCGCATGCCCAAATAGATCTTGATTCTTTGCCCATTGACCGTGAAATTTGCACCCTCCTAGTTTTCAAACTCAACCGCTCTATGTGGGAATACTTCAATAATAAGGAATGGCCCTGTCCACTTGGACTTGAGATTTCCCAGAAACAAGCGTAGCGTAGAGTTGAACAGAAGCACCAAGTCCCCAACCGCAAATTCTCGCTTTTTAATCTTTTGGTCATGTTAGTTCTTCATCTTTTCTTTGTAGATGGCTGAACTTTCATAGGCTTCTAGGTGAAACTCATCAAGCTCATACAACCATTTAAGTCTCTACTCCACTGCTTCATTCAATTCCATCTTCAGTTTCTTCATCTCCCATATAGCCTTGTTCACTAATTTAACAGGCAAGTGACACGCCTTCCCATATACAAGTTGGTATGGAGACATACCTATAGGGGTCTTGTATGCAGTCCGGTAGGCCCAAAGAGCATCATCAAGACTCCTTGACCAATTCGTTATGTATGCATTTACCATTTTTTACACGATTTTCTTTATCTTTCAATTGGACACCTCATCTTGCCCACTACTCTGCGGATGGTACGGAGTGGACACATTGTGGCGAACCCCATATTTATCTAAAAGCCTTCTGAACACCTTTTTGCAAAAGTAAGATCTCCCATCACTAATAATGGCCCGAGGTGTGCCAAATCTGGAGAAGATGTTCTTTTATAAGAACGTGGTGACACTCTTCCTTTCATCGTTGGCAAGAGCTGTGGCTTTCACCCATTTTGACACATAATCCACCGCCACAAAATCTTATTTCATCCCATGAGAACTCAGAAATGGCCCCATATATGAAACAAGTCAATCACTAGAATGGGATTTGAAGGAGTTCTTGCCTCTTCGAAATTCCTCCATCTCTTTGGAACCTATCATATGACTTGGCGAACTCATGAGCATCTTGCTGAATGGTTGGCCAATAGTACCTATATTGCAAAATTTGAAGGGAATTTCGAATACCACTATGAACGGACTATATCACTATCCACATATTTCACAAAATTTGTGAACCATGGAATCAAGTCATTAGAAGAGGCCAATACATGATCATCAGGGAAGGTATCATCAATTTCAGCCTTTTAACCTAACTCTAGCATAGCTTCATCCTCTAGTATGGACGACTGATTGGCAACTTGATTTTGAGTCCCTTTTATATCTTTATCCTCAAAATCAAACTTTTGAAATGGTATCACTCATCTAATCAGCGTTGGTTTTGCATCCTTCTTTTCCGCCAAATACTTCAAAGTGAGTGGTCAGTATGCATTATAACTCTCATGCCAAGAAAGTAGACGAGAAATTTTTTAACAGCAAATACCACTGTATAGAGCTCTTGTTCAATCACAATGTAATTCTTTTGTGATTTTTTTAGTGCCTTACTAGCATAATAGATGGGGTGAAGGATTTTATCCCTTCTTTGTCTCAATACAAGACTAAGAGTAATCCCACTAGCATCACATATCACCTCGGATGACTTACTCCAATCTGGGGAAATAATTGTGGGAACAGACACCAACTTCTCCTTTAACTCTCCAAATTCCATCAAACATGATTCATCGAAATAGAATTTAAATTCCTTCTCAAGTAACTTGCACAGAGGATGTGAAATTTCTAAGAAATCCTTCATAAACCTTTGATAGTAGCTCGCATGCCCAAGAAAATATCCTACACCTTTATAGTGCAGGGTGGAGGAAGTGTCTCTATAACCTCAACTTTTGCTCTATCAGTCTCTATTCTGTTCTCTATGATGTGATGGCCCATGCAATACCTATTTCACCATGAAGGGGCCATTTTTTCCAATTTATCACAAGGTAAAAATATTCACATCTTTATGGAACTTCAACCAAATGACTCAATCAACGATCAACAGAGTCCCCAACAACTAAAAAGACATCCATAACACCTCAATTGTATCCTCCAGCATATCAGAGAATATCCACATCGTGCATCCCTTAAAAATAGGTAGTGCATTACACAACCAAAAATACATCCTCTTGAATGCAAACGTCCCATAGGGAAAGTAAAGTTGGTTTTCTCTTGATCCTTTGGTTAAATAGAGATTTGATTGTACGCAGAATAACCATCAAGAAAGCAATGTCATCCTTTTCCTGTGAGTCTATCTAACATCTGGTCCATGAAGAAATAGAGAAATATTCTTTTTCAGTCCACGTACTCAATTTCCGATAATCCATACAAACTCTCCATTAAGCCACCGGCTTCATTTGACCAAGTTCGTTCCTCTCATTGGGTACTACTGTCTTTCTCCCCTTTTTGGGCATACCCTGAACATGGCATACACAAATACTATCAGCAATAGGATATATGAATCCGGCATCTACCGACTTAATGATTACCTTCTTCACTACCTCTTGCATAGGTAGATTCAAACATATTTAGTTCTCAATACTTGGCTTGTGATCAGGCATGAGTTCGATTTTGTGTGAACAAATACCTAGTGGGATCCCAATAATGTCTGCAATAGTCCAACCATTGGCTCATTTGAACCTCCTTAACACTACTACTAGACTCTCTACTTGTTCCACATTCAAATCTGATGCAATGATTACCGGCAAAGTATCATCTCTTCCCAAGAATAAATACATCAGGTAAGGTGGTAGAGCCTTAAACTCTAATTTTTGGGCCTCACAATAGATGGCTTCACGGGTGGAGACTCGCATTTCTTCATATCTAACTCCAATTTCTTTAGATTTGATCAAAATTATCCTCGACGAAGTGCCGCAACCAACGACCCTTACTCTTTAATTCTATCACTCTTAAAATTCATTATCGCTGCCTCTAGTCCCTCAACACAAAGGCACTATTTGATTTGTACCTCAGATGTACTCTCAACCCTGTACGATATAGTAGATACCATTTAGAGCTCACCACTCTACTTCATGGACCTACAAATCTTGAAAGTTTCTTCTTCTTTGTTCAATCTAAACTTCATCTACCCTTTTTCCATATCTACCAAGGCATGACCAGTAGCAAGGAACAACCTCCCAATAATAATAGACACCTCAGAATACACCTCAAAGTCAAGAATCACAAAATCGGATGGAAACATAAATGACTCCGCTTTTACAAGCACATCGTGGAGTATCCTAATAGGCCTCTTCACCGTTCGATCGGCCATCAGTAACGCATCGCATTGGGCTTTGGGTAACCCAAACCCAATTTCTTATAAATGGAAAGAGTCATGAGATTTATTCTTGCACTGAGATCACATAGTGCTTTAGCAAAGTGTAACAAACCGATGGTACATGAAATACTGAAAGCGCGTCAATCTTCTTTTTTTTGCACAAGAGACCTTGTAGTAATAGCACTACAATGTTGCATTCAGTCATCATCCTCAAAAAATGAAGATCTCTTCATTGTAACCATATCCTTCATTAAATTGTTATAGGCGAGAATTTGTTCTAGAGCTTCTATTAATGGGACATTAATGGAAAGGTATTTCAACATAGTGATAAAACACCAGTATTTGTCATTCTCAGTCTTCTTCACCAATCTCTGAGGGAATGGTGGTGGCGGTGTAGGAACGTGGATTATCTTTTCGGATACCTCCGCTTTTTTCACCGCTTTGTCCACTAACTCAGCACTAGCATCCACTACCTCATCATCTCTTCTCACCTCATCTTCTACTATAGACGACATAAGTGGATCAATGGTTTGCTTTCCCCTCGAGTAGTGATTGCCATTAAATGTTAATCATTTTTCATATTTTGAATGGTAATGCTAGGAAGTGCACTTGTTGATCTGGGTTCATTGTAGTAGACAATTTGGACATTTGTAACTCAACATGTTTGATCTAAAACGCATGTGCATCTACCTTTTGCCCGATATTAGCCAAATCACCTCTCAATTCCTTGGTGTGTTCATCACTAACATCAAAACTCCTCATAATTTTCTGCAACATATCCTCAACTCGCGCCATACTACCTCCACCATCCCCAGGAGCAACTTCCCGATTTTGAGGTGGAACATAGGTCCCACTTTTATCATTTCTGTTATCATATTTACCCCAGTTGATGTTGTTAATGTAGTGGTTTTTTCCATGTCGAACATAATGGCCCTCTCTATTTTAATTCCCATTGTTCCGACCTTGATTTCAATGATCATGGCACCAATTCTCCTTATTGGATCCTTGGACGTGTGTTTGGAAACCCCCCATTTGATCATTCACGGCATAAGAATCCTCTTCATAGTATTTATCCGTTGTTGGTGGTGGTTAATTCAAGTAATTCATTGAATTTACTTTCTCTACACCTCTAGGGACATGTTCTAATACAAACCCAAGCGCAATTCTCATTTGGGCCATCTCTTCACGAATCTCCTATGTGGATTGATTGTGTGTAACTTACCCTACAAAGGTGTTTATCCATGTGTCCAACAATCTATTACTCCAAGACTTATTATTGCGAGAGATTTTCTCCAACTTCTATGCGATCTCTGCATATGTACACTAACCATAAGAACCACCCGTAATAGTATTATGCACCGCCTTATTATTATCATTTGAAACCGATAAAGGTACTATTTCAATGACTCATCATCAATGCATTGGTTTGGGAAACTTGTGACGTAAGCAGTAAATATGTCCCAAGAGCTACTTACAGATTCCCTAGGTAGTGCAACAGAGTTGTTCACTCTATCTTTATAGTTGAGATTTTTTGAAACCAGAAAGTATCGTGCTTGGAACACATCCCTCAACTGATCCTAAGTATAGATAGAATTATAGGGAAACTCAGTAAACCATATTGCGGCCTCTCCCATCAGTAAGAGAGGGAACTCTCTTACCCAGATGATATCCCTGTCCAAGTATGGTATCCCAACCGGGCAGTATGTTGAACATCGACCTCAGTTTGGAAATGTGAGCATGTGAGTCCTTGGATAGAATCCCTAAGAACAAACTCTGGTGGTGAGCATCTACATCAAGCTACAGGTAACCACGAATGTGTGACCCTGCGATAGAAGAGGTAGTACAACACTTCCATCAGAATCAGTGATGTTAATGTTACCCCTATTGAACTCTTATGTGTGTGGGATGGGAGGTTGCCTCCTCAAAGCATCATCACCCGGGTTTTCCAAAATCGTTTGGTTGTGAGCATCAACCGGTGGAGAAAGATTACGGTTGATCCCATCACCTAGATTAGAGAGGTTCTGTGGGTTATTCATTCTCGAGAGTGTACGGTTCAGTTTGGGATAGAATGGAAGTATTGGTTCTCCTCGGATATATGTACTTTACATATGCTAGAGCTAGATTTGAGAGAAACAAAAACAAAATAAAGAAGTAAGATTAAGAAATGGTTGACTAATATTTGGTAATGTTATCGAAGTTACTCTAAAAGCCACTTTCTCCGGCACTGAACATTGGCTTAGGCGATATGGTAGAAATTACAGGTTAAAAAGGGTAAGATATCCAGATAAATTAAGTAAGCTTTTTAAAATATTATATAAAAGGTTATGATAAATAAAAATAAAAATACTAAAATAAAAAGAACTAAAATAGATAAAAAGGTAAGAAAAATATGGAAAAAATTAAGATCCTTATATATAGAATATCAATTATCACAACTAGTCAAAACAGAAAATGATAAAAAAGATCATTTGATAAATATAATTTCAAAAATAGAATACAAATATGTTTGCTATTTAAAGAAACAATATGAACGAAGAAAAATATAAACAACAATTAATAAAAAAATAACGGAACAAATAACTGAAAAAGAACAAGAGTTACAACATAGAAAAAGAAGGATAGAAGAAAATATATTAGCAGGAGTATGTAATAAATCAATACTAGCACAAAGAAAAGATATATTAATGTTAGAATTAGAATTAGATTGTCTTGAATATGAATTACAACATAATATAATACATAGATCATAATGAATAAAGAAGAATTTGCAGTAGACGAAAAAACATATGAAAACCAAGACAGAATGATAATAAAAATAGTATTTTCAAATTTAGGAAGAGGATACAAGAAAATAGGAAATAATTTATATTTAATGCTAGAAAAAGAAACAGCAAAATTAGAAGATAGTTTAACAGCTATGGTAAGAATAACAAAAGAAAATGAAGAAATAGATAAATCAAGAGAAATTGAAAAAATAAAAACACAAGCAAAACAAGAAGTACAAAATTTAGAAGAAATAAAAAATACAAGAATAAGTGAATTAGAAAAAGAATTAGCTAGGTTAAAATTATTATATGAAAATAAACAAAAAGAAAAAGATAAAGAGCTAGAATTAACAAATGAAATAAAACAAATGGAACAAAAATTAAATGAAGATCTAAATGAAGATATTGAAGTAAACGAAATAGATGGAAATGAAAATGACCAACATTCAGAAATAAGTGATATAAGTGAAACATATACAGAAATTCTAGAACAGATAAATAAACCCAAAAAATTAGAGATAAACACAGGAGATATGAATAGACCTAGTACGTCAAGAGTTAAAACCCCAGATAATAGTCCCAGAAATAGTCCTAGAGTTAGTCCTAGGAGGACACCACCAACTTATTATACAGAAAGCTATCAACAATCAGATAGAAATAATGCAATATGGAACAGTAGATTAAATAAAAATTGGACACCTAAACCAGCAAATGAACAATACAATTTTTTGGATTTAGATTGTGTCGCAGATATAAATAAAGCAATATTAATATGGATAGGAAATATGTCTAAACAGTTAATAGACAATAAAATAGAAACAACAAAAACACCAAGATACATAGAAAGAACATTTGTAGGAACAACAAAATTATGGATAGAAAATCTACCCTCGGAAAGTTTAGAAGTACTTAGGAATGATAAGAAAATGGATTGATTTGCATCAGCAACAAATATAGATATACTAGATAAATATGAATCAGCAATAAGAAATGAATTTGGAGGCATGACTACAGATATAAGAGAACAAAATAGAGAAAAAATAATAAATAGACAACTTATGACAAAATTAGCTATATGTAAAATGTGTTACTTAGAAGAATATACTTGCGCATTTAAAGAATATTATTACAAAGCTAAATACAATTCAGTCAAGTACTTTCCGAAAACTATTAATCAAAGGGGGTGTTTGTGAAACAAAAGTATTGTAATATTGTGAAATTAAACACGTACCATGAGTGAATTAGTGGTGTTTATCAAGTTGTGAGAGTAACTTGGGTATAAGTGTTCCGTGTAGGTTCATAACGCCATAATTATAGCTATTACAATTCTTCCCCAGTGTTTTGCATTTAAAGTGAAAAGTTAGGTATCTGTAAATCGTTGATCCGACATTTAGATAATTTCACCCCGTACCTTGGTCATGCTACGTGTTTCTAAGTTACTAACCCTTACCGTTACTTCATATTAAGCATCATATTAGATGTATGACTTATTCATTACTTTGCACCAGTCAAAACTAGACTATTAGATAGTATCCCTTTACATCTATGTCAATAATACTCTTCCTATTAACTACCCCATTTGTCCGGAAAGTAGAAATAAGGTGAGTTTTAACACGTGCACTCGTTAAAAAGACTTCTAAACGAAAGAAATATTGATGCATGCAATAAACTATTTGAGAATTGTTATTTAGCTAGGTATATTTTGTTAATCACCCATGGTTCGCACAACCCTAGTTGTGGACTTAGTTACCCATGCATAGAAGAACACAACTCATAGTTGATAAATAATAAATCATGAACTTAATTTGACAAATTCAAAGAAAATCCAAAAATTCAACAAGAAATCACACGATTATCTTAAGAGAAAAATTTGGAAATTTGAATTAATGCCCAAGTTGCAAAGACAAATGTCAAAGAACAAAACAAAGGAACTAGTAATAGAATCCTACACAAAAAATGAGGTTTTACACACTATTTATAAAAAAAAATGTACTAAATAAAAAGGAATTAATGTAAGGAATGTTTTTCAAAAATATATCTTCAATCAACGATCTTTATAGACGTTCTGTCGATCAAATGATGGACCGTCGACTGCCACCGGAAGTGTAGACTTAAAAACTTTTCTCATTCTTCTTTTTTGCATCTTCTCTGATCCAATCGACAGACCAACCACATGGTTGATTGATTCACCTATGGTCTTTCGATGCTTCACGTCGTTCCATACCTCATTGTGATCAAGTTCCTTCTCTAGGGGAAAATGTGAATGATGACCAATCCCGATCAATCCTCCTCCTTTGACGGATAAGGCCACAAGGGCTTCACTTTTCCAAATGGCCCAGGCCATAACTACCGATGCACAAGCCGCCACTACTCAAGCCCAACCATGATTGCCCAAGATAATCAGGAGGGTGTTCCCCGAGCACACTAACAAACTGCTACCATGGACTATCATCTATGGTCTTTCACTAGAATGAATACTCCTACTTTTTATGGATCAAAGGATAAAGAATACCCTCGAGAGTTCATTGATGAAATCTATAAGATTCTCTATGTTATAGGGTTGTCTACTAGTGAGAAGGCAGAGTTAGTCACTTACCTACTCAAGATGTTACCCAAACATGGTATGTCCAGTGGAAGGACAATAGGTTGTTAAACGGTGGACCTTTGACTTGGGAGGTATTGAAGAAGGCTTTTATTAATCGGTTCTTTACTATGGAGAAGAGGGAACTATTGTGATGATGTTCATCAACCTTCATCCAGGAGGTATGAATGTTCTTTAATACTCTTTGAAATTCACTAAATTGTCAAAATTTGCTACTTCTTTAGTTTCTGATACTAGGGATGAAATGAGCCGATTTGTGACGGAGGCGTCGAATGATTTTCCATAAGAGTTTTTTGACTTTGATACATGACAAACTGAACATTTGTCATTTCATTGTTCAAGTTCAACAAGTGGTAGAGGCAAGGGCTAAGAGGAAGATTAGAGATTCCAAGAGGGCAAGATCTTTTGATGGTAGTCCTTTCAAAGGGAAGAATTGAGAGTCAAGATAAACCTAGGTTTAAGAAGAGGGTTTCTAATAAATTTCCTTCCAAGTTCCCTAAGTCTAGGAAAGATATGGTTTCTAACCCTAAGACTAAAAAGGGAAGTGATACAAGTTCATCAACCAAGAAGCCAACATGTGGAAAGTGTGGTAAGAAGTATTATGGTGATTGTCTAAAGGGATTGGATAATTTTTCAGGTTCTGGAAAAAAGGGCACAAGGTTAGGGATTGCCGAAATCTAAGGAGTCAAGACAAGGGTAGTGTTTAAGCTCAAGCAAGCTGTTGAAATGAGGCTGCGATGAACAATCACTTTTCTGCTCTTTACTCTAGGGGTGAACAAGAGACTTCTCCCGACGTAGTGATCGGCATGTTCAAAGTCTTTTCTTTGATGTATATGCCTTACTTGACCCCGGTGCTACCTTATCATTTTTAACCCCTCTAGTAGCTAAAGAGTTTGAAATTTTGCCCGATTTATTCCATGAACCTTTATAGTGTCTACCCTTGTGGGTGAGTCGGTTGTTGAAAAAAGGGTATATAGAAATTGCCTGATAATGTTGCCTAATAAAGTTTCTTATTTTGAACTAGTATTACTTTATATGCTTGATTTTGATATCATTTTGGGCATTGATTTGTTGCATGCTTGCTCTGCCACTATAGATGGTAGAACGAGGGTGGTGAAGTTCAATATTCCAAAATTAGCCTATTTTAGAGTGGATGGGAGGAAATTCTATTCCTAGAAATCGTATCATCTCTTATTTGAAAGCTTGTAAAATGATCTCTAAAGGGTGTTTATACCATATAGTAAGCTTCCAAGATTTAGACTCCGGATCCCCATCGTTGGAATTTTCAAAGGTCATTCCTAATGACCTTCCTGGTATTCCTCCCGAACAAGAAATGGATTTTTGTATTGACTTGTTACAGGATACAAATCCCATTTCAATTCCTCCTTATAAGATGACTCCGGCCGAATAGGAAAAGTTGAAGGCGCAACTCAAAGATATACTGAACAAAGGATTCATTAGACCTAGTGTTTACCCGTCCGATGCTCCAGTTTTATTTGTGAAGAATTAGAATGGGTCACTTTGAATGTGCATTAATTATTACAAACTCAATAAACCCACTATTAATAACAAGTATCCGATCCCCCGGATTGATGACTTGTTTGATCAACTCCAAGAGGAAAAATACATTTTTAAGATTGACTTGAGATCGGGGTATTACAAACATAGGGTGATAGGTGAGGATATACAAAAACGGCATTTCAGACTAGATATGGTCACTATAAGTTCGTAGTAATGTCCTTTGGTCTCACAAATGCCCTTGCGGCGTTGATGGATCTCATTATGTCACGACCCAAAACCGGGCCGCGACTGGCACCCACACTTACTCTCCTATGTGAGCGAACCAACAAATCGAACCTTAACATTTCAATGTAATAACAACAAAAAGTAATGCGGAAGACTTAAACTCATTTAAAAATCAATAATCAACTTCTATAACTCAAAAACTTATCATTATCCCCAGAATCTAGAAGTCATCACCACAAGAACATCTACAATCAAATGACTAACTAAGAGTATTCTAAAGCTAAAAATACATAAGAAGCTAGACCGTGCCGGAAGTTCAAGGCATCAAGACGTGACGGAGGAGATCCAATCCAAGCTAGAAGTGTTAGCTCACCCTGAAGATCCGGTGTGACAAAGACTGGCTTGAATTACTGTTGAGTCGAAGATGACGACACGTTTGCTGAATTCCACAATTAAACAAGAAGAAAACAATAAAAGTAGGGGTTAGTACAAACACGGGTACTGAGTAGATATCATCGGCCAACTCAAAATAGGGAACAGTATATATCAAGTATTATCATAAATCAACTATAAAACTCAACTTGTAACAACAACAAGTACTATAGTCATCAATAAATACCATCAAATTCACACATGAGGACTCAAGCCCCAACACCATACTCATTTGGGAATCATGTTCGTTAGATTGAGTATATTAACATCTTCCAAGATTCATTATCTTTATTTCTCTTGTGTCGGTACGTGACACTCCGCTCCCTCATATTCATTATTCCTCTTGTGTCGGTACGTGACACTCCGATCCCCTAAATCTACGTGTTGGTTCGTGACACCCGATTCCCTAATTCTACGTGTCGGTTTGTGACACCCGATCCCCTAATTTTACGTGTCGGTTCGTGACACCCGATCCCCTAATTCTACGTGTCGGTTCGTGACACCCGATCCCCTAATTCTACGTGTCGGTTCGTGACACCCGATCCCCTACATGTGTCGGCACGTGACACTCCGATCCACTAATATCATTCTGTAAATCATCAAGCCTTCTCCATACCAAGGCATCATCAATCCCATAACTTTAATTCATCAAGCCTTGTTCTATACCAAGGCATCATCATTAATAATATATATTAACGTTTCTTTTCAAGATTTGGGATTCAATATTTTCATCATGCTTAACTTATCACAATCACATAATCATATTCATGCAAACATACAATTAAGCATATAGTAGGGTTTACAATACTACCAATACATATAATTCTCTATTAAGAGTTTACTATGAAAGCATGAAAACCATAACCTACCTCCACCGAAGAATTGAAATCAAGCAAGTTAATCCTCAAAGCTTGGTGTTTTTCCTCTTCTTCTCGATCGTTTCTCTCTCTCTTTTTCTGTCTCTCTTTGTTCTTTCTATTTTTCTTATTCAACCCTCTTTCTTTTACCCTAATTAGTATATAATTAAGAATAAAAGGTGGCAATAATACCCCACAAATTAACTTAGGGTTACCTCTTTTAACCCTCAAGAATTTGAGTTATTAATATAAACCCACGAAGTCTATAATTAAGGAAAGAATAGTCCAAAAACGTCCCTTAAAACTTCACCAGAAATCCGACTCTGCCTGGGATTTGCGCAACCTGTGACGGGCCGTCGTGCCTGTGACGGTCCGTCCTGCAGGTCGTCGCAGAGTTCAGAGACCCAAATTTCCACCAAGGGTCTGTGACGGTCCGTCACACCTGTGACGGTCCGTCCTGCCATTCCGTCACAAAGTTGAGAGAGTTGATTTTCAGTACCCAATTTCAGATTTTCTAAGTATTTTGGGACGAGACCCCCTCGACGATCCGTCGTGCCCATGATGTTCCGTCGTGGGGTCCGTTGCTTCTGCCAGTTTTTCCAGAATTGAAGTCTGTTGCTCAAAATGACCAAACGGGTTGTTACATTAGATACCAATTTACCCATCGTTCGTCCCCGAACGATCAAAAGAAGGAAAACCAGGGCGAATAGGAGTACCTGAATCTGTAAACAGGTGTGGGTATTTTTCTCGCATATCCGCCTCCTTCTCCCAAGTGGCTTCTTCAACCGGTCGATTCTTCCATTGCACCTTGATGGACGCAATCTCTCTTGACCTCAACTTGCGAACTTCTCTATCTAAAATAGCAACAGGCTCCTCCTCATAAGACAAGTTCTCATCAAGTAAAACTGAATTCCAACGGATAATGTAATTTCCATCCCCATGATATCTTTTCAACATCGACACATGGAATACCGGATGTACTCCGGACAGTTCTGGGGGCAAGGCTAACTCATATGCCACTTCCCCTACTCGCTTGAGTACTTCAAATGGTCCAATGTACCTTGGACTTAGTTTATCCCTTTTTCCAAACCGCATCACCCCTTTCATGGGCGAAACTTTCAACAAGACTTGTTCACCTTCCATGAACTTTAAGTCTCTAACCTTTCAATCTGCATATTCTTTTTGCCTTTTTTGCGCCGCTAGAAGCTTTTCTTGAATAAACTTCACTTTTTCCATCGAATCCCTCAAAAGGTCAGTACCTCAAGGTCTATCCTCGAACGAATAAAACCAACCAATGGGAGACCTACATCTCCTACCATACAATGCTTCAAATGGGGCCATATCAATGCTTGAGCGATAGCTATTATTGTATGAAAACTCCGCTAAGGGTAAGAAGTTATCCCAATGACCACCAAACTCTATCACACATGCACGAAACATATCCTCCAATACTTGAATCGTCCTTTCAGACTGGCCATCAGTCTGGGGATGGAACGCAGTACTAAGGTCCAACCTAGTACCCAATTCTGCATGCAATGTTTTCCAAAACTTAGAAGTAAACTGCGTACCTCTATCTGATATGATGGATAGTGGAACCCCATGCAATCGCACCACTTCCGAGATGTAAAGTTTGGCTAACTTTTCTGCATTATAAGTCACCTTGACCGGAATGAAATGAGCAGATTTAGTCAACCTATGAACAATCACCCAAATGGAGTCATACTTACCCATTGTCTTCGGAAGACCAACCACAAAATCCATTGCAATTCTTTCCCACTTCCATTCTGGAATGGGCATTCTCTGAAGTGTTCCTCCGGGCCTTTGGTGTTCATACTTTACTTGTTGACAATTTGGACACTTAGCAATAAAGTCAACAATATCACGCTTCATTCTACTCCACCAAAAGTGTTTTTTAGGTCACGATACATCTTGGTTGCACCCGGATGTATAGAATACCTTGAACTATGAGCCTCTGTCAGAATAGTGTTGATCAAATCTTCGACGCGGGGTACACATACCCTTCCCTTGATTCTCAAAACACCTTCCTCATCGATTTGTGCTTCCTTAGCCTCCCCTCGCAATACTTTATCTTGAATTCTTCTTAGTTTCTCATCATCAAACTGTTTTCCCTTAATTTTGTCAAGAAAAGAAGATCTTGACTCCACAGAAGCCAACAATCCTCCGTTCTCATTTACTTCTAATCTCATCAAGTCGTTAGCTAGAGTCTGAACCTCTCTAGCTAATGGGCGTCTAGAGGCTTGCAATTGAGCTAGACTTCCCATGCTTCCCGCTTTTCTACTTAAAGCATCCGCTACAACATTCGCCTTCCCCGGATGATACAAGATAGTGATATCGTAGTCCTTTACTGAAGGCTATGATGATCCGTATAGATCTCACACTTAACCCCATATAAATAGTGTCTCCATTGTTTTAATGCAAACACTACCGCGGCCAATTCCAAATCATGAGTGGGATAGTTACGTTCATGCACTTTTAATTGTCTTGAAGCATAAGCAATCACACTCTTCTCTTGCATTAGTACTGCACCCAAACCAGAATAGGATACATCACAATAAACAATGAAGTTCTTACCCTCTACTGGCAAGGTAAGGATAGGTGCGGTAGTCAACAAAGTCTTGAGCTTCTGAAAGCTTTCCTCACATTCATCCGACCATACAGATGGGACATTCTGCTTAGTCAAGTTCGTCAATTGGGAAGCAATAGAAGAGAATCCCTTGACAAATCGGCGGTAGTAGCTAGCTAACCCAACAAAGCTCCGTATTTCTGACACATTAGTGGGTCTTACCCAATTCTTCATTGTATCAATCTTAGAAGGATCCACCATCACTCCATCCTTAGAAACCACGTGCCCCAAGAAGGACACCGCATCTAGCCAAAACTCACACTTAGAGAACTTGGCATAAAGCTTTTTCTCCCTCAACATTTCCAATACCATTCTCAAATGCTCTTCATGTTCCTTCTTGCTCTTTGAGTATACCAATATATCATCAATAAATACGATCACGAAGAGGTCCAAATATGGCTTAAAAACCACGTTCATCAAGCTCATGAACGCAGCAGGGGCATTCGTAAGATCAAAGGACATCACTACAAATTCGTAATGCCCATACCTCGTTCGAAAAGTAGTCTTTGGCACATCCTTTGCCCGTATTTTCAATTGGTGATAACCGGATCTCAAGTCAATCTTAGAGAAGACACAAGCACCTTGTAACTGATCGAACAAATCATCAATGCGGGGAAGAGGATACTTGTTCTTTATGGTTACCTTGTTTAGTTGTCTGTAGTCTATACACATTCGAAAACTCCCATCCTTCTTCTTTACAAACAAAACCGGAGCACCCCAAGGAGATGCACTTGGTCTAATGAAGCCCTTGTTCAATAACTCTTGAAGTTGTGCTTTTAACTCTCTTAACTCCACGGGAGCCATTCTATAAGGGGGTATAGAAATGGGGCGAGTACCGGGTTCAAGATCAATACAGAAGTCAATATCCCTATCCGGTGGCATACCAGAAAGATCTGCAGGGAACACATCCAGAAACTCACGAACTACTGAAACCGACTCAATCGAAGGTACTAGGGTAGTGTCATCCTTGAGATGTGCCAAGAAAGCTAAAAACCCTTTACTAATCATTTTCCTAGCACAAAGAAAGGAGACGATGCGGACCGGATTGGGAGTGTAGTCACCCTCCCACACTAACGGATCTGTCCCAGGCTTGGCTAACGTCACCGTTTTAGCATTACAATCCAAGATTGTAAATTGCGGAGAAAGCCAAGTCATACCCAGAATTACATGAAAATCATCCATTTCTAAGATAACCAAATCTACATAAGTGTTGCTCCCCACAAAGTTCACCAAACAAGACCTATATACCTTTTCAACTACCACAGACTCACCCACCGGAGTAGAAACACGAATAGGCATATCAAGTAATTCACAATGTAAATTTAGACCATTAGCAAATGAGGAAGATACATAAGAAAACGTGGATCCAGGATCAAACAATACAGAAGCCATGCAATCACAAACCAGAAGATTCCCTGTGATGACAGCATCAGATGCCTCCGCTTCAGACCGCCCAGGGAAAGCGTAACAATGGGCCCTATCGTTCGTCTGTCCGTTGCCCCTACCATGTTGTGATGTAGTGTCCCCAGTTTGCCCATTACCTCTGCCGTTTTGGTGACCACTATTACCTCGACCACCACGCCCTCCAGAAAAACGGCCTCTACCATGACCACCTCTACCTCTAGCTATTGGGGGTCTGTAACTTGGTCTGGGACAATTTCTCCTAATATGTCCAATCTCCCCACATCCATAACATTCTTTGGAGTCGATCATATGCCCCTCGGAGAAGTGTTGACCGGTCTGAGGTGGTCAGTCTGTAGTGAAGACTGAATTGGTCGGACTGAGTAACTTCCTGAACCTTGTCCTCTAGTGTATGAACCATTAAACTCACCTCCCTTTTGAAGCCTTTTTGAGGTCGATGTTGTGGTGAAGTCGTCTGGCTTCACTCCTTCCACTTCTATCACAAAGTCTACCACCTCTTGGAAGGATTTGCCGTTGCCGCTATCTGTAAGGCCGAAATCCGCAATTCTGACCTCAACCCCTTCACAAACCGGCGAATCCGCTCTTGAGGACTGAAACAGAGTTGAGTGGCATATCGGGATAGTGCACGAAACTTAGCCTCATAAGCATTAACCGACATCCTACCTTGCTCTAGGCTCAAGAACTCATCCCTTTTCTGATCCCTCAAAGTCCGGGGGATATACTTCTCCATAAAAAAACTAGAGAATGAGGCCCAAGTCATAGGTGGTGCCTCTATTGGTTGACACTCGATATGTGACCGCCACCACATTTTGGCGTTCCCTTGAAACTGATAAGTCACGAACTCCACACCAAACCGTTCTACTATACCCATCTTGTGTAGTAACTCGTGACAGTCCACTAGAAAATCATAGGCATCCTCCGATTCAGCACCCTTGAAGACCGGAGGTTTCAATTTCAAGAACTTACTTAAAAGTTCATGCTGATCATTTGTCATTATAGGCCCAGTAGTCAGACGTGGAAATGTGCCTATGTCCAATGGAACATCCATGCGGGGAGCCATAGTAGCCGCATGTTGTACTTCTGAAACCGGAGGTGTTGGCGCAGAAAACACTGGAGGTGCCTGACCTTGATCAGATAACCCGCTAAGATAAGCCAGAACCTGATTGATCATCTCTGGGGTAGGTTGGGGTGCCTTTCCTCATTTTGCACTTGTTCAGTTTCCCTATCCTCCCCTTCTCTTATTACCTCCTCAGTCGGTGGAGGAGTCACTGCCCTAGTATCAGATGGGCTAGGTGCTCGTCCTCTTCCCCTAGAGGACGTCCTCCCACGACCTCTACCACGGCCTCTTTCCATTGTTCTTCCTCGAGCCACAGCCCCAGTGGCTGGCTCAGTTGTTTCTTGTCTGGCCGATGTTGGTGTTAGCGTAGTCGTTGCTCTAGTTCTAACCATCTGCGAGAGAGAGTGAAGATGGTTAGATACCAATTCGTATCGCCTAGATACCAATTGGACTCAAGTAGTAGCACGAAAGAAAGAATGAAAGAGTGAAATTTTCCTAAAGTCTTATAGCCTCTCAAGGAAAAGTAAAGGCGTCCCCCTACCGTTCCTTAAGACTCTACTAGACCTGTTCTTGTGTGATGAGACCAACGAACCTAATGCTCTGATACCAAGTTTGTCACGACCCAAAACCGGGCCGCGACTGGCACCCACACTTACCCTCTTATGTGAGCGAACCAACAAATCGAACCTTAACATTTCAATGTAATAACAACAAAAAGTAATGCGGAAGACTTAAACTCATTTAAAAATCAATAATCAACTTCTATAACTCAAAAACTTATCATTATCCCCAGAATCTGGAAGTCATCACCACAAGAACATCTACAATCAAATGACTAACTAAGAGTATTCTAAAGCTAAAAATACATAAGAAGCTAGTCCGTGCCGGAAGTTCAAGGCATCAAGACGTGACGGAGGAGATCCAGTCCAAGCTAGAAGTGTTAGCTCACCCTGAAGATCCGGTGTGACGAAGACTGGCTTGAATTACTGTTGAGTCGAAGATGACGGCACGTTTACTGCATTCCACAATTAAACAAGAAGAAAACAATAAAAGTAGGGGTCAGTACAAACACGGGTACTGAGTAGATATCATCGGCCAACTCAAAATAGGGAACAGTATATATCAAGTATTATCATAAATCAACTATAAAACTCAACTTGTAACAACAACAAGTACTATAGTCATCAATAAGTACCATCAAATTCACACATGAGGACTCAAGCCCCAACACCATACTCATTTGGGAATCATGTTCGTTAGATTGAGTATATTAACATCTTCCAAGATTCATTATCTTTATTTCTCTTGTGTCGGTACGTGACACTCCGCTCTCTCATATTCATTATTCCTCTTGTGTCGGTACGTGACACTCCGATCCCCTAAATCTACGTGTCTGTTCGTGACACCCGATCCCCTAATTCTACGTGTCGGTTCGTGACACCCGATCCCCTAATTCTACGTGTCGGTTCGTGACACCCGATCCCCTAAGTCTACGTGTCGGTTCGTGACACCCGATCCCCTAATTCTACGTGTCGGTTCGTGACACCCGATCCCCTACATGTGTTGGCACGTGACACTCCGATCCACTAATATCATTCTGTAAATCATCAATCCTTCTCCATACCAAGGCATCATCAATCCCATAACTTTAATTCATCAAGCCTTCTTCTATACCAAGGCATCATCATTAATAATATATATTAACGTTTCTTTTCAAGATTTGGGATTCAATATTTTCATTATGCTTAACTTATCACAATCACATAATCATATTCATGCAAACATACAATTAAGCATATAGTAGGGTTTACAATACTACCAATACATATCATTCTCTATTAAGAGTTTACTATGAAAGCATGAAAACCATAACCTACCTCCACCGAAGAATTGAAATCAAGCAAGTTAATCCTCAAAGCTTGGTGTTTTTCCTCTTCTTCTCGATCGTTTCTCTCTCTCTTTTTCTGTCTCTCTTTGTTCTTTCTATTTTTCTTATTCAACCCTCTTTCTTTTACCCTAATTAGTATATAATTAAGAATAAAAGGTGGCAATAATACCCCACTAATTAACTTAGGGTTACCTCTTTTAACCCTCAAGAATTTGAGTTATTAATATAAACCCACGAAGTCTATAATTAAGGAAAGAATAGTCCAAAAACGTCCCTTAAAACTTCACCAGAAATCCGACTCTGCCTGGGATTTGCGCAACCTGTGACGGGCCGTCGTGCCTGTGACGGTCCGTCCTGCAGGTCGTCGCAGAGTTCAGAGACCCAAATTTCAACCAAGGGTCTGTGACGGTCCGTCCTGCCATTCCTTCACAAAGTTCAGAGAGTTGATTTTCAGTACCCAATTTCAGATTTTCTAAGTATTTTGGGACGAGCCCCCCTCGACGGTCCGTCGTGCCCATGACGTTCCGTCGTGCCCATGACGTTCCGTCGTGGGGTCCGTTGCTTCTGCCAGTTTTTCCAGAATTGAAGTTTGTTGCTCAAAACGACCAAACGGGTCGTTACACATTAATAGAGTGTTTTGAAAATACCCAGATTCATCTATCATTGTCAATATTGACGACATCTTCGTATATTAAGAAAATGAGGGTGATCACATTAAAAATTTGAGGGTGGTGTTGCAAAGTACTTAAAGATAATTAATTATTTGCCAACTATACCAAGTGTGAGTTTTGGTTGAGGTCGGTGGCGTTTCTTGGTTATAGCATCTATAGTGAGGGACTGCAGGTTGATCCAAGGAAAATGAAGGTGGTTAAGAATTTGCGTAGATATTGACTCCAACCGACATTAGGAGTTTCTTGGGTCTAGCAGGTTATTATTGGAGGTTTGTGGATGGTTTTGTGCAAATTGCATCTTCCTTGACTACTTTGACCCAAAAGAGTATGAATTTGCGTGGTCGGAGGCATGTGAGAGAGGCTTTCAAATCTTGAAAGATAGGCTCACTTTCGCTGTTGTATTGACTTTATCAGAGTGTACAAAGGGTTTAGTTGTGTATTGTTATGTATCTCGAGTGGGTTTAGGGTTTGTGCTTATGCAACATGTGAAGGTGGTAGGCTAGAGTTTATAATGTGTATATCGACCACAAGACTCTCCAATATGTGTCTTCTTAAAAGAATTTGAATCTCCCACAGAGAAGGGGGTTGGAATTGTTGAAAGATTATGACACGAGTGTTCTTTAACACCTCGACAAGGACAATGTAGTTGCGGATTCTATAATACGTATTACCATGTGTAGTGTGTCTCACATTGACAAATCCAAGAAATACCTTAGGAGAGATGTTCATAGGCTTGCTAGATTGGATGTGAGGTTGGAAGATTAAAAAATGGTGGTTTTGTCCATCATAACTCCGAGTCATCCTTGGCAGTTGAGGTTAAGTAGAAACAACACCTTGATCAACCAATGATGGAGTTATTAAGGAAGTTTTTGTTTTCCCAACGTAGATGGTTTGAGGAATCAGATCCTTGAAGAAGCCCATGAGTCCAGTTACTCCATCATCCGGGTTCAACAAAAATGTACCATGACTTAGGGATGTATTTAGGTGGGAAGGTTTGAAAAAGGACATAGCAAAATTTGTTGCTAAGTGTCTAAATTGCCAAAAATTGAAAGGCGAACATCATAAGTCGGGTGGCATACAACAAGAAATCTAAGTTCCCACTTGGAAGTGGGAACACATCAATAAGGATTTTGTAGTTGGTTTTCCTCGGACATAAAGACAATATGACTCCATATGGGTTGTTTTTGATAGGCTTACCAAATATCCTCATTTTATTCCAGTTAAGTCTACTTATTTGGCGGAGGAATATGCAAGGATCTTCATAGATGCGATTGTGTGTCCCCATGGTATTCCATTGTCTATCATATCAGATCTGGGTGCACAATTCACATATAGGTTTTGGAGGTCATGCCACGAAGGGTTTGTAACTAAGTGAAGTTAAGTACCACTTTAATCCCCAAATTGATGGTCAAGCTGAGTGTACTATTCTAAACCATGAGGATATTCTTAGATATTGCATCATTGATTTCAAGGGAAATTGGGATAAGCGATTGCCTTTGTTGAATTTTTCTTATCAAAATAATTTTCATTCATCTATTACCATGTCTCATTATGAAGCATTGTATAGTAGGAGGTGTAGGTCTCCTATTTGGTGGTTTGAAGTGGGCGAGCCTTCGCTTCTTGGTCTCAATTTATTTTATAAGACGTTGGAGAAAGTTCATATCATAAGGTACAAGTTACAAACGGCCTATAGTTAGAAAAATTCTTATGCCGATCATAAGAGAAGGGATTTAGAGTTTGAAGAAATTGATAACGTGAATTTAAAATTTTTTCTTATGAAACGGGTGGTTAGGTTTGGGAAGAAAAGAAAGTTAAGTCCTCGTTATGTGGTTCCCTATTAAATCTAGCAAATGGTTGGTAAGGTTGCCTATTAGTTAAGGTTGACTAGTTAGTTGTCTTCGGTTCATCCGGTTTTCCATGTTTCCTTTCTTAAGAAGTGTATCAGTGATCCAGAGTATATTCTTCCAATTGAGGGTCTTAGTGTGAAAGATAACCTTTTTTATGAGGAAGTTCCGGTTCAAATCCTTGATTAGCAAGTAAAGACATTGAGAACAAAGAGGTGGCTTCCGTAAAGGTCTTATGGAAGAATCCCCTAGTTGAAGTCTTGTTACCCTTACATATTTGATAACTAAGGTTAGCAATTGTTACAAATAATGATAAAAATAACTAGAAACTAGAATTTTTTTTAATTTTTGGAGATGTTTTGCAAAATGTGCATTTTTTGATATTATTATAGTGATTACATTGAAGTATGCTAATAATTGCAATTTCACTTGTTTTGAATTATGTTGTGCATTTTTATATGGTGAGGCTTTATTAAATTATACGTAGAATATTGTTAAGTCTAACTTTGGCATAATTGACTCATAAATGCTATGTTGACCTCTTGTTTGTTGTGAGAAGGATATTCCTCATAATGTGACGTTGAGCCTTATGTGCGGTAATTGAAGCCTTTTGAATTACCTTGTATATGTGATACGATTGATGTTGAATCTCATATTATGATATATTGTTGTTTGTTGGGCTACTAGTCTTGAGTCTATTCCTTCGTTCAAAACATTTGTAGTGTCATTTGGGGACGAATGTTCCTGGGGGGGGGGGATAATGTTACACTTAAAAAATCCAAGATATGTTCTAGAGCCTAATGTATGTGTTATAATATTTAGACAATGTTTTATGGTCTATTTTAATGAATACAAGTCGTTTATGAAGTCTACAAACTAAAAGGGTCTAAAACGTCCATAACATCCGAAAACTAGTTCAATTATGTACTAGTATGCCTAAGCCTAACATGTATACGAGGTTACTTGAGGTGGAAATGTTTGGGTAAAAACTCCCAACGGACTAACCAAAGGGTCCTTGAGGAGGACCCAACCTTGGGCAAACAAGCTGCCCAAGAAAACAACGCTTGTTCCTTGGAAAAATTGGTCCGCATAGAGGACTTTGTCGTCCATAGGTCAAAAATTTTGTCCACGTCACGGACACAACGGATACTCAACATCCCCAGAAGTTATTTTCAAAAAAATCGTGCTGGAACAACTCGGCATCTCGGACTTGCTCCCTCTCGAAGATTGCAGAAATGAAATTTGAGTTTGAGGTTTCTAAATGTCCAAATTAGTATGGGGGTGCTTTTGTAATATTGTATATTGGGAGACGGTTTTTAAATACTATGATATGTTTTATTAAATGTTCTAATTCTGCACCACTTTTCACTATGTTTATGCAATGAATGATACGTAAGGTCTTGGATAAGATCTCCGAGAGGTCAGGTACGCCAGTTGCAATCAAAGATTAACCCTAACTTCTATGTTGTAGTTTTGGGATGTGACACACTTACACCTCATGCGTACTTACATGTAGTACAGTTCATGGTGTGAAATGAATAGTTATTTCTCATATGTTCTAATATCTACTACTATGCATGTAAAGTATTTGCCCATGAAGTATGTTATATATATCTAACTAGGATGATTTGATAGGCGTACTTGTATGGTGAAAGGAATGGGACCTTTTCTAGGCATTGCACATGTATTCCTTCATAGGATAATTCCTAGGTTAGTTCTACATGTATATGAATATGAAGGCATGGTTATGCTATGAACGTGATTTATGCATGAATGAAATGAAGTATAAACATGTGTGGTCTAAGGGTGTTTATGTGAAAGGTTTGCTCACATATATGTACAAACACACACATATGAAATATGTCCATTACTTATGTATGATTATCTAGCCAAAAAGGGGCTCTTGATTGGTGTTATTAAGGGTACCCTAAACTAGATGGTGCTTAATAAACTATGTCCATGTGAAAGACATTCTCACATGATTTGGGTTGATGAACTCTCATCTATGACCTATGAGCAAAGCTTATTGGGAGTCAATCTCCTAAAGCCTATTTTTACAAAGTAATGATAATAAAGGCTTTTAAAAAAGGGAACTTAGCATAGCACCGAGTGAACTTTAAGGTGAGGGGTGTCCCTTCCCAATGTAGGACGGTAGGTTCACCATATCCCTCACGAGATGGATATCCTCATAGCCTAAGGGCGTAGATTGATATTTCCATATATGCCTTAAATTTCCATAAATTATGTTTGCCCCCATTTGATCTAGAAAGTGATATCACCTAATATTCTAGCATGATAATAATATTTTACTTTGGCAAGGTATAGCCCCTTCCCTTGATCTAAGGATCTACAACACCAAATATCATGTTTATCTCTCATGGTCTTAGTGACGATTAAGGCTATAGGTTCCCTAATGTAAACATGACAATTGAAGTAAAATAAGGACCCTAAGTAGGATAACCTAAGGGAAGTGTCTTAGTGTAGGTGAGGATATGGGACATTACTTATGCATTGCACAAGTAGTTGTTGGAGGGAGTTCGATGAAGGTGTTCTAATGTATATGATTACGTTTATATTCCTTATGCGTAAACTTGTAGTGTTGTTTACTTGTTATGATGAAGTGCATGGTATGAGTCCTAATGAGTCTATAACATGTCGTCTAACTTTATATGCATATTTTTTGTCCTATTGACTATGTGATGAGGTCTTGTTAGATATGCATGTTGTTATCTATACTTGTTCTGTGTGATGTATCAAGTATATTTTAAGGCTTGTAATCTCCTTATGAGCTTTCTAAGTAGGTGTGAAGTCATGGGACTTCACATTAACATTGAACTAGTAGTCTTTGATTGGGGTTATAAGAAAGGTCTTTTGAGATTTAGGGGAAGTGAACTCTAAATATGATAATGGTTGACTAATGATTCTTATGATGCTATTGGTATTTCTTGACTTGTATATGACCTTGTAATAGGTTCCTTTATGTAGTCCATAATGTATAATGGAAAAATATAAGTTCTATGCTTTGTCGTATGAAATGGTTGTATGAAGGTATGCGTTGTGTTAATGAACGTTGTATGCATTATTGTCTTGTGTTCTTAAGGTGATGCTTGAGTGTGCATAGTGTAATGGTATATTATCCATACATTGTACCAAGAATCACTTGAGTGTTAGTTTTGAAAGTATAGGAGTTAAAGAAAAAGGAGTTTACTGTAAATAGAAAAAGAGCTTACTGTAAAAAAAAGTAGTTACTGTTTAGTGATGAAAAAAGTGAAATGCAATGTATAATCTTATGTGATATTGTGAATATTATATATAATGAATTGTATAATGCTTATGGTATAAAGTTTTATGATGTATTCATCAAAAGGCATTGTAGACACGTAAATTTTGACCGAATTTAAGTTTAACACCAATTTTTAGAGTTTAAATATTTTTTTAATAAATTAAATATATTTTGAATTTTATATTATTTTCATTAAGTTTATTTAAAAGATATAAAAATAAACAGTATAAATATAAATTTTATTAGATAAATTTATTATGATTTTTTAAAAAAAGATATATATATATATATATATATATATTTAATTTAAATAAACTAATATTTCTGAATTACATTTTTTTAAATTAGACATTTAGTTTTTATTTTTTTATTTACTCAAAATAATTACTAATTATATGATTATTATTTATATATATATTTAATATTCAAAAAATAAGAAGAAAAAAACCTTTTCCCATTAACCCCACTTTGCCAACTGCCCACTCCCCCCACGATCACGTCCTCACACCTACACACCTAGAAATTACTACACACCTACTACTATACATACACATACAAAATATTAGTTAAAAAGGAGAAAAAAACAGAAGAAACACAAAAGAAAATTTTTCATTTTTTCATGCAGAACACACTCACAAAAGAAAAACTAAAAAATAGTGGAGTTCGATGTTTCAAGTTCGTGGTTCCTAAATTCTTTCTTTTCATGAAATAATTTCCATAAGAGGTAATACTAAATTTTAGTTTGTTTTAGTTTTATGTCATGATTACGCAAAAATGGATTGCATTATATTGAAGTTGTTAAATATCGCATGTGTTTAAACCATTAAAATTTATTGATGTTATTATATGAAGTATGTTCAAATCTTTCATATCAACTTTATGTTTAGATCTTTGTATAGTTAAATTTAGTGTAAATTGTTGTACCAAACCATAATTTATTTCATATTTAAATCACCCATAGTTTATTTTACATTCAAGTAAAATTATTGTCCAAGTCATTTTATTTTTTCATATTTAGTTTTATAATGAAAACATATGTAGCTATTATGTAAATATATTAATTTTAAAAAGGGAAGAAAAGCATAATAATAATAAAAATAATAATAATAATAATAATTAAAAAAAAGTTTAAAAAAACGAGAGAAAGAATATAATAAAAAAAGCAAAAAAAGAAAACGGAAGGAAAAAAAATTAAAGAAAACAAAGAACAAAAATAATATTTTAAAAAATAAACATGCAATTAAAAAGAAAAGAATTTTTTTAGGAATTTCATTGTCAAACCAAAAAAGTTAAATTAAATTTAAAAAACACAAATAAAAGGTTGAGAGCATAATAATAATAATAATAATAATAATAATGATAATAATGATAATAATAATGAAAAGATAAAAATTAAGAAAAGACATGTAATAAAGAAGATAATGATTAAAAAATAGTAAAAAAATAAAGAGTGTCTTACTTTACTTTGTTTGATTTAATTTATGCACATATATATATTTCTGCTAATGAACATATATTAATAAAATATGATAACTTTAAATATTTTTCAATAAATCAAAGAATGAAGGCACATAATATTTTTATTTTTAAGTTAATTAATATATCATAAAAAATTTAAGTTAAGACATAAAAGTCAATAATGTGACCGTGCTAGAACCATGAGATCAAGGGGATTAACCTTCCTTTAGATCAACAGAATTCCTAACCCGATTTTCGATTTGCAGACCATAATATAACGAGTCAACTTCCTTTTGAGTAGGGATGTAAATAAGGTGACATGAAACACCAAAACTCAATTTCAAGTGGTGACTCTAAAATAAAATAATTCCTTTTTAAAATGTCATTTTTATTGGAAAAACTCTATTAAAAAAAAACAAGCAATTCAATTTTGAGAAAAATAGGGGTGTGACAGATGGTGACTCCGCTCGGGACCTACTAGAATTCGAGCTTCTAAATGTGGACTTCTACATGACTTTATGATTTATTTACACATTTATCAGTTTTTGGATATTGTATTTAACGGAATAGTGTGTTATTTGCATGCTTATTTACTTTTTTGATATTATGTGAACTATTATATAACTATCTTTTCTCGGGCATCCTTCTAAATCTTCTGAGATACTTCATTCGGAGATGCAATTACGCTCCCCAGCCATTAGATACCAGAGATGCGGCAACTCTCATGAGAAGGGTTCTATAAAACCACATGTTTTAGTATGGGAAGGACTAACAATGAGGCCGGAAAGCCCTGCTAGTTGTAAGTTGTATCTTCTCGACTCGAGTGGTCTTCTGATTTTACCGCCAGTCTAGACACCTACTCTATTATTTTATTTACCTAGTAAAAAAATTCTCAACTATGACTATTCCTAATAGGATCCGATTTATCTGCATCATGCATATTGTTTAATTAATAGGGATATCGACACAGAGGTTGAGTCTGTCTAGGAGAGGTATCCCTACTTAAGACTATCATGTACGTTATTTGTGTTATTTTTTGCATTATTTGGAAGGCTATACAAATGTTAATCGGCCTTAGATGCATTAATTATAACAAAAAATTATAAATATACAAAATTAAAGTTTTGATGTCTTCCTTTAAATAAACACATTTTTCTCTATCAAAATTTATATTTCTTTCACAAATAAAAAAAATCTATTATTACCATCAAGTTTTTTCTAAATAAAAATAAAAAGGATTGGAAATTTAATTAACAAAAAGTAAAATATAATCGAATATACTACTATTTTTTATTAAAAAGGGATTTTGCTTGGTTATCTACTAATTATTTTTTCGGGAAAATTTTATGGGCTACTTATATATATATATATATATATATATATTTGTCATTCTTCCTTTAATAAGCATATTTTTTTAAAATATTTAAAAAAATATAAAAAATGAATAAATTAATTTTTTTTTATAATTTCTACGTTATTCTTATTAATATATATATATATATATATATATATATTGTTAAGACTAATTTATCTCTACCATAATATAAGAAAAAATGAATCCATATGGAAAGGGGAGATAAGAGATAAAGGGAGTATCAATCACCTCGATTCATGATATTGAATAAGGCTCTGACACTCTTGAAGACATGGTATGAAAATATGACAAATTTGAAAAGTAATGGTGTTCAAATGCTTGGGATTTCTACGAAGTCTTTTGTATGTTTAGCCAAAATGATATTTGATAGAAACACTAATTCATTGTTATGACACATTAAGGAACATATTGTGTTTTTCTGGTTGTTAATCTCCCCCACACTTGAAGATATAGGGGAATTCATTGGAAAGAGTAAACATCTTCAAAAAGGAGAGCCTATGATACCAAAGCATATTAATGGAAGGAGATTTCTGGAGTTACTGCATATATATGAGAATGATATAGGTGGTTGTCTTGATAATGGATGGGTTCCATTATAATTTTTGTACAAAACATATGGAATAACTTATGGATTCGAAGTGTATGGGAAGAAACTCCATAATAATGGGTGTTGTTTGACTTGGGGAATCACACAGTTACTATGCCTTCGCAGTAGCTTTTTTGGGGATCATGTTATTTCTAAAAAAGGGAGGAAAGATTAGCATGAACTTGGCTGCAGTTATTGCAGCTTTTGAGAAAAATTCAAATATCACCCTCGTACCAATTATTCTGGCAGACATCTATCGTGATTTAACAATTTGCAACGACAGAAAAGACTACTTTGAGGGATGCAATATGCTATTAAAACTATCGATGATTGAGCACATTCGTCATCAGCTTTACGCAGTGGACTTTAAAGTAGAATGTAATGATTATATTTGAGGCCACAAAGAAAGAATTAAAGATCATAGTTTTCGAAGGGTAATAAAGCATTCAAGCAATACCTCAATAATATGACTGATGATCAGATTGACTGGAATTATCATTGGTTTCCGTCTACCGTTGTTATATACATGTATACTTTTCGATCGTTCATCGTCCTAACGGGTCTTCGAGGTGTCCAACCTTACATGCCACTTAGATTTATGTGACAACTTGGCCAACGCCAGTTTCTACCACCTAATGAAGATATGCAGGAAATCATATATGAGTTTCATACCGAGATACTTTTAAGACAATAAGAGATATTTAAGATTTGGGGGGGGGGGGAGCATACTCTCTAGTCCCCACAATATTGTCAAGGGTGGCAAAAAAGGTGAGTAGGGCCAAGCATACTCAGAACGGTTCATGATCAGCCCCTTCCTAAGGTTATTCAGAAAGGATCGATAAAAGGAACCATAGATCGAGAAGCGGAAATTGAGGTTAGGATTAAGCAAGCTTGTCTCAAAGTCGAAAGATGTTATAGATCTACTCTGGATATCCTAAGTAATGACCTTATGAACGCTAAAGAGGAGATGGCCAAACGTAATCGGATATTTGAAGTTAGAGTTAGAACACACTGTTCTAAGATTCTGACCTCGCAAGAAGACTTGGGCATTGCCACAAGCGCTATGGAGCAACAGGAAGAGGAGTATAAAAACGAAAAGGCCCAGCTTATCTGCGCACAGTCTAGACTTCAGACTCAAGTTAAAGCCCTTATAAAACGGGAATGAGAAATAGCATGGCATTTCAGTGCTTATCAGGGAGACTGTGAGATTGATAGAGGACAATGAATAGCCGAGCGAGATGCACTCCACCTTCAAATTGAGGAGATCCAAGAACAAGGGGTAAATTTGACGAATGAAGTCAATACTGCTCAGCACTGTTTACACAATTGTAATTAAAGTATTGATGAAGCCAGACATCGAATACTATAACTCGGGGATGAACTCAATTATGTTTATGCTTTATATCTACACCAGAATGATGATAGGTTGGGCCGACAAGCTCGTGCTTTGGCTGAATATCTACCGAAAGTGTTGGCGAAGATTTATAATGGTCTTGGAGATGATTGATATTCGATGATTCAGCTTTTTTTGAGCCTATTTTCTTAGTAGTGATTGTATAATTATTTTTTTTATCTTTTTTTCTTTTTCGTTTTTGTTATTTTATTTCATTTAGAGTCTATCTAAGTCTTAGGTACTTCTGTTTTTTTATGCTTTATTCAAATCATTATTTTAAAAATATTTTAAAATGAATGGAAAAGAGTTGCTTTTGGTTACCATATATATATATATTTCATGCCAAAAAATTTAGTAATATCTTTCTCAAACTACGCAAAGATCTGATTCATGCTCCGACATGATACGTAGGTAACCCAAGGAGTTTGATCAAAACTTTTTTTAATATAATTAAAAAAATGATAATAAATAAAATGAAGAGAAAAATAAGTAAATAAATAAATAATAATATTAAAATAATAAATAAATAAGGAATATAAGAGCGCCTAGGTAAGACGAGATGAAACATAAGGTCTTCCACATTATACTTATGTATGTGGATGCAATGTGTATAATTTCTTAACACTAATATGTTTATTACTCCATTCAGAGAGAGAGAGAGAGAGAGAGAGAGAGAGAAAGAGAGACATACTAGTTTAATGGTGGTTGTTTTGTGGTTAAGATGGCATGACATCCTTACAATAAAAGGTCAAAGAGGAGCAAAAAATGTCCCACAAAGACAGAAACGAATCGTACAATGAAGAGATTCAAAACCAGTTGACTTCATAAGAAACTAGGTCAATGGAAGAGATAAGGGCATTAAAACAACAGATGGTAGAGATGTACGAGGCTTGGATGAGTGGGAAACCTCCGCCGTCTTCAATATCAGACTATGTTAATACAATTATGTCTCCCTCTATGCAGGTGTCGACAAGCGATCCGACATATCCCCCTTGATTCAGGCCTTATGCTAACACATCCAATGTCGCTGGAACTTCTATGGTGTGCCCTTCGACTAAACCTATGATAATTAATCCACTATTTGTGTCAACTTCCCAAACTAACAACGTCCTGCTATAGATAGCGATGCCGAAATCCATTAGTGATCTCCCGCCCAAAGTTCTTCATGATAAAAGCTACACTCTTCAAGAGTCCATTAAAATTCAATGATCTTATCACCACATTCATCAACATAGTTCCCCCTGTCAAAATTGAAAAGATGGTTAAGAATGAAGAACATGAAGAGATGGCTAAGAAAATGAATAGTTTGGAGTGGAGTATAAGGAATATGCAAGGACTAGGAGTCCATAAAGGCATCTCATTCAGTGACTTGTGTATTCTTCCTCACATCCATTTGCTTGTTAGTTTCAAATATTAAATGTTTGGAAAATACGATTGTCATGGAGACCCCATAGTTCATTTGAAGCGATATTGCAATCAGTTGACGGTTGCAGAGGGAAAAGAAGATTTACTTATGACCTATTTATGGGAAAGCTAGTAGGGATGGCATCTGAATGGTTCATAGATCAGGATATTGCCAACTGACATACATGGGATGATTTGCTCGATATTTTCTATAATAATTCCAATATAATATTGACATTGTGACAGATCACTCCTCTTAAGGCAACACGAGGAAGAAGACAATGGAAAATTTTCGTAAATATGACATCAGATGGAGGGAGCAAGCTGCTAGGGTTAAACCACCAATGAAGGAGTCAAAGATGATTGACGTTTTTCTCCAGGCGCAGAACATGATTACTTTCACTTTCTACTTTCTGCTATTGGGAAGACATTTACTAATGGTATTAAGGTAGGGGAAATGGTGGAAAATGGAACCAAGAATGGAAAGATTGTAAGTCAAGATCCTTAAAAGCCACAATAGAACTGCTTCAAAATAGTTCTTGATATATTGGAGGGAAGAAAAGAAGGGAGGATGTATCCACTATTGTATCGCGCCTAAGACTCATGTCCAAGATAATTCCCCACAACACTATTTTCTTCCCAAGATTCACAATATTCTGTCACGCACCCTCCATATCATATTTTTAACTCACAAACAATTTCACCCCCTTCTTATCCACAATTGTGTGCACCAATTCCCCAAATCATCCACCACCCCCACAAGTTCATCAAAATACCGCTAGAATTCCTTTTCATCCTAGATCACAATAAAAGAAGCGAAATGGAGTAAAAATTGAGTTCACTCCTATTGGAGAGTCATATGATAGATTGTTCTAAAAATTAGGGATGCTGAATGTTTTGAGTCCTATTAAAAGAAAGATGTCGAATCCTCCCCCCATAAATCTAGATGATTCTCAACATTATGAATATTGTTCTAATGCGCCATGGCACAATATAGAGAGATGCTGGTATTTGAAAAGGGTGATTCAGGATTTGATAGATTCTAATCGAATTATAGTTGAAATTTCGAGTGGACCCAACATCAATCAAAATCCATTGCCAAGGCATACTTAAATAAACATGCTAGAAATGATGAATGATCGTGAAAAGTTTGCTTCTCCGTATATGACAATTCTTAAGGTTGGAACTAGCATTGAAAATTCGGCGAATGATGTTGTTTGACAAAAGTGATGCCCTCAGGACCGAAAGTAGATTAGAAAAGTTGAGCCCATTAAACACACACATCTTAACTGTTAAAGGAACGCTTGAAGGTGTTCGTCAAAGTAAAAGGGAGAAAGGATTGGTTTTTTTCAAGAGGGTTGAACAATCATATGTTGATCATAAAAGGAGACTATGTTCCACCTGTAATCATTAGTCGGGTGTCCCAACTTCCAATGACTAAACCCAATGATGTTCCTTCGAACTATAAGCCTACTATCGTGACATACAAGGGAAAACAAGTAGATAAAAAAACAAATTAAGTAGGAGGAATAAACCGTTAAAGAAGATGTTATGTCCCAATGGAATTAAGGAAAACTAAAAATAACCAAATACAAATAAAGAGTCTGGTCACTGAAGGAGAGGCAGAGGAGTTCCTATGGAAGATGAACCTATCAAACTACTCATTGGTAGAACAATTAAGAAAAACTCCAGCCAAAATATCTTTGATGTCTTTGCTAATACATTCTGATGAACATCGTAAGGTTGTACTAAAAATTTTAAATGAAGCAGATGTTCCTAGTGAAGTTACAGTAAGTTAGTTAGAGAAGAGTCCTGGAGAATATTTGAGGTAAACCACATCAATTTTTCAAATGATGAACTACCCAAGGAAGGTACGGGACATAACCAAGTCCTGCACATCTCTTTTTAGTGTTAACTTTCATATGTAACTCGAGTTCTAATTGATGGAGGATCTTGAGCAAATATGTTTCCTTTATATCCTATACAAAAATTTAATGTTAGTACTACAAGGGTCCGACCCAACATTGGGTGTCTTTGTAACGACCTGGTTAGTCGTTTTGAGTGGCATATTTTATTTCTGGAAAAAAGGCTGAGGCGACGGACCCCACAACGGACCGTCATGGGCACGACGGACCATCGCAGGGTCTCGTTTCAAACACTTAGAAAATCTGAAATTGGGTACTGAAAATCGACTCTCTGAACTTCGTAACGGAATGGCAGGACGGACGTCACAGATTTTTCAGAGAAATTGAGTCTCAGAACTCTGTGACGGGAAGCAGGACGGACCGTCGTAGCCGCGATGGGCCGTCACAGACTGTGAAATCCCAGTCTGGGTCAGATTTCTTGATACGTTTTAGGGGATGTTTTTGACTATTCTTGCCTTAATTATAAAGTTAGTGGGTTAATGTTAATAAGTCTAGTTACTTGGGGGTTAAAAGAGGTAACCTTAAGTTAATTAGTGGGGCATTATTGCCATCTTTTATTTTAAATTATATACTAATTAGGGTAAAAGAAAGAGGGTTTGAATAAGAAAAAGAAAAGAACAGAAAGAGAGAGAGAAGGGAATCGATAAAGAGAGAGACGATCGAGAAGGGGAAACACAAAGCCTTGGAGAAAATTTGCTTGCTTGATCACTAATCTTCGGTGGAGGTAGGTTATGGTTTTCATGCTTTCATAGTAAACTCTTAATAGAGAATGATATGTATTGATAGTATTGTAAACCCTGCTATGTGCTTAATTTTATGCATGCATGAACGTGATTATATAATTGTGATTATATTAAGCATGATGAAGTTATTGAATCCCAAATCTTGATAAAAACCTAATCTCTTTTTAATGATGATGCCTTGGTAAGGGAGAAGTCTTGATGAACCTTTTAATGAGATTGATGATGCCTTGGTAATTGAGAAGGCTTGATGAGTTGATAGAATGAGATTAGGGATCGGGTGTCACGAACCGACACGCAGATTTAGGGGATCGGGTGTCACGAACCGACACATAGAATTAAGGGATCGGGTGTCACGAACCGACAAGTAGATTTAGGGGATCGGGTGTCACGAACCGACACGTAGATTTAGGGGATCGGGTGTCACGAATCGACACGTAGATTTAGGGGATCGGGTGTCATGAACCGACACGTAGAATTAGGGGATCGGGTGTCACGAACCGACACGTAGATTTAGGGGATCGGAGTGTCACGTACCGACACAAGAGGATTAATGAATATGAGGGAGCGGAGTGTCACATACAGACACAAGAGGATTAATGAATATGAGGGAGCGGAGTGTCACGTACCGACACAAGAGAAATAAATATAATGAATTTTGAAAGATGTTAATATACTCAATCTAATGAACATAATTCCCAAATGAGTATGGTATTGAGGCTTGAGTCCTCATGTGTGAACTTGACGGTAATTGTTAATGATATAGTACTTGCTGTTGCTACATGTTGAGTATCATAGTTGATTTTATGATATTACTTGGTATATATTGTTTTCTATTTTGAGTTGGCCGATGATATATACTCAATACCCGTGTTTTGTACTGACCCTTACTTTTATGTTTTCTTCTTGTTATTTGTGGAGTGCAGCAAACATGCCGTCGTATTCAACTCAACAGTAATTCTAGCCAGTCTTCGTCACACCGGATCTTCAGGGTGAGCTAACGCTTCTAGCTTGGACTGGATCTTCTCCTTCATGTCTTGATGCCTTGAACTTCCGGCTTGGACTAGCTTTTATTTGTTTTAGCTTTTTAGAATACTCTTAGTTTAGTACTTTGATCATACATGTTCTTGTGGTGATGACTTCCCGATTTTGGGGAATAATAGATGTTGAATTTTAGAAGTTAATGAATTGGTCTTTATTTAATGAGATTAAGTCTTCCGCATTACTTTCTATTGATATTATATTGAAATGTTAAGGTTAGATTGGTTGGTTCGCTCACATAGGAGGGAAAGTGTGGGTGTCAGTCGCAACCCGGTTTGGGTCGTGACAAACTTGGTATCAGAGCATTAGATTCGTTGGTCTCATCACACAAGAACAAGTCTAGTAGAGTCTTAAGGAACGGTAGGGGGACGCCTTTACTTTTCTTTGAGAGGCTATAAGACTTTAGGAAAAATTCCATTCTTTCTTTCTTTCTTTCGTGCTACTAGTTGAATCCAATTGGTATCTAGGTGATACAAATTGGTATCTGACCATCTTCACTCTCTTTCGCAGATGGTTAGATCTAGAAAAACGATTATGCCAACACCAACACCTGCACCGGTGGGACAGGGTGCGTCTGAGCCAGCCACTGGGGCTGTAGCTCGAGGAAGAGCAGCGGCAAGAGGCCGTGGTAGAGGTCGTGGGAGGACGTCCTCTAGGGGAAGACGACGAGCACCTAGCCCATCTGATACTAGGGCAGTGACTCCTCCACCGACTGAGGAAGTAATAAGAGAAGGGGAGGATGGGGAAAATGAACAAGTGCAGAATGAGGGATTGCCACCCCAACCTACCCCAGAGCTAATAAATCAGGTGCTCGCTTATCTTAGTGGGTGGTCTAATCAGGGTCAGGCACCTCCAGTGTTTTCTACACCAACACCTTCGGTGTCAGAGGTACAACATGCGGCCGTTATGGCTCCTCGTATGGATGCCTCATTGGACATAGGCACGTTTCCACGTATGACTACTGGGCCTACAAAGACAAATGATCAGCATGAACATTTCAGTAAGTTCTTGAAATTGAAATCTCTAGTCTTCAAGGGTGCTGAATTTGAGGATGCTTATGATTTTCTGGTTGACTGTCACGAGCTACTACACAAGATGGGTATAGTAGAACGGTTTGGTGTGGAGTTTGTGACTTATCAGTTTCAAGGGAACGCAAAAATGTGGTGGCGGTCACATATTGAGTGTCAACCAACAGAGGCACCACTATGACTTGGGCCTCATTTTCTAGCTTGTTTATGGAGAAGTATATCCCCCGAACTTTGAGGGATAGGAAAAGGGATGAGTTCTTGATCCTAGAGTAAGGTAGGATGTCGGTCAATGCATATGAGGCTAAGTTTCGTGCATTATCCCGGTATGCCACCAAACTATGTTTCAGTCCACAAGAGAGGATTCGCCATTTTGTGAAGGGGTTGAGGTCAGAGTTGCGGATTTCAGCCTTACAGGTAGCGGCTACTGCAAAATCCTCCCAAGAGGTGGTATATTTCGTGGTAGAGGTGGAAGGAGTGAAGCCAGATGAATTCACCATGGCATCGACATCAAAGAGGTTTCAAAAGGGGGGTGAGTTTAATGGTTCTTACTCTAGAGGACAGGGTTCCGGAGGTCACTCAGTTCGACCCATTCAGTCTTCACTACAGACTGTAGTTGGGGGTCCACCTCAGACTGGTCAACACTTCTCTGAGAGACCTATGCTTGACCCCAGAGAGTGTTATGGATGTGGGGAGACTGGACATATGAGGAGGAATTGTCCAAAACATAGTTATAGACCCCCAAAGGCTAGAGGTAGAGGTGGTCATGGTAGAGGCCGTTATTTTGGAGGACGTGGTGGTCGAGGTAATGGTGGTCACCAAAATGGCTGAGGTCATGGGCAAACTGGAACCACTACATCACAACATGGTAGGGGCAATGGACAGACAAACGATAGGGTCCATTGTTACGCTTTCCCTGGGCGGTCTGAAGCGGAGGCATCCGATGCGGTCATCACAGGTAATCTTCTGGTTTGTGATTGCATGGCTTCTGTATTGTTTGATCCTTGATCCACATTTTCTTATGTATCTTCCTCATTTGCTAATGGTCTAAATTTACATTGTGAATTACTTGATATGCCTATTCGTGTTTCTACTCCGGTGGGTGAGTCTGTGGTAGTTGAAAAGGTATATAGGTCTTGTTTGGTGAACTTTGTGGGGAGCAACACTTATGTAGATTTAGTTATCTTAGAAATGGATGATTTTGATGTAATTCTGGGTATGACTTGGCTTTCTCCGCAATTTGTGATCTTGGAATGTAATGCTAAAACTGTGACGTTAGCCAAGCCTGGGACAGATCCTTTAGTGTGGAAGGGTGACTACACTTCCAATCCGGTGCGTATCATCTCCTTTCTTCGTGCTAAGAAAATGATTAGGAAAGGGTGTTTAGCTTTCTTGGCACATCTCAAGGATGACACTACCCAAGTACCTTTGATTGAGTCGATTTCATAGTCCGTGAGTTTCTGGATGTGTTCCCTGCAGATCTTCCTGGTATGCCACCATATAGGGATATTGATTTCTGTATTGACCTTGAACCGGGTACTCGCCCCATTTCTATACACCCTTATAGAATGGCTCCCGCGGAGTTAAGAGAGTTAAAAGCCCAACTTCAAGAGTTGTTAAACAAAGGCTTTATTAGACCAAGTGCATCTCCTTGGGGTGCTCCGGTGTTGTTTATAAAGAAGAAGGATGGGAGTTTTTGGATGTGCATATACTACCGGCAATTGAACAAGGTAACTATTAAGAACAAGTATCCTCTTCCTCGCATTGATGACTTGTTCGATCAGTTACAAGGTGCTTGTGTCTTCTCTAAGATTGACTTGAGATCCGGGTATCATCAATTGAAAATACGGGCAACGGATGTGCCAAAGGCTGCTTTTCGAACGAGGTATGGGCATTACGAATTTGTAGTGATGTCTTTTGGTCTTACGAATGCCCTTGCTGCGTTCATGAGTTTGATGAACGGGATTTTTAAGCCATACATGGACCTCTTCGTGATCGTATTTATTGATGATATACTGATATACTCTAAAAGTAAGGAGGAACATGAGGAGCATTTGAGAATGGTATTGGAAATGTTGAGGGAGAAAAGGCTTTATGCCAAGTTCTCTAAGTGTGAGTTTTGGCTAGATGTAGTGTCCTTCTTGGGGCTCGTGGTTTCTAAGGATGGAGTGATGGTGGATCCTTCTAAGATTGAGACAGTGAAGAATTGGGTAAGACCTACTAATGTGTCAGAAATGATGAGCTTTGTTGGGTTAGCTAGCTACTACCGCTGATTCGTCAAGGGATTCTCTTCTATTGCTTCCCAAATGACGAACTTGACTAAGCTAAATGTTAAATTTGTATGGTCGGATGAGTTTGAAGAAAGCTTTCAGAAGCTCAAGACTTTGTTGACTACCGCACCCATTCTCACTTTGCCAGTGGAAGGTAAGAATTTCATTGTCTATTATGATGCATCTTATTCGGGTTTGGGTGCAGTGCTAATGCAAGAGAAGAACGTGATTGCTTATGCTTCAAGACAATTAAAAGTGCATGAACGTAACTATCCAACTCATGATTTGGAATTGGCCGTGGTAGTGTTTGCATTAAAGCAATGGAGACACTATTTATATGGGGTTAAGTGTGAGGTCTATACGGATCATCGTAGCCTACAGTATATATTTACTCAGAAAGATTTGAACTTGAGAAAGAGGAGATGGATGGAACAACTGAAGGACTACGACATCACTATTTTGTATCATCCGGGGAAGGCGAATGTTGTAGCGGATGCTTTAAGTAGAAAGGCGGGAAGCATGGGAAGTCTAGCTCACTTGCAAGCTTCTAGACGCCCATTGGCTAGAGAGGTTCAGACTCTAGCTAATGACTTGATAAGATTAGAAGTAAATGAGAAGGGAGGATTGTTGGCTTCTGTTGAAGTAAGATCTTCCTTTCTTGACAAGATTAAGGGAAGACAGTCTGATGATGAGAAACTGCGTAGAATCCAAGATAATGTATTGCGAGGAGAGGCTAAGGATGCACAAATCAATGAGAAAGGTGTTTTGAGGATCAAGAGAAGGGTATGCGTACCCCGCGTCGATGATTTGATCAACACTATTTTGATAGAGGCTCATAGTTCAAGGTATTCGATACATCCGGGTGCAACCAAGATGTACTGTGACCTAAAGCAACACTTTTGGTGGAGTGGAATGAAGCGTGACATTGTGGACTTTATTGCCAAATGTGCAAACTGTCAACAAGTAAAGTACGAACACCAAAGGCCCGGAGGAACACTTCAGAGAATGCCCATTCCGGAATGGAAATGGGAGAGAATCGCAATGGACTTCGTGGTTGGTCTTCCAAAGACGATGGGTAAGTACGATTCAATCTGGGTGATTGTTGATAGGTTAACAAAGTCTGCTCATTTCATTCCGGTCAAGGTGACTTACAATTCAGAGAAGTTAGCCAAACTTTACATCTCGGAAGTGGTGCGATTGCATGGGGTTCCACTCTCCATTATATCAGATAGAGGTACGCAGTTTACTTCTAAGTTTTGGAAAACACTGCATACGGAATTGGGTACTAGGTTGGACCTTAGTACCGCGTTCCATCCTCAGACCGATGGTCAGTCTGAGCGAATGATTCAAGTGTTGGAGGATATGCTTCGCGCATGTGTGATAGAGTTTGGTGGCCATTGGGATAGCTTCTTACCCTTAGCAGAATTTTCATACAATAATAGCTATAACTCAAGCATTGATATGGCTCCATTTGAAGCATTGTATGGTAGGAGATGTAGGTCCCCCATTGGTTGGTTTGATGCATTCGAGGTTAGACCTTGGGGTACTGATCTTTTGAGGGATTCGATGGAGAAGGTGAAATCTATTCAAGAAAAGCTTCTAGCGGCTCAAAGTAGACAGAAGGAGTATGCAGATTGGAAGGTTAGAGACTTGGAGTTTATGTAGGGTGAACAAGTCTTGTTGAAGGTTTCGCCCATGAAAGGGGTGATGCGGTATGGTAAAAGAGGTAAGCTAAGTCCAAGGTACATTGGACCATTTGAAGTACTTAAGCGAGTAGGGGAGGTGGCTTATGAGTTAGCCTTGCCTCCAGGGCTGTCCGGAGTACATCCGGTATTCCATGCGTCGATGTTGAAAAGATACCATGGGGATGGAAACTACATTATCCGTTGGGATTCAGTTCTGCTTGACGAGAATTTGTCTTATGAGGAGGAACCTTTTGCCATTCTAAATAGGGAAATTCACAAGTTGAGATCAAGGGAGATTGCATCCATCAAAGTTCAATGGAAGAATTGACCCGTTGAAGAAGCCACTTGGGAGAAGGAGGCGGATATGCGAGAAAGATACCCACATCTATTTACAGATTCAGGTACTCCTTTTCGCCCTTGTTTTCCTTCTTGTGATCGTTCGGGGACGAACGATGGGTAAATTGTTATCTATTGTAACGACCTGGTTAGTCGTTTTGAGCGGCAGATTTTACTTCTGGAAAAAAAGGCTGAGGCGACAGACCCCACGACGGACCGCCATGGGCACAACGGACCGTCGCAGGGTCTCGTTTCAAAACACATAGAAAATCTGAAATTGGGTACTGAAAATCAACTCTCTGAACTTTGTAACGGAATGGCAGGACGGACCGTCACAGGTGTGACGGACCGTCACAGATTCTTCAGAGAAATTGAGTCTCTGAACTCTGTGACGGGCAGCAGGACGAACCGTCGCAGGCGTGACGGGTCGTCACAGACTGCGAAATCCCAGTCTGGGTCGGATTTCTTGATACGTTTTAGGGGACGTTTTTGACTATTCTTGCCTTAATTATAAAGTTAGTGGGTTAATGTTAATAAGTCTAATTACTTGGGGGTTCAAAGAGGTAACCTTAAGTTAATTAGTGGGGCATTATTGCCATATTTTATTCTTAATTATATACTAATTGGGGTAAAAGAAAGAGGGTTGGAATAAGAAAAAGAAAAGAACAGAAAGAGAGAGAAGGGAATCGATAGAGAGAGAGACGATCGAGAAGGGGAAACACAAAGCTTTGGAGAAAATTTGCTTGCTTGATCACTAATCTTAGGTGGAGGTAGGTTATGGTTTTCATGCTTTCATTGTAAACTCTTAATAGAGAATGATATGTATTGATAGTATTGTAAACCCTGCTATGTGCTTAATTGTATGCATGCATGAACGTGATTATATAATTGTGATTATATTAAGCATGATGAAGTTATTGAATCCCAAATCTTGATAAAAACCTAATCTCTTTTTAATGTTGATGCCTTGGTAAGGGAGAATCCTTGATGAACCTTTTAATGAGATTGATGATGCCTTGGTAAGGGAGAAGGCTTGATGAGTTGATAGAATGAGATTAGAGGATCGGGTGTCACAAACCGACACGTAGATTTAGGGGATCGGGTGTCACGAACCGACACGTAGAATTAGGGGATCAGGTGTCACGAACCGACACGTAGATTTAGGGGATCGGGTGTCACGAACCGACATGTAGATTTAGGGAATCGGGTGTCACGAACCGACACGTAGATTTAGGGGATCGGGTGTCACGAACCGACACGTAGATTTAGGGGATCGGGTGTCACGAACCGACACGTAGAATTAGGGGATCGGGTGTCACGAACTGACACATAGATTTAGGGGATCGGAGTGTCACGTACCGACACAAGAGGATTAATGAATATGAGGGACGTAGTGTCATGTACCGACACAGGAGGATTAATGAATATGAGGGAGCGGAGTGTCACGTACCGACACAAGAGAAATAAATATAATGAATCTTGAAAGATGTTAATATACTCAATCTAATGAACATAATTCCCTAATGAGTATGGTATTGAGGCTTGAGTCCTCATGTGTGAACTTGACGGTAATTGTTAATGATATAGTACTTGTTGTTGCTACATGTTGAGTATCGTAGTTGATTTTATAATATTACTTGGTATATATTGTTTTCTATTTTGAGTTGGCCGATGATATCTACTTAGTACCCGTGTTTTGTACTGACCCCTACTTTTATGTTTTCTTCTTGTTATTTGTGGAGTGCAGCAAACGTGCCGTCGTCTTCAACTCAACAGTAATTCTAGCCAGTCTTCGTCACACCGGATCTTCAGGGTGAGTTAACGCTTCTAGCTTGGACTGGATCTTCTCCTTCATGTCTTGATGCCTTGAACTTCCGGCATGGACTAGCTTTTATTTGTTTTAGCTTTTTAGAATACTCTTAGTTTAGTACTTTGATCATAGGTGTTCTTGTGGTGATGACTTCCAGATTTTGGGGAATAATAGATGTTGAATTTTAGAAGTTAATGAATTGTCTTTATTTAATGAGATTAAGTCTTCCGCATTACTTTCTGTTGATATTATATTGAAATGTTAAGGTTAGATTGGTTGGTTCGCTCACATAGGAGGGAAAGTGTGGGTGCCAGTCGCAACCCGGTTTTGGTCGTGACAGTCTTAGAGCTTTTGATGGGTCAAAAACAGATGTCATTGGTGAGATAGAGCTTGTACTAACCATACGAACTTTGTATTTCAGTATGAATTTTCAAGTGTTGGATATTAATGCGTCCTACAATTTATTTTTGGGGAGACAATGGGTTCATAGGGATGGGGCAGTCCCCTCCACGTTGCATTAAATGATTAAGTTTAAATACGACCGACAAGAAGTGATTGTTCATGGTGAGGGGGATTTTTAATCTAGAAAGATTGTTCCCTCCCTTTTATCAAGGTGAATAATGAGAATGAGGCATTACTTTATCAAGTTTTTCAGGTAGTGGTTGTTGAGCATTTCCTCGAGGGGAGTGTCATTTCAAAACCAAAGATGCTCATCGCGTCTGTAATGGTGGTAAATTAATTGCTGAAACATGGGTTTGAACCGGGTAAAGGCTTGGGAAACTTCTTGCAATGTAGAGATTATCCAGTGAGTTCACAAAAGAGCGTTGGTAATTTTGGATTAGGCTACCAACTTAGAGTGGAGGACCAACTAAAGTCAAAGAAGAAAAAGAGAGATGTATGGTCACTCAACAAGCCTATGCAACCAATCTACAAATCTTTCATGAAAGCCCGCGCAACTGAATCTTATAAATCATCTTTTTTGCCAAAGCCAGTGATTAAAGTAAGCGAAGAAATGATCAACAATTTTCATGATTTATTTTTCGTTTTTCATATGGTTGAACTTGGAGAAGGCACTAGTGAAAGAGATGTGAAATTCTTTGGTCTTGATGTCAAGCTAAACAATTGGGAGGCCACCTCTCTCCCCGTTAAAGACGAGTCTTGGTAGTCTGTGTTGTTTTTTCTTTTGTTGTCTGATTCGTTCAAGGATTGTAATTTGGAATTTGTCTTGTCGTTTTATTTCTAACTACCTATTTCCCTTTTCAATAGGATGTCATTGCATCTCTATATCAATCTAATATATTTGCTTGTTTTCTTGTGTACAATTCTTTCTATGTCGATTCTAGTGATATGACATGAATGTAGAATTTTTTGCAAGATCTTATATCAAATATAATATTTGACCTAATAATCAAATTATAAGTAATGAAATTGAATATGATGAAGACGGAGTATTTGAAGAAGTAAGGAGGGATTTCTATCATTTTGAAAAAAAGTTAAAACCAAAAATGACTGAAACTAACACGATAAATTTGGGGGATCATGAAATTATTATGGAGACTAATATAAGTGTACATGTTCGAAATCAACAGGACAATATAATCCTGGACTTGTTTGATTACAAATACGTTTTTGCGTCATCTTATGATGACACGCTTTGATTAAGCACTTACATTGTTGTTCACAGGTTGCTAATTGATCCTAATTCTCCTCAAATAAAGTAGACGTTGAGAAATATTAAAACCAACATGAGTGTATTAATTAAATAGGAGATCACAAAACCACTTGAGGCCAAAGTCATTCGAGTCTCTCAATATCCTTCTTGCTTAGGCAACATCGTACCATCATGAAAAAAGACAACAAAGTTCAAATGTGTGTTGATTATCGTGATTTAAACAAAGCATGTCCAAAAGATGATTCTCCTTTGCCTAACATCCATATTTTATTGGATAATTGTGCTAAACATGAGGTTGCATCTTTTGTGGATTGCTATGCGGCTTACCATTACATTTTTATGGATGAGGAAGATTTAGAAAAAACATCTTTTATCACTCCATGGGGTAGATATTCTTACCGGGTTATGCCTTTTGGGTTAAAAATTGCAGGGGCAACTTATATGATAGCAATGACAACCGTGTTTCACGATATGATGCATAGAGAAATTGAAGTTTATGTCGATGATGTTATCATTAAATATAAAGAACAATCAAATCATGTGAAAGATTTAAGGAGATTCTGAAATAGGCTCCGCAGGTATGATCTCAACATTAATCTTGCAAAATGTGTATTTGGAGTACCATCGGGGAAGCTTTTGGGGTTTATAGTCAGTCGAAGAGGTATCGTGTTGGATCCTTCAAAAATAAAAGTCATTCAAGAATTGGCAACTCCAAAGAACAAAATTGAGGTTATGAGCCTTCTAGGAAGGTTAAACAACATAAGAAGATTCATTGCTCAACTTACAACAACTTTTGAGCCAATCATTAATTTGTTGAAAAAGAATGTCACAGTCGAGTGGAGTGAAGAATGTCGATATGCTTTTGAAATTATTAAGAGTTACCTATCAAATCTCCCTCTGTTGGTTCCTCCCGAGGAGGAAAGACCTTTTATATTGTATGTGTCACTACTGGATAATTCTTTCGGTTGTGTATAGGGTCAGCATGATGACACTGGGAAGAAAGAGCGGGGCATTTTACCTGAGCAAGAAGTTTACTATTTACGAAGTGAAGTACACACTTCTTGGAAGAACATGTTGTGCCCTAACTTGGGTAGCACAAGAGTTGAAACATTGTATTTCATGTTACACTACTTATCTCATATCTTATATGGATCAGTTGAAATATATTTTTCACCCATGCCCACAGGTAGGCTTGGGAAATGCCAAATATTGCTTCAGAGTTTGACATTACCTATGTATCACAGACCGCAATAAAAGCTCAAGCATTGGTAGATCATTTGGTAGAGAACCCTATTGATGAAGAATATGAACCACTTAAAACCTATTTTCTAGAAGAAGAGATATCTTCTATCGATAAAGTTATTCACGATAACAATCAAGGTTGGAAGTAATTCATTTATGGTTCCTCTAACATGAATGGAGTTGGAATAGGAGCTGTTCTTATGTCTGAATCAGGGAAATATTACCCTATATAAGCCTAACTAAGATTCTATTGTACTAATAATATGTCTGAGTATGAAGAGTGCAGTTTGAGTTTGAGATTAGCTGCTGACATGGGCATCCAAGAACTTTTAGTGTTAGGAGACTCAGACTTGCTAGTTCATCAAATTCAAGTAGAATAGGACAATTTGACTACTAGAAAGGTTTTTTTATTAAGCAGAGGCATACTTTAAAAGAAGACACATGATTTAGGTCTTTTAAGCTGTGTAAATTCTCAAGAGGCTTCAACAATCATGATTGAACTACACTAAGGAGTTTGTGGTCCTCATATTAATGGATATGTTCCTGGGAAGAAGATACTTCGAGGATGCTAATATTAGCTCACCATGGAGCGGGATTCCATACGATTTGTTCGTAAATGTCATGAATGTCAAATACATGGTGATTTGAAACATTCTCCATCTTCAGAGTTTCATGGAATGTCTTCTCCATGGCCTTTCATTGCATGGGGAATGGATGTGATTGAACCGATAGAACCAGAAGCATCGAATGGTCATAGGTTCATCTTGATGGCCATTGATTATTTTAAAAAGGTGGTGGAAGCAGTAACTTTCAAGTAAGTGACCATGAAGGTCTTCGTGGATTTCATCCATTTCAACATCATCTATCGGTTTGGTATTCCAAAGGTGATTATAACTGATAACACTACAAATCTCAACAACTACTTAATGCAAGAGGTATGCCACTAATTTAAGATTGAGCATCGAAATTCGACTCCCTATCGTACAAAGGGAAACGAGGCTGTAGAAGTTTCTAACAATAATATAAAAATATACTTTGTAAGATGATGCTAAGTTCTTGACAATGCCATGAAAAGTTGCCTTTTCTTTGGTGGGTTATCGTACTACAGTCCGTATGTTAGTAGGCGCTATCCTATATTCACTGGTATACGGGAATGAGGCTGTTAAACCTGCAGAGATTGAGATCCCATCATTACGAATTGTTGTGGAGCATAAAATTAATGATGATAAGTAGATCAAAACCCTGTTAGAGAAATTAAGTTTGATCGATGAGAAATGTTTAATATCATTATGTCATGGACAATTGTATCATAAAAAATGGTACGAGCATACAACAAAAGGGTGCATCCCAGATATTTCGATGAAGTTCAATTATTGTTGAGATGCATTCTACCATGTCATGCAAAAAGCAGAGGAAAATTTTCTCCGAAGTGGAAAGGACCATTCATTATTAAAAGGTTATTTCCCAATGGTTATCTTTACTTAAATGATATAGATGGCAAAATGACAGAAACGATCGTTAATGCTGATACTGTGAAAAGATATTATATATGAATTTATTTTTGACTTTAGAAAACTTATGGTTGGGCTCGACATTTCAAAGGTTGATTCAATGGAAACTCTTGGTTATGCTGTTTCCTTGGCTTTTAAAAAAAACAAATTGCCTGAACTTAGTTCGACCTGATTCTTATTTTGTCAATATACGTAGGCACACCTAGTGTTGGGTTCGGTTGAACAAAATACAAATCCAAAAATTCATATTGTTGTAAAAGGAGGCAGAGGTCATTTGTTTATTTATTTTGTCGTTCATCCCAAAGAAAAAAAATCAACCCCATCATTTAAAGTCAACCAAATAAATGTCTTTGTATTAACCCTTGATATGCCGAGAGTAAGTTTGTTATGGGTAGGTAAAGATCCTAAATGGGCATGATAAGGTGGATGTGAATTGAGAGAAATAAAAGTGGAGAGTCTTATTGGTTAAAAGCTTAAGTGGGCACCGTAAGACGTAAATGAGTTGAGTATGAGAGAATCTTATTGGTGAGAATTCTTAATGGGCACCATAAGACAAATGTAAGTAGAGAGAAATAAAAATGAGAGAGTCTTATTGGTGAAAACCCTAAGTGGGCACTGTAAGGTGAAAAAGACTTGAATATGAGAGAGTCTTATTGGTAAAAAACCCTGACAGGCACCATAAGGCATACATGAGCATGAGAAACTAACATGATAGAGTTTAAGTGGCTAAAACCTTCGTGAATTTCAAAAAGTAAATAAGGGTTTAAAATTATTTATGGCTTCATTGGATGTTTGAGTTCATCATCAATATTGAATGATCAATAATGTTTGAGGAATAGATTGGATAGACAAGTCTGAATCAATTAACACTGCAAGGCATAATCAGTAGACTCGGCTCCCACACTCATATAAGTTTTTGTTTCTTTTTATTTCTGAAAAGAGAGTCTTCATCGAATATTTTCATTTATTCTCATGTAGTTCGTAGTTTTATTATAATTTTTGTCACTTTGTTTCATACTTATTTGATTCGAGTCTATGTCAAGAAATTAGGAAAGGATTTCAAGACTCGCTACCAAATCTCTAAATTGTACTAGGCGAAGCATCAGGCTAATGACTTATTATATGTCTTCAAGTGTTGGATTTGAAAAGTCTTTGATTTTATGAAGTATAACAATGAGTATTGTGGAATAAAGTCATTGGATGTATTTCTAAAACAAAAAAAAATTGAAGCAAATTTGGATGAAAGTACAATCAATCAATAAGGAGTATTATATGTTGGAAGCAACTAAAGCGTCACAAGTGTTTGAGCCACCCTTGCCGAAAGATGGAACCACAAACCAACCACCACCATTTCAAACTCATGAATTTTCTTTGTTGAAAAAGGGACACAAGTTATTTAGATATTGAAGATTCAAGGAACCTAGGTGTTCAACCTAGTCTACAACGAACGAAATGAAGACTCTACAAAAGAGATTTCTGGAATATTAAATGAAAATTGGCCAATATATATCAAAATAGCTAGTTACCTGAATCGTTGAATATATTTTTTGCTTCAAGGAACTTCAGATAATGTAGATAAAATTCACAATGTTTCGTTGGTATTATAAGTATATTGAAGGTTTTGTTAGCATGACCCTCGTAGATAATTGGACTAGAAGAACCCTGATGGATAATGGGATTAGTCGGACCCTCATGGATAATTGGACTAGAAGGACCCTCCTGGATAATACGATTAGAAGAGCCCTCGTGGATAATCAGACTAGCAGGACTCTCATTCATAATGAGATTAGCAGGACCCTACTAGAAAATGGGATTAGCTGGACCCTTCTTGATAATGGGACTAGCAGGACCCTCCTGGATAGTATGAATAACAGGACCCTCATAGATAATGGTACAAGCATGACCCTTCATGATAATGGGACTAGAAGGAACCTCTTGGATACTGGAAGTAGAAGGACCCTCGTTGATACGGGACTAGAAAGACACTCCTAGATAATAGGAGTAGTAGGACCCTCCTAGATAATGGGACAAGAAAGACCCTCCTGGATAATGAAACTAGGAGGACCCTCCTTGATAATTTGATTAGCAGGAACCTCTTAGATAATGGGACTAGCAGAACCCTCCTAGATTATGGGAGAAGCACGAACCTCCTGGATAATGCGATTAGCAGGACCCTCTTTGATAATAGGACTAGAAGGACCCTCCTAGATAATGGTTGTTGTAGGACCCTCCTAGATAATGGGACTAGTAGGACCCTCCGGGATAATGGGATTAGCAAGGCCATTCTGGATAATGGGACCACCAGGACTCTCTTGGATAATGGGCTACCATGACCCTTCTAGATAATGGGACTAGCCACACTCCTTGATAGTGGGACTAGAAGGACCCTCTTGGATAATGGGAGTAGCAGGATCCTCCTGTATAATGGGATTAACAGGACCTTCCTGGATAATGGAATTAGATTACTTTCTCCTAGGATAAACATTTGCTAGTCTAGAGTTTTAGTTTTATTTTCTCCAGAAATAAACAATTTTTACTCGAAGTTTATGTTTTATATTTATAGTTGCTAATAACTCATAAAATTTTATTAGTGAAAACTGGGGCAAAAATTTTGTTTATTTTTTTGATTGTTGTGGTTTTCAGGTTTCCTTAATCGAAACATGGATTTGAAATTCAAGAATAAAGTTTCAATTTTTTTTAGAATGATCAATCCCATGATGGTTAGAATGAGCTTATTCAATGCATGTAGCAGTCTGACTCCCTACATCTTTTACTTGTCAACTTTTGATCAAGAAAACATGTAGCCATTAAAGAGCATTTTTCAAATTTTCATTTTTAAGAATGTCGAAAGCTTAGTCTAAGTGGCAAGTTCAGCCTCCATTCGAATTCTAGGTTAACTTATTCAGCAAAAAATTAAGGTGATATTTTAAAGTCAAGATTAAAGTGAAGATTCAATAAAAGCTGCATGGTTAGACTCTTGTACATTTAATTTTTTTGACAAATAGCTTTCAATTTTTAATGCAAGGATAAGAGACGCTATCTGGAGCTTCGATAGAACCTCACTTAAATTCCAACTCATCATTACATCTCCTCGAAATACAAGTGACCTGATTCACTTATCACCCTGGATATGTAATATGTCCAAAACAAGGACTCGATCACCCAAATTTTGGTCTATGAAATAAGAGTTCGGTCAGAACTTTTCACTTTGTCTACTTCTTTGTCTGAAAACTCTTCATGTTTCAAGTCAAAGAGGGCCAATCTGTACACACGTAATTTTTGACCGAATTTAAGTTTTGCACCAATTTTTAGAGCATAAATATTTTTATAAATCTAAATTAAATATCTTTGGACCTTTATATTATATTCATTAAGTTTAGTTAAAACATATAAAAATAAACAACATAAATATCATTTTTATTATATAAGTTTATTTTGATTGTTAAAAAAAAGATATATATATATATATATATATATATATATATATATGCTTATTCTGATATTAGTTTTTATTTATTTATTTACTCAAAAAAATTTATAATTATATGATTATTATTTTATATATATTTGATATTAAAAAAGAAAAAAAAACACATCGCATTACCCCCACTTTACAAACTCCACACTCCCCCCAGAAAAAAAAATAAATTAAATTTAAAAAAACAAAACCTTGAGAGCATAATAATGACAACAACAACAACAACAACAACAACAACAACAACAAAAACAACAACAACAACAACAACAACAACAGTAATAATAATAATAATAATAAAGAGAATGTATAAAAGAAGAAAAGACAAGTAATAATAAAAATAATGCTTAAAAAAGTAAAAACATAAAGAGTCTCTTACTTTACTTTGTCTGATTTAATTCATGCACATCTATATGTTTTAGTTTATGAACATATATTAATAAAATATGATATTTTAAATATTTTAAAATAAATCAAAGAATTAGGCACATAAGATTTTTATTTTTAAGTTAAATATTATAAACATTAAAAATTTAAGTAAAGACATAAAAGTGAATAAAGAAACCGTGCTAGAACAACGGGCTTCGGGGTTCCTAAAGCCTTCCCTTCGATTACCAGAATTCCCTACCGGATTTTTAATTTCGCAGACCATAAAATAACAAGCAAACTTTCTTTTTATTAGGTATTTAAGTAAGGTGGCTTGAAACACCAAAACTCAATTTCATGTGGTGACTCTTAATTTCGCAGACCATAAAATAACAAGACAACTTCCTTTTTATTAGGGATGTAAGTAAGGTGACTGAAACACCAAAACTCAATTTCGAGTGGTGACTCTTAAGTAAAATAATCCCTTTTTGAAATGTCACTTTAATTGGAAAAACTCTTATTTTCAAAAAAAAAAAGCAATTAAATTTTTAGAAAAAATAGGGGTGTGGCAGGCATAATGCATGATTTTAAAGTAAAATGTCCTCTTTAAAATGCATGTTTTTTCATGGTTGCCATACATAGTGCATTCTTGTACTAAGACCATTCTTCTTTAATTTTTCATACAAAGTGTAGGTTATGGATGCTTAAAGGATGTCTCTAAGGTGAAGGACTTGATCTATGTTTCCCTAGCTTAAGGAAAGGGATCCTTAAGTTCTTTGATTTCCTCTGTCATTGTTTATGTAATGTCTTGTAATACCTACTTCTGGTTTAAGTTTAAATGGTTGTGTCCCTATATTTATTGGAAGTGATGTTCTACTATATGAGGTGCTAAGACTGTTTAAAATTTTTCGCTAAATTAACCTATGAAAATGCGAAAAATGATAACTATGGATTCTATAAGACCTCCGAGAGGCCAAGTATGGCATGTTACTTCTAAGGGGTGCTCCCTGTTCATTTAAAATATGGTATTAGAGCATGAGGTTAGAAAAGTAGTTTTATGGTCCAAAGTCACATATTGCCACGTCTAGTAGACACTCGTTCATCAGTGATGAGTTGCGATACATCTATGGGCAAGAGGCTATTGAACAATAGAGTTTACCTTCATCACTATTCTCATGTCATGCCATTGAACTTAACTTTATAAGATCTCCATGTTATGATTTTCTTGTCCGGTGGTTTTTTAGATGATATTTTTAGGATGAGATGGTTTCTTTACTGAAGACGGAGAAAAGTTGAGTTTTTATGCTTCTCTTGGTTTTATGGTTTGATGGGTATGTGTGAAGGTTATATTCTAATATGATGCCATTTATGGTTATATATGTCACTTTGGTAAAATGATATCTTATGTGAAGATTTATGTTATGGTATGGTTATAGCTTGTTAAAGAAGTAGTTATAATTGAATTGAGCTTTCTTTTTGGAATGGTATGCTGCTATATGTTTTTTCATGATGATAGTGTAATATTATGGTTTGAGTTTTAAATGCTTAGGAAGAAATGAGTTAAATAGTAAGGATGCACGTGCCTTTATATATGTTTACTGGTTCAATGTTGCCCTTTGTATGTGTGTGGTTCTTCATAGTTGCCTTGTTTGGTTAGATCCCTTTGGTTAGGCTTGATCCTACAAGTGAGGGTAGTATGCTAACCTTTTAGGGGATTATATGGATTGGAATAATGTAGAAGTTACCCTACCCTAGTGTGGGAAAAAAAGAATGAGGACTTGTGGCCAAGCCTCCTCTATTATACATGGTGTCATTGAGGCCTCATGTGATTAGGTAGTTTAACCTAATTTGACGATTATGGATTTAGTTTGTGTATTAGGGCTATAGGGATGATGATTATTGAGTTATAGACATATTAATGTGAGATTAGGAGTGAGAAACCTCAATGATCTTAAACCTTCTTGTGTGAGGAGTATAATTAGGAGTCATCCTCTAGCTATCAACACCTACACTTTATGTAAATAGATGAATAAAAATGGTGTTAGTGCAAGAATGCACTAAGTATGACAACTATGCAAAAACATGCATTTAAAGAGGACATTTCATTTTAAATCATGTAACATGTCTTTCTACTAAATTATATGACCATAGGAACATATAGGCTCAATATAGTTCACATACTTTGTATAGACATGGATACTACTCATAATAGAACATAAATCCATTTATCATACATTGAGGCATATTAAAGACATAAAATACATTACCTATGTTTATCTACCTCTTTCCTTAAGTAACCCTAAAGTTTACTTAGTACGATGTATCACCTTGAGGACACCATACAATAGCCTTTCATAATATGATTCATCACACAACCATATGTATACTCATAAGTATGAAACACCTAATAGACATAAACTTCACATAAGGAATATAACCTAAGACAAATCCTAAGTCACACTAGAGAAATTTGTAGGTAGCATCCCATAATACTACTTCAACCAAGTGTGCCTAAGAAGTCACCCTATACTAGGAGTAACATAGTTATCAAGTCATAACACTTTCATTAATAACTAAACATAAGTCCACATACTTCATTGAATCATATAAAGAATCTTTACATTACTTCAACCTTAGTCATAACTCATTTAGTTCATATCATAGGTAAACCATCCTCATAGCCCCTTCACAATGCTTACTTGTGAAATGTATACATGGAGTCCCATACCCCAACATATACTAAGTAAAAACACTAGGAAGCGATAAGTGTAAATCATATGCATAGTCATAATTCATTTATTAACATAAAAAATTCACTTAGAATGCATGCATACAAGTCATACATAAAATATGTCCTTACTTCATAAGAGGCTCAAATCCTATCTTTTCTTGAACTCATCTATTGCAATGCATAGATATGGTCCAAAGTCCTACCTAAGCTACGTACACTTCACAAGGAATTTAGATTATAATTCATATTCTTATCTTAGTTAATAAATTAAACTCAGGATACATAGCCATAACTTACATAGACTATGTGACCTACATGGAATCCGGTGTCCTACTCCCACACTAAAAAGAGAGGGCTAACACTTGCCTAATGTGTAACCAATCGTTCATAGCTAAGTTGTATCCACAAGCTATAACCTACAGGGGCACATAGTTATAGAACATAGATATTTCTTCTAGAAACCCTTACTTCCTAGCATGGAGGTTTCCATATCACGAGACAACATCTATGTTGGGAACCCATACTTTCTAAATGTTAAGGTTCTCTCTGTTGGAAGACATATTTACAAATCTGTCATTTATACTGCTGTTTGTCATGTTCACTCGTTTCTATGCCTTTACTACTCTCATTCATAGGAAAGGCTTTAGGAGCATTATCCTTCATACATCATATAGTACAAAGGTATGTTTGATGAGAATGTCTTTTCTTCCTAGACCTTACAAATCTGTCCTTTCCATTGTCTTTTTCAGGTACACTCGTTGCCAGGACAGTATTACTCTCATTCGTATGAAAAGCTTTAGGAGCTTGCTCCTTCATACATCATATAACACAAAGGTAGCTATGATGAGAATGTCTTATCATCATGGACCCTACTTCATCTAAGAATGTTCTTTCACATATTCATACAATCACACATCATGTGTGTGTGTACAATGTGAGATCTAACTTCATATAAACACCACTAATCACACATGTTCATAACTTCATTAATCATTTACTTCACATGCATAGAATAAGCTAATTATTCACAGGAGAACTATCCTTTCCTTAGTCCTCTTGAATCTACCCAATTCATAGATATATTTGAAGTGTGTATGTATATTTGTACACATGATCACATAATGGCTTAACACCTAACATTGAGGAAGCCACTTTCTAAGGATCACAACACATGTACAAACTTTTCTCAAGTCTCAAGTAATACACACATATAGACTGTTTAAGACAATAGATTAAAAAAACTCACATTACATCATATGAAAAGTAAACTTATTTAACATTAGAATAGAAGATTCCTAGCATAGTTTTATCACACACTCATACATGGTTCATATTGGTACGGATCATGCTACTAGAGTTTTCGTCATTATTAGCCACATAGACCACTCCTAAAACAAACATGATCATCACATATATACAACATCGTCCACACACCTAAATCATGCAAGTAGTGTGAAAGGATACTAATATAAATTCACATAAAATCAATTCATTTCAACATAATATTAGAATCAAGGCTAAATTCGTGAACTTCGTAAACATGGAAATCATCATATCAATTCATCTTGTATTTAATGTCTTTAATTCCATGGTAATACCATATGCACAAGAATGTAAAAATTACAACCATAAGTGGACCATACCAATCAACACAATTCAATATACCTTCTATGTAAATAAAAGGAAATAGGTCAACTTATCAAATCTCCAATCAATGATCATAATTTATTATACCTCCACAATTCACATTAAATTGATATAGATAGTAATTACACTAAGCAATTCAATACAATATAATCTAAAGTCTATAAACATTAAATCAAAATCAAAAGACCCACATTATAGGATAACTTTTAGAAGTTACAAGGATCATGTGTTCTTCATAAAATTTTATATAAATTCATCATTAAATTAGTAGTTAAACATATATACATCGTTAGAATGTTTTTGAAATGGATTTTAGAATGAACCCATGGCTATATTCAAAAATGGGATTTTTGACTTAGAATCATGTTTGAAAAAGCTTTGGAAGGGCTCCATATACGAATGGTTTTTTAGGGATGAAGGGTTACTATACCTTCTACATTATAAAGTACACGCAAATCAGAGAAGAAAGTTCCAAGAGTCCACCTCCATAGGTTGTTCTTGAGCTTGGTCTTTCATGGAGGTTTTCGGGTTTTTGGAAGAAGAGATAGTTTGGGGATATTTATTTCTTAATGGTTTGTTGGGGTTTTTTCTTGTTAAAAGGGTTAAAAAGGTCCTAAAACAGTTTATGACTGTCTCGTTAAGTTACCAAAACACCCCCATATTTATTGGGACTTTTAACCATGTCAAAATTGACTTTAAAACAACGCAATTGAATCTGTAATCTGGCTGCGCTTTTTTAGAGTTCGTCACATAGGAAAACTCAGTACAAGGTGCGTGACGCAAGGCTGGTCCCCAATTTTTTGCTGGTGCATGCTGCCTTGGGCAGTCTTCTTGTCCATTGTTTGGATCCTCCATGGGGAACCTTTGGGTGGTCCTAGGGAAGTCATACCCAGATTTTTTTACCCTTAACATGTCTTTTATGATTCTATTGTAATCCCAACTCGTTTTGGAGTTCAAACAATACGTACAAAGAAGGAATACACACAAGGACTTACTAGCAAGAATAAGAACTAATTTTTGGACGTTCTTGGCATTTTACCTCCAAACTTCATCAAATAAATTATACAATCTGTAAAAAACATTATTAACATCTTATTAAACTTTTTACGCACATGTAAGTCTCTAGATACCTTAGTTTCTTTTTAGGGTTGGCACAATATGGATCATTTAGGGGTAGTTTTGCAAGTCCTTTAAGAAAACAAACTATTTGAAAAGTATTGTAAGTGTGAGTTTTGGTTGAGATCGTTTGAGTACCTTGTCATATAATCTTCAGTGAGGGTACATAGTTCAATCCATGAAAGATAGAGGCATTTAAAAATTGTCATAGACCTGTTATTCCAACCAACATTAGAAGTCTCTTGAGTTTAGCTGCGTATTATGGGAGGTTTGTTGATGGGTTTGCGTCCATTTCTTCTTCTATGACTACCTTGACCCAAAAAAATGTTAAATTTGAGTTTTTGGAGGCATGTGAAAGAAACTTTCAAATATTGAACTATAGGCTTACCTCTGCTACGATGATTAATTTACTGGAGGGTACAAAGGGTTTTGTGGTATATTGTGACTCTTCACTAGTGGGTATAGGTTGTGACCTTATGAAAAATGTGTATTAGCCTATGCCTATAGACAACTTAAGGTGCATGAGAAGAATTATTACCCAACTCATGATCTTGAATTAGCGGTCATAGTGTTTTTTTGAAAATATGGAGGAATTACATGTATGGTGTTCATGTGGTTGTATTACCAACCATAAAGTCTTCAATATTTGCTCACTCAAAAGGAATTGAACACCTGATAAAAAAGATGCTTGGAACTCTTGAAGGATTATGACTTGAGTGTTCTCTACCGTGCTAGCAAGGCCAATGTGTTTGCGAATACTTTAAGTCATATGACCATGTGAAGTGTGTCCCCTGTGGAAGAGGGTAAGAAAGACCTAGTGAATGATGTTCATAGGTTGACTTGGTTGTGTATTCGGTTAAAAGATTCTCCAAATGGTGGTTTTGTGGTCCACTATAACTTCGAATCATCTTTAATGTTTGAGATGAAGTCTAAGAGACATTTTTATCCTTTATTGATGGAGTTAAGAATCGATTCTTTGCAAGTTTAATTAGTCATTGTCAAAAGGGGGTATGGTGTACTTAGGTACAAAGGAATACACCGTTTGTGGATAATTTGACGAATAAAATTTAAAAAGAAGTTCATGATTCCCTATATTCTATTTAATCTGGGTGCCATCAAAATGTATTGTGATCTTCAAGAGGTCTATTGGTGGGACTATTTAAAAAGGGACATAGTGGAGTTTTTGGCTAAGTGTTAAAATTGCAAAAAATTTAAGGATGACTACCAAGAGACCGATGGTTTGACTTTAGTAATGAATGTTCCTACTTGAAAAAAAAAATGTTCCTACTTGGAAGTGGGAAGAAATTAATATGGACTTTGTTTTTGGGTTTCCTCGAACCCCAAGGCAAAATGACTCAATCTCGGTTATTGTGGGTAGATTGACTAAATCCGCTCACTTTACCCTTTTCAAGTCTACTTATTCGGCAGAGGATTATAAAAGAATAGACAATAATGAGATAGAGATCTTACATAGGATCCCTTTGTCAATCATTTCAGATAGAGGTTCCCAGTTAACTTCTCATTTTTAGGTCTTTTTAAAAAAGGGTTGGGTACTCAGGTGAAGATTAGCAGTGATTTTCATCCCCAATCTGATTGTCAAGTGGAGTGTACTATTCAAACCCTAGAAGACATATTAAAATCTTATGTGATAGATCTTAAGGTTAATTGGGACGATCAACTACCTTTGACTAAATCTCCTATAACAATATCTACCATTCTATTATTTCCATGGCACCTTTTAAATCCCTCTATTGTTTGAGATATAGGTCTTTGGTTGGTTAGTTTGTGGTTTGTCAGTCTTAACTACTTGGTCCCTATATAATCTATGGAAACTTAAAGAAGTTGGGATGATAACATATTGGGTTAAAAAAGCCTATAGTCGGCAAAAGTCCTATGCCGCCAATAGAAAAAGAGATATACAATTTTAAGAAGTGCATAAGGTTTATTTGAAAATATCAACTATAATGAGGTGATGAGATTTGGAAAAAGGGGGAAGTTAAGTTCTCTATATGTTGGTCCCTATGATATATTGCAATGAGTCGGAAAGGTTGTATATAAGTTGAGACTACCTAGTGAACTAGCTTCGGTTCATTCGATATTTCACGTCTCAATGCTAAATAAGTGTATTGGTGACCCCGTATCCATTATCTTTATTTGAGGGTTAGGTGTAGATTAGAAACTTCACTATGAAGAGGTTGCGATGGAAATTATAGATTGCCAATTCAAGAATTTGAGGAACAAGGAGGTGATCTCCGCTAAAGTTGTATGGAGAAATCACCTACTTGATGGATAAACATGGGAGGCGAAGGCCGACAAGCTGTCCCGTTATCCTCATCTTTTTCCTAAAAATTCTTGACAAAGTTGAGGTTAGTAATCCTCTTAAAATGAACTAATTGATAATGTTGAATTTAGTTTGCTTTTCTGACATATCCATATTTATTGTAAAGGTTTATGGTAGACGGATTATTTTTAGAAATTGCTCTTTTTCTTAACTTGTACTTATTTGTGTATTATGTAATGTTAAATTTATGAAATAGTATTGAGCATGTTAATGTGTTTTAATAAGGTTGGCATAAGTTATTCTTGAGGATCATATGGATTTCATCTTGATATTGAGAAGGTAGTTCATCAAATTGTGATGTTGAGCTCTTATATGTGTTAATTTATGATTTGAGTTGCTTTGAGTAAATTTCAAGTTTGTGTGTTGAATGGAGTTGCAAAGTTTTCCTATGATCTGTGACTCATCATGTTTATGTATTGTTGGTTGGACTTCTAGTATTGAGTCGAGCCTGTCCCAACAAAAAGACGTAAGTGTCATTCGTGAATGAATATTACTAAGGGGATATAATGTAACACCCCAAAATTTCATGACTAAGTATAGAGCCTCTCAGGATGAAGCAAGAATTAAAATATTATTTAATAGCGTTAAATAATTTATTGAAACCATGTAAGAAGTATTACAGCTCAAACGTAAAGGGACGACCATGACATCCAGAAACTAGTGACATTGAACTATAAACGTCCTTAGCTGCTGTGGAAGTTTGGGAGTATTTTAGTAAGTCTGCAACTTTTAAAAATAGTTTGAATAGGTAGAATAGGTATATAGAGTCAAAAAATCCTGGTACGTCACCCAATGACTTCCCTAGGGGTTCTTGAATGGACCCACCCTTGGCAAAGCAAGCTGGCAAAGGCAACAAACAATTGCACTAAGATGAAATGAGTCCGAATCGTGCACATAGTCCACCAAGGACAAAAAGTTTTTGTTCCCTTGGCAGACACGTATAAGACTCCACTGTCTCACAAATTAACTAAGGAAATCTTGCGGGAACAGCTCTATAATGCCATGTTTTTTTTCATGACGAAAATCTAAAACTTAGAATTGAATTTTGACTTCACTAAAAGGTAAAGTGAGGGGTATTTTTTTAGGGGAGGATTAAATATTGATTTTAAAACATATTTTAACAACAATTTCTCGCTCAAATAAAATCACTAAACAAAAACCCAAAAACTCTCCCTTCTATCGACTTTCTCTTTCTACTCATATTCCATTGAAGAATCTTTGAAATTTGAAGAAGAAGACTAAATTCCCAAGTTTTCTGGTAAAATTGGAGGCAAAATTCTTAATTAAGTTATGGTTTCTTTCGGTAATGAGATTCCTTTCCCAAGAGGTCTTTCCAAAAAAATTCTAAAACTTCCCTAAACTAGGGTTTTCTCTACACATGTTTCTTCTTTGAAAAATGATATTATGGATCAATTCTGATGAATTATGGTCAATTAATGTTGTTTATGTATATATTAATGGTTAGTTGATTTTATTCATTCAATATTCCAATGGATACATGTTTTTCTCCAATCTTATGAAAACCTTGAATTTATATGGTTAATTCTCGACATGATGAATATGTTGATGACTATATTGATTTTAATTATGTAATTGCTTCTCTAATTTACCTTGACTATGAATTGGTTGTGTATTCTTTTGTTATTTATGTACGAAGGAAATTAAAGGTTAAGAGTGTATGATGATTGATTCTTCTTGAATTAGATTATTAAATATGAGTTACTTAGATTTTAATGCTTGTATGTGTAATGTGTGGTAGGGATGTTTTACCAAGTATTCCTCATCCTTAACCCTTGACTGTGGAATTTGTTATGAAGTATGAAAGTATGTTATGGTATGATTATTATATAATTGAAGTAGTTTATCATTATTATAATAAAGTGTTTAGTGAAAAGTTAACTCACTTGTAAGTTTCTAAAGTGAAACGATAGTTCTCACCAATTAATACCTATGAGCTATTATGATCAGATGTTCATATAGGGGTTTAGAAAAGACTAAGGTCATCTTGTATGATTATATGATTAATAAATGGAATAAATTCTTAGCACCAAAATTGAATTTAAATGATATGGAGGCCTCACTTTTAGCATGTCCGGCCTCCCATATGTGTTTCTTCATGTTTAGCAAGTCCAGATTCCCATAATAAGTGTTGTATCATGAGATGGAAACCTCCACGTCTAGATAGTTACGGTTTCTAGTAAAAGTCTGCTTGACCCTTAACTATGTGCCCATATAGGACATTATCTTATTGGATCCAATTAGATAGCTATGTACAAATGGGTACACCTTAGGCAAGTGTTAGCCCTCTCTTTTAAGTGTGGGAGATCATGTAGCTCACATGGTCTCATGTATGTTATTGCATTTCATTCCATAATGTAAAAAGTTAAATGAACAAATCAAGTATTTAAATTGTTATTAGGACTTGTCCTAAAGGTTGCTACATAGGGTGAGGGATAATATGGGACTTCTCTTACTAATTGCACATGTGCAACCCTAAGGGATGGTCTTAGTACTGTTTTTGTATGATTAGGTTTATTACATGATATGTATGTCAATTTATATATTATGTTATGAATAAAGCATGTAATGACAATGTATAATGTTATATTCTATGCATGTAATAGGTGACATGCTGTTATGCTTAGACTTGGATAGGGTTATGGGGTTCTATTTTAGGTATTAAAGAAGTGTTGATTTTGTTTGCTTATGCATTGGGATAATATCATGATTTAATGTATTTGTAATGTTCCATATATATGTATTTTGGGTCATATTTATTTAATGCATGGTTTTGACTAAATTGTGCCTTTTCTCATGCATTGATCATTTTATGCATAGGAACCATACTTAGTACATGTGGTTTGTACTAACAAATATTCCTTCATTTTTTCCCAACATTGTATGGTCCTACCATTGAAGAGCTTCTAGGACACTTTGCAAGAAGAATTGGACTTTTCCTCCAAGTTTATTAGTGAGTGCTCAAGTTCGAGAATGGTGTAATTTGTTTTACCCTATTAGCATTGTTATTGTCTAAAGACATTCAATTGTTCTTTATTCTTAAAGATATTTGTTTTAAGATATATATGGAATTATGTACTTTTGCAAGGGCTATGCCCGAATGTAGTACTTCATTCTAGATGGTTTTATAAGAGACAAAATATTTGACTAATTCGTATGTATTAATCATGTTTATTAAACAATAAGCCTATATGAGCTTCATAAGCGAAGAGACAAAGAAAATTTCATATGTAATATGTGAGAGGTCTATGTATACCTCGATATGTAAAAAAGATTTAAATTTCCACATATAATGACTAGTCATTGAATGTATTGGTTGTTCCTTGATGTTTCACTTAAAAATCAGCCTGACTAACATCAAAACTCATTTACAAATTATTTGAGATAGTTAACATACACTAAAGATCAAGTGGAGCTCTATATCATCCTAGTTAATTAATAGGGTCGTCCCATTTTCTTGCATAGAAAACATGATTATGTATAATCTCAAGGCTTTGTAACAATACAACACCAATCGCTACCCCACTTGCATCACACATGATCTCAAACGGTTCCCCTCAATCAGGAGCAATTGTGATAGGAGTAGAGGTCAACTTCTTCAATTTTCCAAATGCTATAAACACGCATCATCAAAGTCAATCTTACTCTCCTTTTCAAGTAGTTTTCACTATGGATATGCAATTTTGAGACATATTTTGCAAATATCCTATAGAATCTCACATGCACAATGAAAGTTCTCACACCTTTAATAGATATAGGTGGTGGAAGCTTTTTTGTTACCTCTAACTTTGTACTGTCCACCTCAAAATTTTCTCAAAGATCTGATGCCCAAACATTATACCTTATTTTAATATAAAGTGCAACTTCTTTACATTTAGAACCATGTTACCGTCTGCAAATATTTTTATTACCTTAACATAATTATCCAAAGGACTATCAAAAGAGTCGCCAACCAACGATAGATAATCCATGAACATCTCAATACTGTCCTCATTCATGTCGGAGAAAAAATACATCAAACAATGTTGAAAGGTTTCTAGAACATTACACAATACAAATGGCATGTGTTTACAGGCAAAGGTACCGTCAGGGCAAGATAAGATAGTTTTATTGTCATATTCTGGAGCTGAAGAGATTTGATTGTAGAATGAATACCCAACAAGGAAGTAGTACTAAAACATTCCTTCAAGTCCATCAAACATAGAATCCATGAAGGCATCGGAAAGCGGCCCTTCTTTGTCCAAGCATTCAACTCTAAAGTCCATGCAAACTCTCCATTCGGTCACCGTCCGCATCGGGATAAGATCTACTCTCATGAGGGACCATAGTAATTCAACCTTTTTATGCACATAAAGAAAAGAGCATAAAACATTGTTGTCAACAATGCGATAGATAACTCCAACATCAACTACTTGATAATTTCCTTCTTAACTACACCTCTAATGATAAATACTAGGCTTATGGTCCAGTATGAGTTGAATTTTATGTGAAAAATACTGGGAGGGATCCCAATAATGTCCGCAATAGTCCACCAAATAGCTTGGTTGAACATCTTTATATAGATATACCGAACACTCTACCAGGCACACATTAAGATCCGCCGCATTAATAACTTAGATAGTAAAATCTTTACCAGTGATTTGATACATCAAATGTAGGGGTAGATCCTTGAGATCAAATTTAGGTGCTTTTACCACAAACCCTCTCGTGGTGGGGACTCATAATTCTTTATATCCAACTCCGATTACTTTGGTTATGAACAATATGGACACCTATTGAGTGCCACCACAAAATCAACATACTATATAATGTGATCACTCTTAAAGTTCATAATGAGTAATGATAATGTTTCAACACCCAGTAAATCCTCGATTTTAATCTTATAAACACTCTGAATTTTGTATGTTATTGAAGATACATATTAAAGCTCACCACTTTTCTTCATGAACCTAAAATTATTAAAAGTCGCTTCTTCATTGTTATGTCTTAACTTCATCTACCCTTTCTCCATATCTACTTAATCATGCCCCGTGGTGTGGAATGGTCATAATGAGAACACCGAACTCAATTTCATAATAAAAAATAACAAAATCGGCTGGAGAAAATAATGACACCAGTTTTATTAGAACTTCATGGAGTTCACCAATAGGCCTCTTCAAATTTCTATTGACCATGAGAAACAACATCCTAGTTTGTTTTCTACTGCGGGCTTTACACAATCGATTGGATTAGAAAGATATACCTTCAACACAGGTCGTTAAAAGGATCTCTAAGACCCACCAAACTACCAAATCAAGGATCTTTTAGAAAAAGGATTCCTATTCAAAGAGTGCATAATTGAATGGATAAGGTCACACTAACCCGTCAATTTGGGATCCAAATTAGGGATTTTCCTTGGGAGGTATCGGGAAGGATTTGGAATGGAATAATATCGATTCATATAGAAAAAAAGGTTCTCTATTGATTCAAACACTATACCTATGGTATATGGATCGAGGAAGGGGAAAAACCGAAGATTTCACATGGTACTTTTATCAATCTGATTTATTTCGTACCTTTCATTCAATGAGAAATTGGGTCAAATTCAATAGTATCAAACCTATGGGACTTAAGGAATGATATAAAAAAAAGAGAGGGAAAAAATTTATATCAAATAAATATGAAGTAGAAGAACCGAGATTCCAAATGAACAAATTCAAACATGAAAAGGATCTTCCTTATTCTTGAAGAATGAGGGGCAAAGATATTGATCAAGAAAGATCTTTTATTCTTCTTATATATAAAATCGTGATTGGCCTTATGTAGCATATTGTCAATTGGATATGGGGTCACATGTTCCTCATATAATATGTTCAGTGTCACAAACTAGACCACATAGTTAATATTCAAGCTTAAAGTTTACTAAAATGTGTACTTGTACTATAAATAGTATAATGAAAAGAAGAAAACCATTAGAATTTTTCAATTTCGAATATTTAATGATCTGATAGATATACATCGAAATCAGTGTAAAATATACTTAATATGAATAATATATAATCTAGATGAATTTATTCTTTGATCTAAAACAAAAAATAATAATAAATGGCTCTTCTGCTGTGCCTTGGAACAAAGGTTTCTCTGTAGAGGAAAGGAATAAAAAAATATACCGATAATTTTCCTATAGAAAATCTAATAAGAAGAAGATTTCATCTCTACCGAATTATAATATCAAAATAGGAGATCTAGTCATGATTCAATAGGTTAGGTCCACAAAAATTTTACATTTTGTTTTGGTTATTTCTAACCTTTCGAATCGGTTAGGTTGGTATAATGGAAAATAGGAATATTCGGTGATTCAAGAAATGACTTTTCATTATTCCTAAATTCATACTAATGGAAATTAACTAAACAAATGTTCAACTTTATAACTTAGTATAATGACAATATATTATTCAGTTTGTTACTTTTTTTATGACAAATAAAAAGAAAATTCTCTCATCAAATATGAATACTAGATTGGGGTTTTACAAAACCCCTTATCGGATTTTAACCGATGATTACGCCTTACCATGGCGTTACTCTACTATAGAGTTAAAAGGTCCCTTTTTTATTTTCTTCTCAAATTTTACACTATGTGGATAAAATATCTATATGTACTTATATTATAAACATAAATATATATGCATTAAGTACGTGCAGTAGATATAGAGTGTCTAGTGGCTTATTCTTGAATATTAAAATGGATTTACCTAGGAAGTCTAGGATAAAATGCAATGAATGTTTCAAGACCGACTCGAATAGAAATAAATCCAATTAAATAATTAAAAAAAATAATTCAACTAGATTTATAATGTCGATTCTAATGAATTATTCATGAATGACGAATAAAAAATAATTCTATGCATTTCTGAAAGGGGGAAAGATCCCTCAGCTATAATCATTTGATTATATTAAAAATTTCAAAAAATAGATCATGCTATCATCATAGTATTATGGTAATTGGTCAAGCGGGCCCCCATCTATATCATCTCGTTGTAATCTATTTTTATCTCCGGAATATTAATGATAGATAAAAATAGATCGATGTATAATCTTTGAATGAATAATTTTAGAATATAATCGAATTTACATAGTACTTGAGTATGTCTTCTGTTTAAGAATCATTCATGCATCTACAAATGAAACTTTCATATCATAATTAAAGAATTATAAAAATGTAATTTCTATATTTTTAATGAAATTGAAATTACTAGTTTTAGAATCTAGTTGGACTAAAAAATGAATTTTTAAAACGGTTGTGTGATAACTTTTTCTTCTCCCTCATTCACGATATTATGTAAATTAATATATTAGTGAATCTAATGAGTTAAACTTAAATTAAAGTCAAAATAAAAAGTTTTATAAGGTAAGTGTTCTCTTTAATATCGAAAATGCATTCGATACAATTCACCAGAATCTATGGAATGATCAAATTAGAAAATAGTTTCTATTTTGAATCTATAGTAATGAAAGATTCATTTTTGAAAGAAGTTAGATGATACAACTATTATTAGTTTGATAGTTTAACCAAGATTTACTCAATGAATCAGTTTGTTGGAATTGCAAGATGAATTGATGTTACATATGATGAAACAATTTCTTTTATATGTCTGCATCTTTATCTTAGTTAGTGTTATTTGCCTATAATAATAGCTGAATCAAAACTTTTCATTCAGCTTATTCTTTCTATTTAAATCGAGATTTTTGTCTACCCTCCTATTTTCTTTTACAAAATTTGAAACTTATGTATGCGCTTTTTAAACATATGTATAAACAGAAAATATTTCATTTAATTTAGCCACTTAATTCTTACTATAACTAGTTATTTCGGTTTTCTATTAGCATTTTTAACTATAACCTTAGCTTTATTTATTGGTTTCAGCAAGATACGACTTATTTAAATTGAATATTAAAAATTAAACTTTCAAAAAAAGAAATCCTTCTGTGGGATTACGTGTATTCTATATTACTTACGTTAGCAATTATCAATTCTTGTTCATTGTGATTAAGATTCATATCGATTTGCATTAATATTTAGGAACTGATATTATGTATTTTTTCTACTTTCAAACAAAACAAATCATTGATGTTTTTCTATTTGGAATCTTGTTAGGTCTTATTCCAACTACTTTGGCTGGATTATTCGTAACTGCATATTCGCAACATAGGTGTGGTGATCAGTTGAACCTTTGATTAATTAACATTTATTTTTGATTGACCTCCTCCTATCTTTAATTCGCTAACACAGGAAATCAAATTCCGATTGTTGTGAAAGTTACTGAATGGATCTACTTTATTCTAATTGGATCTAAGAAGAAAATAAATTACGCTCTCTAGGATTTGAACCTACGACATAAGGTTTTGGCAACCCCCGTTCTAATGAACTGAACTAAGAGTGCTTTCTTAGCAGAATAGATGAGACTTAACCAAAATGATTCTCTTCATAACCCCAATACATGTTGTATGGATATACTATAATAGCATGACAAAAATCAAAGATAATTGCCAATTTGAAGCGAAGATCTCAAGTGATCCCTCGTTACTGCTCCTTCGAGTAGTAATAGGTAGGGATGACAGGATTTAAACCCGTGATATTTTGTACATATAATAAACGCGCTACCACACATTATAAATAGTTTTTTTTGTGCATTTCTGAATGTGAAGTAAGTCTCCGTATCTTATTGGTGAAATTGAATACTTGAATTCAACATATACTTTCTTTTGTTATTAAAAAATAACTTAAATGATAGAATTTTTTATCATAAAATGAATTTCCCCTTTCTTTATTTTACAGATATGGATTATTTTGAATTTTATTGATCAGTAATAATAATGCCAGTAATTTGAATGTGTATATAGACGTTATTTCCTTATGAACCTCTACTTTTAGCGATTCCAATAAATTAATCAAATTTAAAATTTTATTCAGATAGGAATCCAAAAAGGCGATAGGTACATTTTTTAGTAACAAAAGCGATTAATTGAAACCTTAAATCCTAAAATAAAGAAGAATTTGTTGATTCATTTATATATTTAATCAATACCTTAAAGCCTTACCAATAGTTTTAATGATAAACGGCTCGTCTCATCGTGACCTACTCTTGAATAGATTTATGGTTTAATATGTTTTGCCTCTGTTCAATACATTGAATTAAGAATAACATGGAATAATACCTCTCTATATCTATTGACCAAGACGAACTATAATAGGAGATTTATTCAAGCCATTGAATGCGGAATATGGTAAAGTAGCTCCTGGTTGGGGAACTACTTCTTTTGATGGGTGTCGCAATGGCCTTATATGCGGTATTTCCGTCGATTATTTTGGAGATTTATAACTCTTTTGTTTAGTTGGATGTGATTTCAATGAATTAGATTTATAAGGACCGCAAAGTCCGTTCTTTTGAGTAAAAAATGAATAATTTACTTCTCTGATTTATAGTCTGTTCTATTTTCTTTTGGTAGTTTGATCGTGTAACATATTTGTTTCTGTATTTCTGGAGTATGAGTGTTTGACTTGTTTTAATCCTATTGATAGTAAAGAGAATGGATTTGTTATCTATATAAAGATGGTTCTACTTCGTCATATATTTATTCGAATATTTGGAACACGTAATAGATTATGAAATATTTGAACTATGATTCATACTTATTGTTTAGACCTCGTGTCCAGGAGAAAAAACAATTTCAAACAAAAAATTTTAATTTCTAAATTTCTAAATTCTTTTCTTTCAACCTCTATTTATATTTTTACCAAAAGCAAAAACATTCATTGAATTTTTACTCAGGGAATCCTTGATTTATTTAGGTTAGGTTTTTTTATTGAATAATTGCTGTTCTAGTATGAGTCTGAGGTTTTAATCAATTCATAGGGTTTTAACAAGAGAATTCCTATCAATAATAAAGAAAACAAAAAGTAAAAGCCATATTCCACAAACTCTATAATGAAATAGGGACCAATAGAATTCAAGAGGCCCATAAGTATCAAAATAAAGATAAACACGACTGCACCAACTTGATATTTTGGTATTATTGCCACAAAGAAGAGCTTTCGGCTTTTCCAGAGAAGATGGGATCAAAACTTAATTAATTTCAAACATTCTATTCGAAATCTGCTGCAACTAGTGTTTGGATGTTTTTGCTTTAGTTGTACGAGATAAATGTCTCATATACAATTCTCAAAGGGGTAGTTCCGCCTATCTCAATAAAGTGTATGATTGGTTCGAAGAATGTCTCGAGATTTAAGAAATGCGGATGATTTAACTAATAAATATTTTCTTCCCCGCGTCAATATATTTTATAATTTAGGGGGAGTTATGCTTACTTGTTTTTTAGTACAAGTAGGTACTTGGTTTTCTATAACTTTTTACTGTAGTCCGACCGTTACTGATTCTTTTGCTTCTGTTCAATACATAATGACTGAATCCAATTTTGGTTGATTCTATTTTATCTCCGGACGGGTATTTCTAAAGTACAAAGGGTGTTATAACATCTCATGGAGGATTTGCGAATTATTGGGCCGAGCTTGATGTTAACAAACGTAGACATATTGCCAACGAATTTACAATCTGTCCCCATTAAAAGCTCGGACATCGACCCAGGAAAATTAAAATTTGTACTTATTGGTAATCCATGATCAATTTCCTTTCGTAGTACCCCACACCCAGGGGAATTCGAATCCTAGTTTCCTTTTTGAATGAGAGATATCCTAAACCACTAGACGATGGGGGCCCTCATGAACAACGGCCATCATACTATGATGATAGTATGATCCGTTTTTTGAAATTGTAAATATAATAAAATGATTCAAGCCGAGGGATCTTTCTCCCCTTCAGAATTGCATAGAATTATTTTGATTTTTAATTGATGAATGATTCATTAGAATCGACATTAAAAATCTACTAGTAGTATTTTTTTTATTATTTCAATAGAATTTATTTCTATTTGAGTCGGTCTTGAAACAATTGATTGCATTTTGTCCTAGACTTCCTAGGTAAATACATTTTATTATTCAACAATGAGCCACTAGACACTATGTATCTACTGCACGTACTTAATGCATACATACTTATGTTTATAATATAAGTACATATAGAAATTTTATCCACATAATGAATAAATTCAGCAATCAAATAAAAAGGCCCTTTTAACTCAATTGGAAGAGTAATGACATTGTAAGGTGTATATCATCGGTTGAAATCCGATATAAGGCTTTGTAAGACCCCAATCTAGTATTGATATTTGATGGGAGAATTTTCTTTTTATTATTAATAAAAAAAATTGACTAACTCGATAATACATAATCATTATACTTAGATATCAATTAACCATTTGTTTTGTCAATTTTCATTAGTATGAATTTAAGAATAATGAAAAGTCACTTCTTCAATCACCGAATATTTCAATTTTCAATTCTACCAATAAAATCTATTTCAAAGGTTAGAAATCAACAAAATAAAAAGTAAAAAGTATGTGGACCTGACAATTGAATCATGACTATATCCGCTATTCTTATATTAAATTCGATAGAGATGAAATTAGAGCAGTTGATGCACGCCAATGGGACCCAATAAGTCTATTGGAATTGGCTCTTTATGAATGGAATCTCATCCATATGTAAAGAATTGATGTGGTATATTCAAATCATATTGAATGAACAGTAAGAACTACTATTCTTATTGAGACAATAACTCATTGGGAATAAAATATATTTGTGGATGGAATCAAATATGCAGTATTTTACAGACAAAAGTATTCGTTTATTGGGGAAAAATCAATATACTGCTAATGTTGAATCAAGATAAACTAGGAAAGAAATAAAAAACTGGGTCTAACTCTTCTTTGGTGTCAAGGTAATAGCTACGAATACTCATCGACTTCCGAGAAAGAGTAATGGTGCCTATTATGGGACATACAATGAAGTACAGACGAATGATCATTATGCTTCAATCGGGTTATTTTATTCCACCTCTTAGAAAGAAAAGAGCTTATATCAAAAAACATAATATCATGGCGATACATTTATGCAACACTTTTCTACCCCAAGAACACGCAAGAAACTATAGACAATCAACTGAAATCCAATCCACAAAAAAATTTGATCTATGGATAGAATCGTTGTGGTGAAGGTCGTAATGACAGAGGAGTCATTAGTGCAAGGCAAAGAGGGGGAGTTCATAAGCATCTATATTGTTCAATCTATTTTTGTTCAATGATCCCATAGACTTCATTTAAGGATTCCAATTTCGAAAACGAATTGATAGTCTCTATTTCTGTCGTATCAATTATAATTTCAACGAGCGACTTCTCATATAATGATATCTTTGGTACAGAGTATTGTCATAATATCGCCAAATTCATTCTTTTAACTAATTGAGGAAGAATTTGCAAATTGATAAAACATGGTGGGCGAATTTTCCATCTCCAAGGAAAACGCTTTGATAACATATGAGAAAAATCCCCCATTCTCTGTTTGGGGCTTCAACTCTCACATAAAGTTCTTATTTTTAAAATTAAACAGTTGGAGAAGGATTTTTCGAATAAACTGAAATTCAAAATAATTCCATTCAGGATGTTTCAATCTGTCAAAACGTTGTATTTCTAAATTTTTGTAAGGCCTGTTGGGTTTTTGTAAGAATAACAAGGCCTTCCTGGAATTCCTTCTAGATCTTGTTGAATAATCTTTATGGATTCTGTCATTTCACTGATTCGTACTAAATAACGAGCTAATGAATTGCCTTCGTTGCCATTGAACCAGGCACTTAAATTATTCGTAAGACTCATAATGAGTAACTTTATGAAGATCCCGTTCTATTTCGAAAGGTCGTAGCAATGGTCCCGATAAAACCCAATTTAATGCCTCATCTGTCCCAATAATGCCTATGCCTTTAACTTGTTCTAAAAGTATAGAATTCTGAGTAATAAGTTGACTCAGCAACCCCTATTAAAAAATAATCGCAAAAATCCAAACATTCCTGGTTTGATTTACTTATCATTAGATTTAATTAGTAGCTTAATCAAAATAGGAATAGTTCCTATACTAGTACATTAGTATGAAATCGAATTGCATTGAAATTTTTTTCCTGTAAAAAAGGAACAATTGGATAGAGAATTCATATCTTTTGTTTTTTTGTTAAAAAAAAAGTTTTTATGCTATATCGTACAATACAATTCTTTTCTTTGTGGGATCTTTTTCCCACGAGAGGTAATGAAAATAAATCTAAATTTTTTGCTACCTATGCCTAGATCACGGATAAATGGAAATTTTATTGATAATACCTTTTCAATTGTAGCCAATATCTTATTACGAGTAATTCCAACAACTTCCGGAGAAAAATAGGCACTTACCTATTACAGAGATGGTGCGATTTGATTTTTTTGATCTTATATTAATCATTTCTCTTATTCTTACGAGGAGAAAAACACATGATTCGAGAAAACAAATCTAGTATTTTTGAAGGTAAAGTTTTGAAATAGAATAATTCCTTCTATCGTGTATCCTCAATCAATACATCCTTAGATGCTATGTTTCAATTATAGATTCTAGTATTAAGTGAAAGGTTACGCCTAGAGGTTATGTATTATAGGTCAATCTTACACTACTAGTGGTAGTAGGCTGCTTATGGGAAGAAGCACTACACCTAGGAATCAACAACACGAAAACTTTGGTCTAAGTCAGCCCTTTTCTTAGCGGGCTTGTAACTAAAAGAATGGTTGGGACAATAAACATCCATGTCTTTCGTCCTTTGGATACCCGAATAAACATAGAAGGGTATTAAAGTGACTAATTACTTTAAATTAGGAGTCGTTAAAAACAAAGAAATTGTGGGAGTTGTCATATCATTTCTATCTAGTCCCAATAGACTTGATGTTAAGAAAGAATCTCTTGAAGGAAGGTTGGCTAGAGAGTTCATGTAAAAACACTAGCTCTGAAGAGTTCATATAAAGAATTTTCATCGTTGAATCTTTTATGATTCTATGTATTATTATTATGCACATAAGGGATGAGCCGTATGAAGTGAAAATCTCGCGTACGGTTCTGGAATGGAGATTCTTTCAATTGAATGACTACCGTAACGATTGTCGGCTCATTCCGAAGGAAATTACGCGGAAGCTTTGCAGAATTATTATGACTCTATGCGACTAAAACTGATCCCTATGATCAATGTTATATACTCTACAATATAGGGATTATCCAAAACAATTTTTATCAGCTGTAGCAAAGAACAAAAATTCATAGAAGACAAAATAGGGAAAAATTAAAAGTCGTAGCAACTTTTTTCTATGGATATAAAGCTTTAATGGAGAGAGATAGAGGAAGCACCATAAAGATCAATTAGAGAGGTTTTGGGACGATAAAATAATAACTTTGTACATATCTCATGATGTGAGATTAAAATTAGGAATTAAATTATGTAATAGAGTCTATCAAGTAAAGTCTTGAGCAGCGGTATAGGATTAGATCCCAAAGATAGTAAGTATTTTCTTTCTTATGAAAAAAAGCGTTTTTCAAAGATTCTACACAAATTTATCTATGAAACCGAGCTAGTTCCCTTTCATAAAATTCTAACACTAGTAGAAATTCCTATGTTTGCGATGGACCAGCATTTCAAACTAAAAGTGATTTCGGACCAAGAGCGGGTACGTTTCATTACCCCAGTTGAAGAAAACAAAAAGGCAGGTTTATGGAGAGAACATGTATGAGAGAAGAGGGAGTTGTGGGAGAAGCGTAATAAAGAAAAAGAACTGAAGTTTTAGGAATAATTTCTACTAGGTGCCATCAAAGGGGAATTCATAAATTAGTTTAAGAATCTAAAACAGGGTATTTACGAAATCTCTATGATAAAGTACAGGAAGGAGTTTAACGTATTATCTCTACGATGTAGAGTTAAGAAGGAAGAAAATAGGCAATATTCGAGTTGAATTAATTGTTCTGGACACTATAGAAGGAGCATACCGTATTGCTTTGAGAGTAGAAGGACCTACTACTTTAGGCAAAAACAAGAAAGAGAATGAAATAAATGAAAGTCAGAGTCAAAATACGCCGTGGAGAAGAGCTTCCTTATTATTAAAAGGGTAGGACGGGCTTGCAGGATGAGATAACGAAAGAGTAACCGCAACATAAACTTAATTTCTTCGTTGATTAATTTGACCTGAAAGTGCTACTTGTATTTCCTTTACTACTCTTTTTCTCTCCACAGTTGCCTCTTGAGACTACAAACTTTTTGCTTGTATTTCCTTGCTACTTTCCATCAATAAGAGAAGGACGATTGAGTAGGTGCTTGGGAAATAAGACAACACTTTATTGATATTGTGGAGAAGTAAGGGTGATAAAGAATGAAAGCTAGTCACCCTCTCCGCTTTCTTTTCTTGAGAAGAATGCTCTGTTCTAGCATAAATGCCACTAGGTTATATATGATTTGCATCTACAAGAATGAATGATAAAAGATTGGAAAATAAAAAAGAAAGCCAGGGCGTTCAGTGGATGAAGTCTACCTATGTAATGGCACGCTGAAAGGGGGGGATAACACTAGAGACTTGGGAACTATCACTAAAACTGAAAAGGCTCACATTATCCGTCAAACTAACCTATCAACACAAAGAACCGAGTTTGATTTCTTTGCAATAGGGAATGCAGTTGAAATCAGGGATTCTCTTGAAAAGAGAGCAGTACTACAAAAAAGTTGTAAGACGGAAATCAAGTAGAGCACTTATCCTTTATGTATCTTGGTCTTCCTAATAGTCCACTAATTTTTTTGTTTCAAAAACCTCTTATTGTGGAAATCCATCTATGGTAATAGATAGTAAAAACTCCATAGATTTGGACTTTTTAACCTGCTCTAAGCTATCATGACAAATCACGAATCTTGGGGTAAACGATCTCTCTTGCTTATGTTTACTTTTTCACCATTTGATTCTTGTACATAGGAAATGACACTCAACTTTTTACTGCAAATATAGAAGATATTTTCTTTCACTCATATAACTATGTGATTTAGCTCATCAACTCAAATTCTATAGAAAAAAAATATATAGGGTCAATTAAATCTTTTTATCCTTGTTTCTAGAAGGAAAACAATTTGGATAAATTTTAGGTCTCACCGAATCAAACGTACAAATATTGACAACACACATAAAGCTAATGGTGTTTCATAATTGATTGATTGAGGAGCTTCCCATAAACCACCTACAAAGGAATATTTATTATTTGGTCCATACCCTGACATAAGAAGTCCAACGAGAGCAATACTTGAGATGGTAATCCCAAAAATACACCAATACTAAGATCAGCTACAACAAGGTGATCACCAAAAGGAATTGTTGAATAACTTTGAAATATAGATATTACTAGTATGGATGGTACGATGCTGAATAAAAGATAGATAATACTGGTATTGACGGTCCCATACTGAATAAATGAGTATATCATGTAGATGGAATAAAGTTCTCTTTCAAAAGTAGTTTTGTCCCATCTGATAGAGCTTGAAGAAACTCTAAAGGGCCGACATATTAAGGCTTGGTACCTTGTTGTATTCCCGAATATATTTCTCTTTCTAACAAAACAATTACTAGTACACATATTGTGATTCCTAATACAAGAGTCACAATAGGGACACACATCCATATGATCCCATAGACTTCTTTTAAGCAAACCAATTTGGAAAAAGAAGTGATAGTCTCTAATTCTGTTGTATTAATTATCATTTCAACGACCAACTTCTCCATAGTTATATCTCTGTTACCTAGTACTGTCCTAATATCAGCCCATTTCATTCTTTTAACTAACTGAGGAACAATTTGAAAATTGAGAAAACCCGGTGAGCGAATTTTCCATCTCCAAGGAAAAACGCTTTGATCTCCTATTGGAAAAATCCCAAATTCTCCTTTTGGTGCTTCAACTATATCATAAAGTTCTTGTTTCGTCAATTCAAAAGTTGGAGAAGGCTTTTTACAAATGTGCATTTCTAAATTTTCGTAAGGCCCTCCTAGAATACCTTCCAGAGCCTATTGAATAATCTTCATGGATTCTGTCATTTCATCGATTCGTACTAAATAAAGAGCTAATGAATACCCTTCTCGTTGCTATTGAACCTGCCAATGAAATTCACCGTAAGAATCATAATAATAATTTTTATTAAGATCCCATTCTATTCCTAAAGCTCGTAGTATTGGTCCCGATAAACCCCAATTTAATGCCTTGTCTCTCCCAATAATTCCTATGACTTCAACTAGTTATGAAAATAGGATTCCGAGTAATAAGTTTTTGATACGATGCAACCCCTATTACAAATTAATGCTCTATATATATTGAAGGGGTCACTCGTAAAGTCAATTGTTACACCCTTGTCCCTTGTGAACATAAATTAGTGGAGCCAAGTTATAATTTTCATACCTTTGCAAAGATATGAACAACATTCCATCCTGGATTACACATTGGTACCATAAGAAGCTCACCTTGGGGTATGTTTGTTATTAGTATCTAACATAGTAAGACTCATGTAGCATTGACCATGTATATAGTATTTATTTAAGTATTAAGTTTATCATTTTATACCAGCGTGATTAAAAATTGGTCATTGTATCTAGCTCAACTTTAAGTTATGTCTCACTATATATTCTTCTATGTTCATTTACTTTATCATTCGACTTATCACAAATCCCACATGCTGAATACACATTAATTATTGACACATTCTTTTGATCTGAATCATTATATAATGTAGGTTTAGGCACTCAACCTCTTTGATGCTATTAGCTCGACTTCCGGTTCATAATCAATAGTTTCAGTAATTAGTCATCATAGTTTGAATTCTCCTTAAGACTTTTTCGAGTTGTCTTGTGGAATGTCGCAGCATCCTACATAGGTGAAAGTCTATAAGAAAATACTAGATTCAGCTTTAAATTTTAGATTGTAAATGTTGTTTTCAGTCATCATTATACTATTTATTTATTTAATATATTCAGATAGTTTCTTATTTTCCCCATTTTAGATAATAAAGTATTTTTTACTTTCCCCATTGTGAATGTTTTAATTGAACTGGTATGTATTAGATATGACACGTTTTAGCTTGGGTTCACTTGTGACGCTAGGAACCTTGTTATAACTAAGAGGTAAATTTTGGGCGTGTCACAAACCTCTACACCTAGTCACTCTTCTCATCTGATGGTCGCAGATAGTTCCAAGACAACAAGATTCTTGCTGAAGGTCTCCTACCTCAACTAACAGGTAAGTCTATAACCTAAGGTCTAATGGGTTATAAGTAAATATTCATAGGAAAAACAAGCATAATCATATCATTTTTATATTCTTTATGTTTCAAATAGTAAGAATCTAATTATAACACTTTTACCTTTCAATACGTGTAAAATAACTCATACCTTCGTCGAAAGACAAAGAGGGTGAGTAATAAATTAATATTGAGGTGGTATGTCATATTTTAAGAGTTAAAGCCTTTTATCTCAAGTGTTGAGGTTTGGTAAGTGGAAAAATAAAAGTTGATGAAGTTACTGTAAGTTAATATTTTATGATTTCTCTAAACTTTTGGTCGAATGTCGTAGAGGTTTTCACTCAGTATGTAAACACTTATAGATGCACGACCTATCTTGTCAAATTTCTATGACTCTACTTTCTAATGCATCAAATTGTTCGTCAATGAGTCCAAAATTTGGGGTCATTTAGGGCTTTGTTAATATAGATTTATTATCCTCAAATACTTATTTTGTGTGAATAACTAATGATCAATCTCTTGAATTTCAGGAATATGCATTGAGGAAAAAACCAAGTTCAGTAACAACCAAAAGTAACAAAACATGAACAATAAATTAATATGGGTGAGCCTGAGGTTAAACCCCAACAAAGCATTAAGACAAAATAGAGCCTAACAACTGTGTCATGAGATCATGAGGTACTAAAATAACTAAATATAGTGTGTATGGTTACTATATAGATTTTGGAAAAGTTTGGATATGAAAACTTCAAGAACGTCCGATGACGTTTTAAAGTTAACCTTGAGACGTGCTTGAGTGCCTTAGTATGTTTCATGAGATTTGAGGTAGTGTTTGGAGCTCAAATGCATATTAAAGGTTCCTAGCGTATATACAGACGTATTTAGGTTGGAATGTTTTGGGCACGACTCTCCAAGGATTTACATAAGGGTCCTGGAGGAGGACCCAACCTTTGGCTAGCAAGTTGCTATAAAGGCAGCAGCAAAATCCATGTAGAGGGTACAAGTACGCATCGTGGAAGTTGTACATCAAGGACAATAATTTTGGTCCAAAATGCAGGCACAAGGTGGAATCTACTCTCTCAGTATTTATTTTTGAAAATCAAGTTAGAACAGCTCTGCGTCACATACTTATTTCCAGACGAAAGTTCTGAAAATTTATGGATAGATTGACTTATCTAAAAGGGTCAAATTGATTTGTGGTAATTGGGTAATTTGGGAGTCGGTTAGAAACATATTTTAAGACTTATTTAACCCCTTGCAAAGATACAATCCCAGCACCCAATAAGAAATCAAAATAAAAACATCTCCTCTCCAAAACTCTCTCAAGAACACCATTAAAGAAGAATTAAAATTTGGGGCTACTCTTAGGATGAATTATCCAAGGAATCAAGTTGGGTTTAAGGTATAAGATAATCTATGTGAATTTTAATCATCCATGGATTCTTCCATTCATGGCGTCCCCTAGTTATCAGTCAATTGGAATCCAAAGAACCCCAATCAAGAAAGGGTTGTGATAACATTGTTGGTAAGGTTTGATTGTGAACTCAATCTACTAGGTTACTTTCAATTATATTCATATCATTATTATGTGATTTTTTCATTATGTTTTCATAGTGATTCTAGTAATTGACATTGAAGGTGATCGTTGAGGTTGTAGGCCATTATAGGCTTGATGAAGGTTCTAAGTTGACCGACTTAATTTAATTGTGTTGTATACTATTAGATAATGATTGAGTAAACCTACATATTAATTGAACTAGGCATAATTTATATAGGATTATGTTGACTTATAATGCTTGAATTGAATGTAAGTGCTGATGTAGTCGTAGACTTAGCTTCTAATTATCTAAGTGAATGAATTAGCTTCAACATTTACACAGATGGTGATAGATTAAAGTTATATTCTAATGAAGGGCTGGTATGTTATTGATTCTAGGGCTTTGAGTGAAGCCATTATGAAGGGACTGTGATGATTTTTTATTCTTTTGTACACTTAGACAAGAACATGATAAGGGAAGCAAGTCCTCTATCATAATCGAATTTTATGTTAACGTAATAACCTAAAATGAATCAGTACATAATTAATTAGAATAACTTGAAGTTGTATTGAATAGCCTCTTCTTGTTTAGTTGACTTGTAAGATAAGACCGATGTGTTATAGCTTGAGATTAAAGGTCTCATGATATTTTGAGGTTATGAATCTAACGATATGTTTCGATTGAGGAAGTATGCTCTTTCACGATAACTTGGGAATGGTAGTTCACATGATAGGTTGGGATTGTGTAATGAACTATCCTAACAATAGCTTTAAGTAGCATGACTAGATTGCCTTCATGATAGATTGACTTGGTTAGGCCTTACCATTTCATGATAGTTCTAGGGGAAAGGACTATACTCTCGTAATGTTATCTTGACTTGCATGCAAGGCGTATTTCAGGATAGCTCGTCTTGCATGCAAGGTGCATTACATGAAATAGGTTGAGATTAGTTTCTCATGATAGCTTATTGTTGAGGATTCATGTTCCCCTATGACTAGATTGCATAAAATTGATTGGTGTCCTGATGGTTATGATAGGTTTTTCCTTCTTTCGTTAGCTTAGATTAGGTTACCCTAGTGAAGTACTTAATGTTGATGGTAATATGGGATGCTATCCGTACATGGCACAAGTATGACTTGAATCTACCTATTACATGACCCCTAGAATATGTATGCTTAGCATGGATAGTGATTATAATTGCATTCCATGAAATGATTGACTTAAGATAATAGTTTTTAGTCAATATAAAGTAGGTGTACTAGAGACTCCTAAACTAAAATAAAACGGAATGGGGCGACTTCAAGACATTCTTTGTGTGTCCAATAGAATGGGATGCTTTATATGCATTGCACAAGTGTGCTTTGAGGTTTTCTACGGGCATAGAGATCATATGTTATGATGAATCTAGGTCTAAATTATGATAGTTGTTCATGAGAAGGAATGACCAATGATATGTAATTATCTTTTGTAGTAGTATGAGTTTCTACCTTAGCCGTGCACAAGCATACTTTGAGGTGTCTTTGAAATATTTCATTTGAGTAAGAAGGACAATTAGTGAAGTATGAACTTCTATATTATTTATGATGCTTTATTATTCTTATGATAGTCATGATTTGCTTACTTTTTTATCTATTATGATTATGCCTATTGTTGACTAACCTTTTGAGATATCTTATGATTGATATAATAATTTCAATACGTAGTACATTTCCTACTAGCACATATTTTTGCAACATTGTAATCAAAATTAGGGTCTTAATGAGATTGTGCTTCTTTCAAGGGTAGAGTTTCTAAGGATCTGAAGAACAAAAGATTGGTGATGTCCTCATAGCATTCGGGGGACACACCCACTATATTGTCTTTGATATTCTTCTCTATGCATAGACTTTTATGGGTAGTGACCCAAGACTATTTTAGGCCTGATGTCATAGACTGTTTTTGATTCATATGTTAGAAGTTTTATGAAATGATTCCGCATTATATTTTGAATGGAAAGTTATAATTTTTTCACTACCTTTCATATATATCAAATTAATATGTGTAAGAGTTTATAAGAAACCTCTCAGAGGTCAAGCACGACGTGTTTTGACTTGAATGATGCCCTAACTTCTTTGGTGTACTTTGGGACGTGGAACCTGAGGATGTCCTAGAGGACGGGTGTGTCACCGAGTTACTCATCAGATCGCCTAAAGTTTAAATATGCCATATAGTAAAGGTAAGAACCTTTTAGGCTATAAACAGAAGAAGTCGACAGATCGCTTAGTGATCCTCCAAAGAAAATATATATTGTCCAAAGATATTTACCTTGAGGATGCTAAAAGCCAAGTGAAAAGTGCGATTGAAAAGAGCAAAGGGCGTCTCACGGAGTTGTGCCTAGAAGCAAAATTACTTGGCTGAATGATCTTTCGTAGCTTATATTTAGTTACTGTTAAGACATTTTTGAACATTTAGTTAATCTTCTTTAATCCATTAGCAAAATAATCTTTAATACATTGTAATTGTTAATTTTTGAACATTTCAAGAGAGTTTTTCTCTCGTTTACCTTACCTTTGAAGGATTGAAGAAGTCCATTTTTTTGAGAATTATAAAGTGAGTCTTTGAGAAACAATTAAGCATTGTAAGGATGAAATCAATATTACCTAGTTTATGGATGATAAATTTCTTAATGGGATTTTACCTTTTTTATAATCCTTAGTTAAAACCCAATTTTCGTTGGTGTGAATATGTGATTATGGGCTGATATAGCTTATGTGTATTGCTAATTGTTACATTTAATGCTATTTAAGAGTATGTTAAATCATTAATTGTGGTTTCACTTAAGAATTATAGTTTCCAATGTAGTTTTAAGATTGCGTGGTTTTCTTGATCGAGGGATAGAGATAGAGATAGATATAGGGGTTTCAAAAATAAGGTTTTTATTAATAGTTTGTGGGTATTGGATTAAATTACCTCAGCTCAAAAGATTAAATCTTAGATCCGCACAAGTCGTCTGCAATTGAAATGAGCCTTTTTTAAATCGTGTAGGAAAACAACCTATGACGCCACATGATCTTGCCAAATCTAAAAATCAAGGAAACTGTCCAGCAACATACAGGGTTGCATGGGACAAACTTGAAATGTTATCTGAAGCATAGGATAATTTGCGCAAGGTTTAGCGGTGCATAATGAAGTATGCTGATATACATCGTCTCTCAGTTGAGTTCAATGTGGGTGACAAAGTGTTATTGAAACTTACTCCTCAAATCTTGAAACAGATTGTAAGTATGAATAGACATCAGGGTTTGATTCCTAAGTACGATGGTCCTTTCGAAGTAATGAAACCAGTGGGTGAAGTTTCTTATAGATTAAAACATCCAAAAAGGTTGAAAATTCATTCTATTTTCAATGTGACTTTTTTGAAACCTTACTTTAAAGATGCAAAAGATCAAGACAGAAACAGGTCAAAGAGGGCTCCTCCATTAGTACCTACACAATATGATGCTGAAATTGAGAATATCCTTGATCACCGGGTTTTGGACACAAGTAAGAGGAATACTATGATAGAATTCTTGGTTCACTGGAAAGGAAAAAGTGCAGCTGATGCAGTTTGGGAGAAGGTGAAAGAGTTTTGGGAGTTTGATGCTCATATCAAGGACTATCTTAAAATAATCACGATGAGGACATCGAGTTTAAGTTGTGCGGGTGGTCTGTTTCACCCGTAATCTACTTGATCTAACTACATGCAGACATGTCAAGGACTTGGGAATCGGTCTTGACATGAACGGGGGCAAAACAGTGCAACATAGGTTCAAGGAGCTTCGGTGTTGGCAAGGCAACTTGAACATGCAAGGCTTATGGATGGGCTAAATTCATCGTCAAGGCAGCATGTTGTCTTGACAAGGCAAAGCTTTGAACACATGACGATTTCAAGAACAAAGGCTTTTCCCGTGAAGTGCTGAAACAAAACTAAGTTCACGTTAATTGCTGAAATAAAACTAAGTGTTGGAGGGCAGCTAAAATATTCTATGTATTTGAAGCTGGCTGAAATATTCTCTGTGTTGGAATATAGCCTGAAACATTCTAAGTGTTAGAATAATAATATTTCGTGTGGATAAGGATTTAACTTGAATTAGATTGTATCTGTTAGAAATATAGTAGTTGGAAACTTAGTTTGAATCCTTTGATGACAAGTGTTGGATAGGTGTTATTTATAACTGCCGCGTGTTACTGCAATGTGCAAAAATTTTATAAGGGTGGAAATTTTGTTTTAGGATATAGAGTGTGTTTCTGGCTTTAGACAAATTTGAAAAGCATTCCCTTTGTATTAATTATAAGATTAATAAAGGTTGGGATGAGTTCCTTTACTTTCTGTCTGTTGTTTAACTTCGCTGTTTAAGTATTTCTATACTTCGTCAAATTTGTTGGTATATGATACGCTGAGTGTTGCAGGCGTTTGCAAGACAGCCTAGGGTTGTGTTCGGTAAAAATAAATCGACCATCTTTGAATTGGGTGAACCTTGGTCCCGATATTCTACTAGGCCACCTAGACGTCCAACACTAAAATTTCCTACAAAGGTAATCTGATTAATATAGACATGCAAGCCGACATGAGTGTTCACGTGCGTTAAGCTATAAACAACAAAAGGGTTTAGGTCAGTCAAAGACCGACCTGTTCATGTACTTCTAGTTGCATGATGCTTTATGGGATTTGCAGGTACGGTTCCATAAGTTTTTGTTCTTATGAAAATGAGGTGAATGGATTGAGGAACTTCCGGACAATAGGTTGAGGTTGTATAGTTTAGTAGCCAGGGTCACTAGTATGTTCCTCCTTATAAACATAGTCTATTAGGCGTAGACCCAGACATCATGAGCTACGGGCAGATGCAGATGAAGAGAGGGAGAATCTAGTTTTGGTAGTGGCCAAAATCGTAAATATTCACTACCTAGCTAAACGGACTCAAGAGTCATTAGATCGACCCTTTGTCGTACCTACACTAGTTAGTGAGTCGATTATCGACATCTTAGTATATCGAGGTTGCATCGTAGAAATTATATACCGTCAAACCTTTGAAGACCTAGTAAATAGACATTTAGTTTGTATATATAATTTTTTTATTGTATTTATTAATTATATTTTTGTGTATTCACATCCAGAAGTTGAGAAAGCAAATCATCTTTGAGAAAAACTTTACGTACATCTAGACTAAAAACTATGTGCAAAGTTTTTACATCGAGAATGAAAACATTATATAAAGTTTTTTAAGTGTGACATATGGTTGAAATTTGTAGCTTTTTTAGTTCATATTGTATAAGATAATTGCATTGCAGTTTATAAACAAAACATTCAGGTCATAAAGACAGAGCCCAAACCCATGACTCCAATAGAGGTTCGTAGTTTTTACAGCTAGACGAGCATTACAGAAAGTTTGTAGTGGAGTTTTTTTTTACTTTTAGCACAATTAAGGAAGCTTACTCAAAAAGATGTGATGTTCCAGTGGACTAATGCTTGTGAGCAGATTTTCTAGGAGTTGAAGGAGTGGTTGAAATTAGTAGCAGTTCTAGCATTGCGACAAGATTCAAAAGACTATTCAGTATACTATTGGAACAACTCCAAAACTATTAGGCTAAAGTAGAGCTCAAAAGCGAGGGTTAATGTCAAGGGAGAAAGTGAGAGCTAAAGAAAATGGGCAAGGGCATGGGCTTCCCATTATTACCAAGGTACTGCACTCCAAAACAATAAGGGTATTCACGGCCCATAGTAGACATCACGAGTCATTGTGCCACTCATGGATATATAGGTAGTAGACTCCTTTGAATTCATAAAACATGTTTAATCAAGCCGATAAAATTCAAGCATTGTGAACGCTTAAATTTCTTGTGGGAGTCGTCTTGAAGATGGCTTAGGGTTTTAAGGTTGTTAGCAAAATTGAATATCCAGTTCCTCAAAGCCAACGAGAGGGACAACACTATGTGTCTTGCTCCACAACTCGTGGATCCCCTCTTGGAGATGATTAGTTCTAGTGATCTAAAGTCAGAAAGTGTTAAACCACTAGCTCATATACAAGAGAAGGCCTATGGCATGTGGGCCCCTTGTGGCACCTGGAAGCTCTCATTAATTGAAGGGTATTTTGGGTTATCCTTCCTTAGTCCTATCAATTTGAAGTCATTTTTCATATTTTTTGACACCTAACTTAGTATTTTTATATAAAGTATATCCATTCACCCAATTATTTCCCAAAAACAAAAATGAAATCCCAAAAGAGTTCATCTTCTCCGAACTTTTTATATGAAGTGTATCCATTCACCCAATTATTTCCCAAAAACCAAAATGAAATCCCAAAAGAGTTTATCTTCTCCAAACATTCTCTTTCTAGAACTGCAATGAAGAAGACGAAGAAAGTGGAACCTAGGATGTTAAAGAAGCTATGTTTTCTACATAAATTAATTTGAATTCATAATTATGGTGTGGTAACTTATTATCGAACGGAGTCCCTCCAAACACAATTCAAAAACTACTGATTTCCACATAAGTTAGGGTTTGACTTGAATCAGATGGCGTCCTTTAAAAAAAATTATCAATTCATTTATGGTAGATTATGATTGAATTGATGATTTAATGTTTATTTATGATGAGATATTCTATGGACCAATGAAACTCACATATTTCCTATTTATGTATTTGTGATATGTGTTTTTTAATTATAAAGAATTTTATGGATTATGCAAGTATTGATAGAGTGACTTGAAATTATCATTATTTCAATGTATAATGTACGAACTATAGATTTATTGATGCAACATGATCCTTCTTTTTTGAAAGGAAAAGTATGTGAATTATGTCTGATTATGAGAATGATGAATATGCTTTAAAATGACTTTCAGTTTAAAGTTATTATGGTTATAATCTAATTGATGTATTGTTGAAAGACTATACTCATATTGACCCTTATGCATGATTGTAATTACCAGAGTGTATAACCTAGAAGAAATTGTATTCTCAAATCGTGGCACGGCGTATTTGACCTCTCTGAGGTCTTATACAAGCCCTTTAACATCATTCATCGCATACATATATGAAAGCAGCGGAATTAAAAAATTTTCACAATAACTTATCAAATTCTCTTTATATAAAAGATAGGAAATACTAAGTCTTGCTGTCTCTATCTTAGACACACAAATATCTTGGGTCATGACCCATACATTAACAAAATATAAATAAAATAGTCTAATATAATGTTTTTAACAAGAAAAACTAAACATAGCTATGTCCTAGAGTCTGTAGGACATAACATAACTCTCTTGGAAGAATACTAATGTCCAAGCTTCACTTGAAATGATTCCTCCCAATTGCAACTCACACCTTTAGAGATAAGACAAAATATATGGAATTAGAACATTAGAATGGACTAAGTATGGTTCAATGTAATAATATCATGTTAAAAGGACATTTGTATAAAACATGCTCTTTTTTAGAAAAAAACTCATAAAATAAGAAAAAGAAACCATTTTATGTCAGCATATACACAAATAAGACATATTTCACAATATGACATTAAAATCACTTCAAATAATATAAGTATAAGACACTAAAACCAAAAATTATCCTAAGACAAACTCGAGTAAGATATGAAGGAGTCACCCTTAGAAACCCTTTAGATACACTTAAGTGATCATCTAGGCTACCTAAGGGAAGATTATTCCCATTTATTAATTAAACTCCATGCCTAGAATTACTCTAAGACTCACCTAAGTAAAACATGCAGAGACCGCACACACACCATCTTCAAGCCTACCTAAGAAATCCTCCAAGATACTAAAGATAGGTACCTTTTTATTCACATGCATTTATTTAAGTCATATATGTTCGTTAAGCCATTTAAAAGACATTTAATAATTAAAGTCATTAACATAATGGTCTTCTAGAAGACCTAGGGAACCAACATCCTAAAATCTTCAAAGCCTACCCGTTCCATGTCTAGATAATAACCCTTTTACACTACTTATACATCGTAAAAATTATGCAATACTAGAATGTACCCCATATAATGAGAATATGCATTAACCGACAGAGACCATACCAGCTAGGCATGGAATGTGGACTATACTCTACTCCGATTGAGGGTGTTCTACATGCCAATGGTAGAATAAGGACACATAAAATGTAGTCATATGGTTTAGGAATATCATGAATTCAATAACTCTAGCCTTAAATTATGTAAAGTCACTCTCCAAGAATACTCACTTGGTTCTAGCCTTAGCTCTCATATGAAGAGGTCCAATATAATAGTCACTACCAAATCATAATACACCTTACAAAATATGGGTCCCATGGGTCTTTCACTCAATGGTAAATAAGGGTAACTCAATTACTTTCTTAGTGATGGTTCCATTCCTTTCAAGATAACCTATCCCTAAATCCATCATGCTCACAAGAAGGATACCTTTAAGACTTTGAACTTCAAGGATATCATAACCTTCTTTCTAGTTTGAATGTTCCAAGTTAATGACCTTCTTAAACATGATCAACATCATATTTCAATCATACATATACATACATAGAAAAGGTTTTTTAGCCTACTATGTGAGGAGTACATATACACATCTTCATATATCAAGTAGAGGGACATAGGTCTGCTAAAACAAGACACACCTCATCAACTTATCACAAGTACAATCATATTAAATTAGCACATAGGGAATAATAAGACTAATAAAGGTCACACTATCAATTTCAATAGAAACATAAACATAACCCATCACAACATTCATATAACCAATTATGAAGAATCATACTTCAACATAGAGATTGCATAAATAAGGATATTATCATAGTCATTCATGATCACCTCTAATCATTTAGGAGTAAACATGATTTCACTTTATTAATACACATAATACATCTAAGCGTTCACAATGATTACCCATAAAAGCTATATAAAAATATAACTTGATAATTCATATTGTAATGCCGACGAGGCCACATTCTTCACAATTATAGCACATAAGCACCGCCACCAGAAGCAAAACATACTAATCAACATAACTCAAGACTTATAGTACACAATTTAAAAAAGGTTAGGTCAACATACAACCATTTTGTAATCAATATCTAAAATGCTTAACCATTCCAACAAATTCAATTAACAAAGGTTGTTACCAATAGTAATACACACCAATCCATACCTGTAATAACACAATAAAATGATCTAAAATAATACCATACGAATATCACTAAAATAAGGTAGCATATATAGAATTCTAACATGATCTTTACATAATTCAATAGCCCAAAATAATATACACAAGAATTGAATACAATAGAGATATGATCAAATCACCAGCATTATAGCAAAAATTAGGATTTAATGAATTGCATGGGTTCATAGGAATTTTGATAAAAATAATTCAATTAACATCAATTATATCATATATCATTGTTTCAAGTCATTTAATACAACAACCCATGGCAAGATGCTAAAATAGAACATTTCATATTTTTAGAGGTCTTACAAAATTTTTTGAAGTTAGGCTCCTTGAAAAATGAGAGTTGATGGTTGAAAAACCATACCTTGATTGATAACTCTCCACGAAATTGATGAAGATTTGATGGAAAAATCAACCTCTTTGCTCCAACCTTTCTAGCTCCAATGGAATTCTAACGAATTCTATTTGGGGTTTAGGGGTTTTGAATTTTTTAAGCATGAACTCAACAATAGGTTCTAGACGTTTAAAGTCACTTAAAATACCTAAAAATACCTTAAATAAGCTCCCAAAATATATTTGGAATGCTAGGTGAATTACCCATATTTCCTTTTACTAGGCAGACACACCTGCAGAAACTTGCAGGTGTCAAATCACCGAACCATCAACACATCATCCACCGACCATCAAACATTACTGCAAGTTTGTGGTTTGGGTAAGAGACTCCCAAAAAGGGTGCTAAGCTTAGAACAGTAATTGTGAGGTTACGCCCACAATCGATTAGGCGTTGACTGAGCTATAGTCCGTCATTTGGTAGTCGTTGGATAGCATTGTTTTTGGCAGTCTAGAGCCAATGGTTGGGTCCTCCTCAAGAAACATTTAGGAGGTATTTGGGGAGTTTTGCAGAGATGTTTCTAATATAGATAATTACTTCTAGATTTTAAGAACATCGCACATGATTTTGAACTCAAAAAAACACGTAAAACATGCAAAGACACACTAGAACACAAAAGCACGTCTCAAGGCTAACTTTTGAACATCATTGACATTCTTCAACATTTGACCTCCAAAAACTTTGAATCTCGATATATTTCACCTTAACAGTATAATTAAATATTTTAAGATTTTATAACCTCATGAAACATATGTTAATTTCAAGCTTCACCTAGTTTATTTTAGAGGTGTTACATTCTCCCACACTTTGACAACATTTGTCCTCGAATGCCACTCTCTACTCTTTAGAAACTATAAAGATATAAAGACTCAAGGATAGAAGATCAAACCATAAAACACCATTTACAACACTCATATATAGGAGAAACATAAACTCCACACATTTAAGAGACTCAAAACACAACTAACATGTAGGAATAACCTCTATAACTTATCATGTAATAAGACTCAAATATCTTTATAACATATAAGACGAACTTCCTTCTCCACACATTATCATTCTCATAATATCATTTCAAAGCACATTATAACCATTTCTTAAGAAATAACAATTTAGAAAAAAATTTAATTACATTGCAGTAAAGCATGCTCTATAATAAAAAAAATGCATCTTTTTACGCAATTTATTAATAAAACATGACAAAATGAGAGACAAGATCATATAAACTCATTTAACCACATAAACATAGGCTCATGAAATTCACAACGCTAGGAGATCAATGAAATTGATTATCAACTAGACTCCTAAAAAAAGGAGACATGCTACTGTGGCAATCTATCTCTCAAGCTTGAATAAAATTGAAGAGAAGAGACAACAAATCACAACTCAACTACTCACCATACTGCTACTTATATGGAACCCATAACAAGTATCAGAGAAAACTATACTTACCGGTATCTTCACCTGAATTTATCTTCGATTTGAGAACATAGAAGATATTCCTCATTGGAGAACTACTATTTGGAACACCTAGAGGAAATCTCTTGGACTCTTTTCATGTAGTAGCAGTAGTAGAACAATCCCTCACTTTATGACCATCCTTACCACAACTAAACCAACAATCGGTACCGGCTAGACACTTTCAAACTGCCTCTTCACATAAGTAGCACAAGTAGGATTAACATTATGAGAAATACAACAACTCTTAATCTTTACATTAGGAGCACTACACCCATCTTTATTTGGAGCCATCTTCTTGAACTTAGGTTGGGTTTGCTCATTGGATTTACCCTCTCAAAAAATTCCTTGCAATCCAACTAAGTTTTGACTCCCCAATGGATTGAGTATACATCATAAGCCTGGACAAGTTCAAGTTACCTTTGAGCATAATCGTACGACACTCTTCTTTTAGAAGGATATCAACATTGGTAAAAAAACCTACTCATATCATCTCTAGGGTTAGACACTACAGATCGAAGATACATAGACAATAGAGTAAAATTCAAAGAATATTCTTTATCACTCATGTTACCTTGCCGAAGGTTAATTAACTCATCAACTTTCACCTTCCTCATTTCCCAGGGAAAATAACTTCATTAGAAGGCTTTCATTAACTCTTCCCATTCTATCGGACGGAACTCAACCGGCATACAGTCTTTCCATTGAGTATACTATAATTGAGAAACTTCCCTAAATTATAATGATGCCAACTCCACCTACTCCTTATATTGTACCTTCATAGCACCCAACACCTTCTAACCACCATTACGAAACTGTTGAGGATCGATTCCCACAATAGAGCCAAGAAATATAGGAGGATTCTTTTTCACAAAGTCCCTCAATCTATAGGTCATAGTACTCTCCAAAACATTCACCATAGGCTCAATACTCCTATTAACAAGAGTTGTCATGGATCAGGATAAGGGAAGAAGAGCCACTCTAATCTCACCATCAGTCATGTCCGGGGGAACCACCGGAAACACATTACATTCATTCATTATAGGGACTTGATCAACTTGTGGGGGGGGGGGTGCATGTAAACCTAATAGAACCTGTCCACCTTGGGGAACTTTCTCATTAACTTATTCCTCTTTCAACCTTCTTGCGGACATCCTTCTAGTAGTTATCTCATTTAAATGAAAGAGAAGATATTAGTAATAGACACTTATAACCTCAACTCTATGGCCCAACAAAAGTTGTGACAAACACCAATGAACAAAACTCTACTACACGTGAATTTTTTGATACTTTGAAAACCTAAGACTACTTTGAAGCCTTATGCTTTGATACCAACATTTCTCATGACCCGAGTGTATACCCTAGAAGAAATTGTATTCTCCTATCCTGGTATAGTGTATTCGACATCTCGGAGGTCTAATACAAGACCTTTGTCATCATTCACCGAATATATATATGAAAAGTATTGCAGAATTAGAACTCTTCACCACATAATATCAAAATTTGTTCATAAAAACATAGGATATACTATGTCTCATTAATGCAATCTTAGACACACGAATATTTTGGGTCACCAATACATCTAAAAAACATAAATAGAAAAGACTGATATAATGTCTTTAACAAAAAAAGTTAAACATAGCTATGTCCTCGCGTCAATAGAGGTCATACCGTAACTTTCTTGAAAAAATAGTAATATCCAAGCTTCAGTTCAAATGACTACTCTCAATTGCCACCTACACATTTAGATATAGTACAAAATAAATGGAGTTAGTACATTCGAATGCACTAAGTATTGTGTAATACAATAAATCATTGTGAGAGACATTTGTATAAAATGTGCTCTTTTAAGAGAAAACCTCAGTACATAATTATAAGAAACAACTTCAAGTCAACATATTAACATATAAGACATATTCCATAATATAGACGTATTATCACTTCAAACCATATATGTATAATACCTTCCAACAAAAGATTATCTTATGACCGACATGAGTAATATATGAAGAAAGCGCCTATACAACCCCTTCACAGACACCTAACTGATCCTCAATACTAAATATAGTAAGATTATTCCCATTTCATCAATTAAATTCCCTAGCTAGAATTACTCTAAGATTAACCTTATTAAAACATAAAGAGAACGCCTATACACCTTATTCAAGCCTACCTAGATGATCCTCAAAGATACTATACATAGGTACCATTTTATTCACAAGCATTAACTTGAGTCAACTATGTTTATTAATACATTTAAGAGGCATTCAACAATTAGGGACTTTCACATAATTACCTTGGAGAAGAACTAGTGAACCTACAACCTAACATTTTTAAAGCCTACTCGTTCCATAGCTAGGTAGCGTCCCCTTCAACTACTTAAATGTTGTAGAACTTATCCAATACTAGCATATATCCCACATGATTAGAATAAGGATTAACCGACATAAACCATATTAGATAGGCATGTATTAGGAGTCTACCATAATCTTATCGAGGGTGTTCTATTTCCTCAAGAATAGAACTAGGACACATCCCATGTACGCACATGGTTATGGAATATCAAGGGTTTCTTATACTCTAGTATCAACTTAAGTAAAGTCACTCCCAAAGAATGATCACTCTGTGCTAGCCTTAGTTTTGATATAGTTATTGAATCATAAGGGCATATGGAGAGGTAGAATATAGTAGCAACTACCAAACCATAATAAGCCTTATATAAGATTTGTCACATAGGGCTGCCACTAAATGGTCAATAAGTATAGCTCAAATAATTTATTATTGATGATTTCATATCATTTCAGCTAACCTATTTCAAAGCACATAATTCTTACAAGAACTATACCATTATGACTTTAAACGTCTAGGATATCATAACCCTTCTTTCTAGTTTTCAGGATTCAGTTTAACGACCGTCTCAACGATCTAGGATATCATATTCTCATTATGCATACATCAAATTGAGGGACATATGTATACCAAAACAAGACATACTTCATCATCTTATGTGTTGTGTTAAATGAGGTTTTAGACTTAGGGTAGGTTATATAATTAATTTATTAATCTAATAAACAAACAACTGATCAATAATTAAACCCCTAATTAAATAACTTCATTAAATGACCCAACTTGTTAAGTGACTATCGATGCCTCGTCGATTGGACATAGCCCCGCTGTTTGCCTTTGTTGGTAGACACTGTCACATGTATACTATTTACCAAATTGGAAGGGTCCTCCTCAAGGACCTTTGGGCTAGTCCTTGGGGAGTCGTACTCGAACGTTTTTTACCCTACACCAACAATTATATATGTTAGACACCTTACTACCAAATCTCATCAAATTCCCACTCTTAATATCCCGTAAAGTACTCTAAGGCATACTAACACTTTGAAATTAGTCTCTGGACATCGTGGACGTTCCTTGTCGTTTTCTCTCTAAAATTTCCTATATGACTTTTATTCTTTATTACTAACATTAATACAATGTTACAACCCTTGGACAGTAATGTGAGGCTCATGATTATTAACCTTTGAAGGGAAAGGATAGGCTGAATACTAGCATCCCAACCAACAACATAAAAAATCAATATGAGTTACAACTCAAATCATAATAACATGTCATATACACATAATAAATGAAATTATTAAATACAACATATATGAGCTTAGACATCAAACATGAGGAATTTCCTTCTACCACAACATGAGCTCATCGTATCATTAAAGAGCCAATTATGTCAAAAATCAACCTATCTACATGCCAAATATCGTTTCATGAAGGCAACAATATACCATGTACAAAATAACTTCAAATCAAAACAAAAAGCATTTTCACATAACTTTCATTCATAGGCATGCTTATTCACTATAACAATCCATATATCTTCATATTTTATCAAAATCGATGCAACATAAAAAAGAAAGTCATTATTTTTACTATGAATAGGAACAATTAGCCATAGTTATCAAATAGATGGGGGTAACGTGACTTCATGTCGTCCTCGGCCTCCAATGTATAACCTCAACTTGATGGTTCTGCCATAACACCTTTACGGAAGCAATCCCATTGTTCCTCAACCTCATCACGTGTGTGTCAATGATTTCAAATGAAACCTCCTTATAAGAGAGGTTCTCTTCCACAAAAAATCCCTCAACACGGAGAATCGACTCGGGATCACCAAAACACTTCTTAACCATGGATACATGAAGCACCGGATGAACCGAAGTGAATTCATTTTGTAATCTAAACTCATATGGAACCTTACAAAACCTTTAAAATATTTCATAAGGATCCACATAACGAGACTTAACTTCCTTTTCTTGCAAAATCGCACTAATACATGGATGGGAAAATATTTAGGTACACTGTATCACTCTCTTAAAATCCTAAGTCTCTCGTCCTATGGCCGACATAAGACGTTTGCCGGTTATAGTCCATTTTCAATAGGTTCCTTATCATATGAACTCAAATTCTTATAAATAAATTTGGTACCCAAGATTTAAGACTTATCCATTTCAAATCATCCAAATGGAGATCTACATCTCCTACCATACAAGGACTCAAAAGGTGTCATAGATATAATCTAGTTGTAATTATTGTTATAAGAGAACTCGTCCAAAAGAAAATGTTTATCCCAATTTCCCTTTAAATTCATTATACAAGCTCTAAGAATATCCTCATTGGTTAGAATTATACACTCTTCTTGACAATCTATTTGGGGATGAAAAGTGGTGCTTAGGTTCACTTTTGTACCCAATCATTTTTGGAATGACCTTCAAAAAATCGATGTAAATTGTGCACCCTATCTAATATGGTGGATAACCGAATCTTATGTAGACATTAAATATTATCTACTAATGTCCTTGCATAATCCTCTGCCGAGTATGTTGAAATGACTGGAATAAAATGAGCGAATTTTGTCATCCTATTTACTACTACCCATAAAGAGTCATGTTTCTTTTGTGGCCGAGGCAAACCTACCACGAAATCCATGTTAAAATCGTCCTACTTCCAAGTGGGAACATGGATTTCATGAAGTAAACTTCTTGGATTTTGGTGGTTGGCTTTCCCTTGTGGCATATTTTGACATTTTTCAATAAATTCCGATATGTCCCTCTTTAAGCCGTCCCACCCAAAAACTTCTTACATATCATGATGCATCTTTGTACAACCCAAATGAATACAATAACGTGAACCGTGTGCTTCCTCTACAATATGGTTTCTTTAGTCATCAAGATTTGACACATTCAAAGTTCCTTTATACCTTAAGACAACATCCCCCCTAAGGAGAATCACTCATAAGTCTTACAAAGAACCGATTCTGTCAAGTCTATCTATAGTTGATCAAGGTGTTGCTAAGATTTCACCTCAGCAGCCAAAGACCATTCAGATTTATGATGGACCATGAAACCACCATTTAGAGAATATTTTAATCTAACACATACATGCGCCAACCTATGAGCATCTTTATCTAGCTCTTTCTTGAATTCATGTACATGAGACACACTACCCATGGTCATATGACATAGAGCATACAAAACCACAGTGGCTTTTCCAAGGTGGTAGAGAACACTCATGTCGTAATCATTCAATAATTCCAACCCCCTTGTTTTTCGGAGCCATAACTCCTTTTGAGAAAAAACATATTGAAGACTCTTATGGTCGGTATACACGTCCACATGGGCACCATACAAATAATGCCTTTATATTTTTAAAGCAAATAACAAGGCCGATAATTAAAGATTACGAGTTAAATAATTCTTCTCGCACCTAAAGATGTCTATAAGCATACACTACTACTTTTACATGTTTAGTAAGGACACACCATGAGTGCAATAGGAATGCATCACAATATTAAAGGAAGCCCTTGTTATTATCCGGTAAAATCAACACTGGAGAAGAGGTACGGCTCTCTTTCAAAATTTGTAAGCTTCATTCACATGCCTCCGAGCACTAAAATTTCACATTCTTCTTGGTCATGGTAGTCAAGGGAGATGCAATGGATGCAAAAACATCCACAAACCTCTTATAATATCCCAATAGACCCAAAAATCTTCTAATGTCATTTAGAGTCAATGGTTTAGGCCAATTTTTTACTTTGTCAGGTTTCCTTGGGTCTACCTCAACTCTCTCACTAGAGATGATATGACAAAGAAATGCCACCGAACTAAGCCATAACTCACATTTTCTATACTTGGAAAATAGATAGTTTTCCTTATGCACTTGCAACACTATCCTCAAATAGACCATGTGTACGTGCTCATTTTTTTAATATACCATGATGTCGTTAATTAAGAAAATGAAAAATTAATCTAGGAAACTTTTAAACACCCTATTTATGATGTCCATAAACATAATATGGGCATTATTGAGATAAAAGGGAATTACTAAGATTTCATAGTGACCATATCTAGTTCAGAATTCCGTTTTTTTGTATATACTCACATCTAACACTAAGTTGGTGATACCCCGATCTCAAATCAATCTCTGAAAAGGTACCTTGCCCCTAGTAATTGATCAAATAAGTAGTCAATCCGAAGAAGACGATAATTGTTCTTAATAGTTACTTTATAGAGTTGGGGATAATCAATGCACATTTTAAGGAACCATCCTTTTTCTGGACAAACAATAGTGGAACACCCCATGGAGAAACACTTGGTCTAATGAAGCCTTTGTCTAGTAAGTCCTTGATTTGAGCGTTTAAATCTTTAAATTCGATAAGAGCCATCTGATAAGGAGATATTGATATGGGGTTGGTATCTAGTAGCAAGTCAATACAAAAATTAATTTCCCATTCAAGAATGATTATGGTAAGATCATTAGGAATGACGTCCAGAAAATAACCTCACAATGGTCACTAACTCAATGGGAGGATTTTTCGAATTTTTCATCTTTGACTCTTACAGTATGTCATAAACACTCTTTTAAGATAATTCTACAAGCCTTAAGCTAAAAGATAACACGACCTCTAGGAGTAGAATTTCCCCCCTTCCACTCTAAAACAGGTTCGTTTGGAAAATTGAACTTGATAATTACTGTTGTATAATTAATGGAAGAAAAACAATCATGCAACCAATTGATCCCCAAAATGACATCAAATCGACCATATCAGGTTCTACTAATTCAACATGAGTAACTCTATTTTACAATAATATAGGAAAATTTGTATATACCCTGTTTGCAACAACCTACTCACTTACTAGGGTAGTTACCATGAAAGGTTTATTTAGGATATCAGGAAAAATATCATTATTCATAAAAATTAAGGGAGTAACAAAAGATAATGTAGCATCTTAATATAGTAAATCATAGTATCAATAGAGAGGACTTGTAACATACAAGTCAACATATCGGGAGAACTCTCTTGTTTACCCTAGATCGAAGCGCATAAAAGTGACTCTTTTTGGGAGCATCAACATTAGAACAACCAGCTTGAGCTTGACGGCTTCCTTTGTCTTTACCCTTCACATTAGAGAAATACTGACCTTGTGGCACCTTTGGCAACACCCAAAGCAATTGTCCTTCATGACAATGCAATCACCATAATGCATCTTGCAACATTTTCCACAAGTTGGCTTCTTAATTGGTGAACTAGTGCCTATTCCATTTTGAGACTTAGGGTTAGACACCCTATAATCATGATCCTTTGGAAATTTTGAAGGAACGTGATTCGAAACATCTTCTTGAACCTAGGCTTGTCTTGAATGTCAAGCCTACCCTTAGAAGAACCACTTTCATAAGACCTTCCCTTCTCGGCCTCCCTATTATTCCTCATTAACCTAGTTTCTTCCACTTATTTAGAATGAACAACTAGATGATAAATATTCATATCATCATGAAGCATAGCGTAGTGACATTCTTCAACTAAGTATTCGGACACCCGTGTAAGAAAATGAATAATCTAATCCCTTGGGTTTGACAAGAAGGATGGAACATACTTCGACAATTTAGTAAACATCAAAGGATAGTCAAGTACACTCATACTTCATGACGAAGGAAGGCGAAGTTTCCCACCTTAGCTTCCCTAAACTCTCTAGGATAGAACATATCAAGGAAAGTCGTCTCGAAGATATCCCCAGTAACCTAACTACCCTTAGTGCCCTATTATCCCTCCATTGCATGTACCAATTTTGGGACATATCTTTGATTTTATAAGACGACAACTAAACATTCTCAATTGAGGTCACACCCATAGCATAGAGAATATTATGTATCACGTAGAGGAAATTGTAACAACCCCAAAAATATATATATACTAAGTGATACTTAATGTGTCAAGAATGCCTATGATTAGACCAGGGTTCACATGGATTGATGCGCGTAGAAACAGACTTCTGAACCCTTGCAACATCTAAGACTACTAAATTGGGGAATTATTTAAGGTAGGAATGGTTGGGTCCAACCATTTAGGTCTCTCGAATATGAAGATTCACTCCAAGGAGTGTTTACCGGACTTAAAAAGGGAAAATCTTAGGTTTTGAGGGTCTAGGCGTAAATGGTCTTTTTCAAGACTAAGGGTAGTATCATTATTAGCCTAAATTTACAATTAATTATTTAAATAATAAGGTGGAGGGGTATTATTGGGAAAGAGGGCGAAAATTGGGCTCTTAAAGTGATTTTTTATTTATGCTATTGAATTAATATAATTAATTAATAATTATAATTCATTATCTATCTAAAATAAAATAAAAAATAGATTTTTATGAAATAAACAAAACCTTAATAACTAAGTCCTAAAAATAGACTACTAAGCCTCTTATAACCAATTTATGGTCTATTTTAATGAATATAAGTCATTTAGGAAGTGTAGAAATCAAAATTTCCAAGAACGTCCATCACGTCCGGAAAATTGTTCACTTGTTACTAGCATTCTTTAGGCTATTTTACTAGTTTTTAGGAGTCAGAAAATTATCAAAATTGGTGGAAGGGTGTTTAATACGTAATAAAGTTAGTTCATAGTCGAAACTTTCAAGAACGACTCCCCAATGAAAAACCAAGGGACCCTGAGGAGGACCCTTGCTAAAAGTGACGAAAAACATTCAATAGACATTCTCACCAACGGATGCCACTGACGGCTCGTCGTCCAATCGGAGAAGCTTCGATTGACTCATCGATCGTCACTTCCCCAAAATTTTTAAAGATTCATTTCTCATAGTTTGTGAACTCGTCGACAGATGTACAGTACGGAGGTGCACAACTGTCGTCTTTTGACCCACGATCCATCGATGATGGTGTCGTCTATGATGACTATTTTTACTGCACCTTTTCATTCAAGTCATTTCATTATTTTGCTTATTTAGGAGGTTAAATTGGGTTTTATGAATTTATAATTAAGTTAGTTAACAACCCATATAAAGCCCTATCCTTATTTGACAAACGTAAACTCTAATAATTCACAAACCCAAAACTCTCTCACTTCTCTCTTCTGCCCTTTCTCTTCTCTCTCTCTAGTGAAGAAGTCCATTGTAGACAAATCTATGGGTGAGTTCAATTACATAAAAGATTCAAATTTCTCCATCAATATTAATTAATTATAGAGGAATGAGATTCCTTTCACCATTGAGATCTCTTTCGTCAAAGGATTCCATCAAAGTGATTTCAAAAGTTGGGTTTCGAAGTGGGTTTTCATACAATACGAAATTGATGTTGTCCATTGATTTTTATATGATTTATTTTAATATTATGAATGTATTAACATGTAATTTAAATAAATTATGTTACTTCATCATGGAATTATCTAGTTTGTAGATGATGACCGATTCCCCTTAACCCTAGATTATGATCTTTACATGAATTGTATTGTATTTGTTCTATGAATTAATTATTGTTTGAATTAATGTTATATTATATTTTTGTATCAATCAAGAATACATTTGAATTAATTATAGTTCAGTCATTTTAGTTCTTGAGAAGTTGATCAAGGTCATGATGTATGTTTTGAATTTGACCTAAGTATCTTATATTAAGCTATGAACTAGTGTTGGATTGTGATGTATTGATTCAATTATCCTTGTTATCATGTTGAGTATTGTTATATGATGATGCTACACACTAATTGGGTCTAATTAAGGGTTGATGGTATGACCTTGATTATGAAAGAGACATTGTAAGTCTTCTTATATGTATTCTTTACTTTAATTATGTTTAATTGTGATTATGTTATGATGTTGTATTGGAGTGTATCTTGTATTAGGATTTATAGAGTTTGTATGATGTTGAATTGAAATGTGTTGACTATGGAATGTGAGGTATTGGCTAATATGTAAATGTTATAAGGATTGTGATGATTTACCAATGTGCCTTATCATGATGTGAAAATGTAAATGAGCTAACCTCAACAATATGAATTTTAATGAAAGGACAATACTTATAAAATTTTTAGTGAGCAATGATAATTATGTTTATCCAAGGGTTATATATTATATGACCTACATTAATCTATGATGATTAATTATGACATTAAAGTCTTTTGAAAAAAGCGACTCTATCTTAACACCGAGTGAACTAGATTGAGGAGTGTCCCTTCCCACATACGGAAGTTTGGATCACTAATGTACTCTTGATATTGGAGACTCAATTCCATGTAGTATACGGACGGTCCCAACTATATCTCCTAGATCTTGAATTGTGTTTCCTCCATAGAAATACTAGCTAGTGTATCCACATCATTTCTATGTTTCATGTGTTAGTACTACCTTTAGCCAAGTTGTCCGCCTTACTTCATCTTAGGGTTCAATGACACCGTATTCCCCATTAGCTTATATGGTCTAAGTCGGTTAAAGCATTATGTTCCCAACGGGTAAAATGAATTATTGAAATGAACTTTTACTAGGATACCCTAAGGAGTTTAGCTTAGTTTATGAATTGTATGCGACTCTACCAAAACATTGCACTAGTTATCCTTGACAGAATTCTTAGGAGAATATTTTTATTTAAGAATATGATTATAATGGTACATGATATGTATATGATGAACGTGCACATTGTTGATAATAGATGTTGATTAGTTTCACTTATTGATATGTGTTAGTCTACATTTTTAAAGTATGATGATATGTGAAGTGTAATGTTGGTAATGATTCTTGTTGGGTTACTTGATTTAGTAATGTTATGGGTATTTTCTTGGTCATTACACTTGTTGATTTAATAGGGATTGGTAGGTAATTGCATTTCTTTGGTTATGTTATAATGAAATCTTATTTATGCTTGTTGTATTATAATTTTAGGACATAGTTGCTTGAATATATGTAATCATGTGATATGCATGTTGACTTGAGTAGAGTTAGTATTGTTGGTCTTGTGGTGCACATGCTTTGGACTTAATGAATTTATCTAATAAATGGTATTGTTTTATTTAATGTGTATAAAGATTTGCAAAGTAAATTGCATATTTGATTAAAGGTCCCTTTTTAGCATTATTTGATAATATGTGTGCATGTAGTCTCATTCTTATTACAAGTGGTATACTAACCCCATTTTCTCCCTTTTCTGAAATAGGTTCCGTTCATTGAAGGGATTTCAGAGATGACATTAAACAAGACTTGGAATTCTCAATAATCCAAGTCTGTTAGGTCCTCACTTTCTGAGTGCAATGCCACTATCATGCTTATCATGTTGCTTTAGTTTTTAGGATTCTTATGTTCTTTCCTTTTCATTTGGATACTAAACATTGTAAGACCTATATGTGGTATTATTTAATTGATGTATGGGCTATGACCAAATTATTACACGCTAGTTAGATGGTTGTGAGAGGCGACATGCTTTTGAGACTATGTTATATTTTATATATATCTATGTGAAATAAAAGTAGCAGACTAAATAATCTTCCTGTACGAAAGGTCGATGTTTAACTATTATGTGTATCTAGAGGACTATGTAAACCTCTATGTAGAAGTAATGAAAAGTTTTAAATTATTCTGTGTTTTGGCTAAGAGGCTAGTCTTAGTTCTCAAAGAGGAAAATGACGCAGTTGGTGCTCCTCAGATTTGACAATACTACCCATTAGTACCGGTTAGACACTTCCCAAAGTTCTTCTTTCGACTAGTACAGAAAGTTGGCTTAATATTTGAGAACCACTACCCCTATCATATGGAACATTAGACTTATAAGAGTAAACTTTATTTTGATTCCTGTTCCTAAAACTAGATTTGGTTTACTAATAAGACCCCTCTTCAAATTTCTTGTTATTCTACAAAACATTGAATTTTCAATGGATTCTTCATATACCATGAGCCTATATAGGTTCATGTATGTATGGAGAATGGTCATAAAACACTCATCTTCTACAAGGTCGGCAACACAAGTCAGAAAATGAGTCATCTCATCTGTAGGATTAGACTCAAAAGACTTAGCATGCTTATACAATAGGGTAAATTTCAAGAAATACTCCTCCACACATTTATTACCTTGCCTAAAATTTATTAACTCATCAACCTTAACTTCTCTATTCTCATATGGAAATTACAATCCTAAGAAGGCTTCCTTAAACACTTCCCATTCTACAGGACCCGATTCAACCAACCTATTGTCTTTCCATTGTGTGTACCACACTTGAGTAATGGAGAAAGGGAATCTTATATCGTCTTGTAGACTCTCACCCATAGATGTGCCATGACTCACATCAATATACAAGAAGATTATCTCATAAACTGATGCTTTAATACCAAATGTGTAACGACCTTAGATAACCCCCCCTCCAGTCGTGACAATGTGTACATGATCTCTTGAAGGTCTTGCTAAAGAATTTTAGGAATCAATAATTATCAGAAGTAGTGTGGAATAAAAAAATTTCACAACAATAGTCAAACTCTTTTATAAAAAGATAAGAAAGAACTAATTCTCAACATAAGTAATTTTAGACACAAGTAAATAACATAGTGTCACAACCCTTTCATAAATTTTTAAAGAAAATATAGTCTATTTTAAGGTGTATGAAAAGGAAGACTAAAACATAAGACATGTCGTCGAACATATGAGGACATAAGGGTCTTGAGAGAATCTTATTTCCCAATCTTGAACTTCTAATAGAATAATCATTTGCCTCTTAAATGTGAAGACATATAAAATATATGGAATTAGCACATTTAATGCACTATGTATGGTGAACATAGTCCGTTGTTTATTAATTACATTATTATGACTTATTATGTATTTGATTTAAATGTAAAGGGTCGTGTAATAAGATATTATATATCGTGTCTTAAGTTTGCTTTGTGACGGTGAGATTACTTAAGTATTTATAAAAGACTTCCTTTTTATTTAAATTGTTCATGAAAAGTTTTAATTCCGCACTACTTTTCATGTCTTATGTAATGAATGCTAGTTAAAGGGCTTGTACACGACCCCGAAGGGTCAAGTACGCCCGGTCATGAAATGAGGGTTCTTGTGAACTTCTATGGGGTACTTTCAGGTCGTGACTGACTTGGTTTCAGATCAATGTGTTTTGAACAATAGTTTAACGTGTAAAAGTCTCACAAGCAGAATCTAGTAATATACTACTCATTGGTGTGAGTCGCGACACATCCATGGACAAGAGGCTATATGATGATAGAGTTGAACTTCATTTAGTACTCTTGAATTATGCCACAGAACTTAACTCCATAAAGCCTCTTGCTCTTATGTTCCCTTTTCCAATGGTCTTCTTGGTGTGATTTCTAGGAAGGAAAGATGTTTCTAATTTTGAGGGAGAGAAAAGGGGAGTTTTGTTGTTATGATGGTTTTGTTTCTTAAAGAGTGATGTGAAGGTTTGTTTTGAAATTTGTTATGTGATGCACTTTATTGATAGGTGTGAATGATGATGTTTGGTGTGTTGTGATGAGAAACGTTATAGTGATTTAGTTCTAAGTATGGTAGGAGTTATAAGGATTGAATAAAGTGCCTTTTGAAACAAATGATTTATCTTTTGATTATGTTAATTGATGGTAGATATTCTTTAAGGTATAATCTAGATAAATATTGAGTAAATGTGGTTACTATAAAGAAGATGAAGGACACTCCCTTGTATGGCTAACGAATCATAAGTGTTCCTATGATTGGTGGATGTTGTGGTGTAGGCTTACACTAAGAGGGAAATGTTTTATGAATATCTAGTGAAGAAGTTTTTTTTCATGAAATTGAGTTATGTGTTCCTAAAAGTTGAATGAAGAAATATTTAAGAGAGTTTGTTTAGTCTTGAGTACAAAAAGGAAAGTGTTAGGCTTAACTTGTAAGGTTGATGTTTAACCTTGATGTGAATGGGTTGAGGTTAGTGTGAGTTCCTACATTGTGAGAGACAATAATGGTGTTTTGCAGTATGAGGCCTTGAGGATGGCTTTACCCTAATATAGGGAGAATGAATGTTGAGGAAAATGGCATTTAATGTACTTAGTCCAAGAGAATCCTTAATGGTCACTAAGTGGGAGTTGTAGTATGGGATGATACTCTTACAGTGCACTTAGTGAAACTTACCTAGTGTCTTTGGAGTAAGTTAATGTGGTCTTGTCCCTCATATTGTCAGGCCATCTTTTTAATGTTGCTTGAAAGATGCATTTTGGAAATTTTAAGCGTTTGACAAAGTGAAGTTCTGAAGTCACTGCAAAGGAGCTTATATTTGTGAGTAAATTGCATTTTTTAAGAATTATGGTTTCCATGTGCTATAAAATTTGTTGATATAATTTTATATTTCATATGATCATGTCATCTTGGTGAATTGCTAAAAGAATGGATGTTTGAAAAGTTAGAGTATGTCTATAGTGACACACTGAATATTATTCACTGTAAGTTTTGTGAATTTTTGACAAAATTTTGCCTATTTTTAATTAAAGTTTAAATTTGTGCAAACCTATTTTATACGTACATATTAAATGTTGTAGAAGGTTGTTCCTCCATAGAAGAAGGCTAAGAATGAATTTTGACTTCTTGAAGTTTTGATAAAAGTGCTTCTGTTGCCAAGTGTTTGAAAGTGTGAAATGTTGCTCCTTTCTAATTGATACTTTTATTTTGAGTTATTGAGCCTTATTGTAATGTTTAATGTGATTCTATGTGAGTCCTTGTTGTACTTGAAGTTTAAGTGTCATTCGAGGACGAATGTTATTCAAAGTTTGGGAGAATATAACGCCATAAAACGAACTAAAGTAAACTAGCGACTCTTGAGTGTCTTTCGAGTTAATTTTATTTGAAAATGAGTTACTTTAGCGTTCTTCGCAGTGTGTGAAGTTTAGTTATGTTTGTAGGTCAAACACCCAAGAACGTCCATGATGTTTGGAAGGTACGCCTTAGATTGTGCTTGCGTGTCTTGATGTGTTTGATTGAGTTTTACGGTGTTCGTTTTGCTTGAAACTTAGTGAGGTGTTCCTAAGACCTACAAGACATAGATAAGAGGTTTAGCATTCAGAAACAACCTTACCTAGGACAGATAAGGGGCTCTAGATGAAGGGCCCAAGATTTGGACAAAACTTCCATGGACACTACCTAATCGACGAAGAAGTATACTGGGCGTAGGTCCATGGATGCCCCGTCGACTACGGGGAGTCGTCCCATTCTTGTTGGGAAGATCAACCCCATCCCTTGAACAACTCTCTGATGCCATCGACGCCCAGTAGGATGGGCCGTCGATAAATCGATGCGCAGTAGCTTGGCTCGTCGACTGACACCTGCTTAAGCTGCTGCATGTTGCTGCCTACTTGCGGTATTTTTTGTAAATTTACCCCAATTATTTAGTACCCTAGGAGGATATTTTAAGGGTTTTAAAGTTATATTATGTAATTTTAAACCCTAAACCTAGACAAGGCCCCTCACTCTAAATATTCAAACACCTTCTCTAAAGAAAACACTGACAAAGTCGTCATTGAAGCTAAGACACAAGGAAGGCAAGAAGGTCTGGTTTGGATGTATGTCTTCCTTAAACATTAGTGGCTTACCTTCTCTATAAGTTATGGAATCCATCCTCGAAACCCTCTTTCTTTCAAGGAGTCTATTCGAAAAGATTTCAAAAAGGGTTTTGAAACTCTATTTTCTTCTATCTTTGATTTTAAGCATGGTTCTTCTTGTAAATGAGTTCTAATGATTTAAATATTTTTATTATTGTATGAACTTCTGATTTTCATGTTTAAAAACTAATCAACTCATGTATATACATATTCCAAACTTTTAGCTTAAGAAATGGGTTAAATGAGCATGTATGGGTAAGGTATGAACTTTTATTTTCGTATATTGTTTTGGTTTAGCTACTGACCTAAGGGATTTATTATGATAAAATATTGAAAAATAGATTATAGCGGCTGATATGTTGGTTAAAGGGTGAGTTGCCTATATTTTATAGTTCTTAGTATGATTTGCTTTTAAGTGGTATGGTCCATCTTCTTGGTGGCGTTGTGTATATGATGAACTTGATATTACTTCGTATGCATTATGATTGTAGCTTTGAATGCCTAGTATATGAAATGAAGTGATACTAAAGATAAGACTTGTCTTGTGTTTTCTGAAGTTGAATAGAATGGTTGGCTTAGATTATGCCTAGGTTAAGTATATGAATAGTGAAGCATGTAAAGTGTGTAAATTGAACAATGTAGGACTAAAGCATGTATAGAATAAAATGTTAATGAAATGATGTGCATATGCAAGATGTGATAACAAGTATTCACATACACTTAAATGAATGTATGAAGTTAAATTGATTAAATACAGGAGCTTTTAGGTGGACACTTTTCGTGAGTTGAGATGAAGTGTTTAGTAGTAAATTCATAACAACCTAAGAGCTTTCTAAGACAGGTCGCAGGATGAATGCCCTTCATGAGTTGAGATGTGGTATTCATTATCTATCCTAAACTATAGTTTAATGTATTTAGAATCTATTGGGGTTATGTCCTGCACCTAGATGATATGAAGATGATATGGTTACACATCGTTAGTTGATATATTCTATACCAATGTACCTCATTATATGAGTACTCCTCATAAGTAGAGAATGTGTATTTAGTAGCAAATATCCTTTTCTCTTAGCTATGCTCCGTCATAGGTGTAGCCAAGTGAGGATCCCTCATCTGAAAGGGGTTAATGTCGGATTCCATTTATAGCTCTCATGGTTTATCTCGGTTAAGATAACCCTCCATAAACGTGTTGATTGAACTAAGTCTTCTAAAAGAACGTACTACTTACGGTAGGAGTTGATATAGGATGATATCTACTCGTTGCACTAGGTAGGACCTTTCTAAAGGGAAAACCTTGTACCAAACCTTCTAAAAGAATGTACTACTTAAAGTAGGTGGTTTATAAGACGCTATCTATTCATTGCTCTAAGTATTCATTCCGAAAGGGAAGAATTTTGTTGTTTGTTGTGTGTCTTTTAATGTCTTGCCATTGATTGAAGGGCTTGTTTCTCCCGAGTTAAGAAAGGAGAAGGGGTAGTCTTGAGGGTTTATTTGGTGTGTATTGAAGGAGGCATATGCATACTTACTTCGTGTCTTACCTTAGTGAGTCTTAGGATAATCCAAAGGTAGGTAAACTCTTATAGAAAATCAGTTCCCTTTCTCTTTTGCTTGGCCTTGGAAGTTCACTCATTTCGAATAGCATAATTCGTTGTGATTGCCTTAAATAATCCATTATAAAAGTTCAAGTTACTTCACTGTATTATTTGTTGGAGCTACTGTAATGTTTTGGAAGTTAATGTAAATGGTCTCTTTTGGTTTAAAATTTTTGAATCACTTTTCTAAGTGTTAAGTGATGGTTCTTATGATGTTTTGCTTCTATATTCTTTAAAATTTTACTTAAATTTAATGAAAAATGATTTTACTAAAATATCCCTTTTCACATAGTTTTCCATATGCCATACTTAGTACATTATTTGTACTAACCCCATTCTTATGTATACCTTATAAGTATACGTTGAAAACTTTTTTGAAGATTCGAAGGCGAAGCTTGGGAAATAAACTATCTTAAGAATTGGTTTGTCCTCATATATTTGAAGAAATAGTCTACTGTTTCCTAGTTTCATTATTAATAGTTATAGTGTATTTGATTTCAATGTAAAGTGTTGTGTCGCTAAGATATTAGATGTTGTTTCCTATGTTTGTCTTGAGACGATGAGATTTCTTATGTTTTTATCACTACACAATTATAGGTCTACGGTAGCACTAAATCTTGACAACGCTTATAATGTGTTGCCTAAAATACTATTGCGAACACTTTTAAAGTGTAGCCAATGGTTTTTACTTTTAGCTACATTAGTTTTAGCAACACTTATAAAGTGTACTCTTTATAGGGATAAACTACACTTTACAAGTGTTGTTATAGTTGGCAACAACTATTTACATGAATGGCCACACTTTTAAAGTGTGTTATTTTTATAATTGAAAATACAACACATTAAAAATGCGGCCTTAGTGTTTTCACCAAAATTTTATATTCACTACAACATTTTAACATTAAAATTCATCTCCCTGCCATTTTTATTCGGCCAAAACAATAAAACATTAAAGAAAAATTAAAAAGAATAAAACATTAAAGAAATAAAAAAAGGCCACATTTCCTAAAACTTCAGCTGAAGCTTCCATTTTCAGCGGAAGAACACCATTCGCGGTAGCTGAAGAATGATCGAAGAACGGAAGAAATCAGCTGTTGTTCAAAATTGGAGAACACCATTCATAACATTTATGTTAAACTTTAACAGAAGAACACTATTTTCAGCTTAAAAAATAAAACATCACTGCGATTTCTCTGAACATGAACTGATGAAGACGATATTCCTCTCAGCTTCGTTGTTGAAGATTGGAGAGCTAAAGAAGACGATTTTCTCTAAAGATTTCTTGGTAAACTTTTGTTCCATCCGATTTCCTTTTGAAAATTGAAAGGAAATGCTTCACTTTTTAAGTTTTTTTTAGTTTGCTATGATTTTTGTTTTGAGATTTGATTCTAAAACAAGGTTCTCTTCTTTTTTGAGCTGTGATTTGCTCAGGATGCACAAAATAGTGTTGCACCGTATGCTCTCCATCGCTTATTTCCCGATCTCCAAGTTCACATGCCAAATATTGAACCATATGCATCACTTATTTTGAAGTGGGAGGAAGGTCATTTTTCTAACTTCACATGAAGTCAAATGTTTGATATTGGTATCACATTAAGCATTTTGGTAACTCAATTTTATACTTCACCCTGATAAATTGGTCGACGAACCTCGCGACAGGACGTCGTGGTCACGACGAGCATCGTGGACCTTGCGACGGTCAGCCGTGGACCTCGCGATGGGCCGTCGTAGTCATGAGGCCTTCGTGTTCATGACGGGCTGTGGTCATGACGGGCCGTCGTGGTCATGATGGACCGTCGTGGAATCCGTCGTCCCATACTTGCAAATTTCTTCTGCTACTTCTCTGATCTTCATGACGAACATGCAGGACGGACCTTCATGCTACGATGGTCCGTCACGCTTTCCGTTACAGCTGAAATTTCAAATTGATTAATTGTTAAATTTCTTAGTTTTGTGTTCTTTCTTTATGAAATATATTTGTTTACTAGAGGAACTGATATTCAAGAAGTTAACATTGTTATCAATTCTTATTTTCGTAAGAACTAAGAAACGTATTTGCAAAGGGTATGTATAACAGATCTTTGTTTTTGCTTATTGACTTATATATTGTTTTTTCTATTTCATCATTAATAATTTATTGTTTGTGGCTTTGGTTTGAATTGAGCTAAGGTTTTTTTTCTCTTGACCACTAATCATCTTGCTTGTTTGGTATGGTTGAAGTGTAGTTTTGCTATGTCAGATTTAGTTTCCTTGTTTGATCATGTGGAACATATTAACTACACAAGGAAACTAATCTAATTTTCTTTAATTTTTGCTGCTGTTGTAATCTACAATCTGGATTTGTCTCTTTTTAGTTGTTGTTAATGTATTTAGTCTAAATTGAGCTTAGGTCTTGCTTCTTTTGTTTCACTGTTTTTTTTGTATAGAACATTGGCGTGGTATGGAATCTGTAATGTACAGATTTGTTGTTAATGTTTTCTATAACTGCTGCTTCTATATATAAATATTTCTGTCACTAAAGTCTATTTTATTTCTTATTATATAGAATATCCATGTTATAACCATAACTTTTGACATCCTAGTAGAAGGAATTCTTCCATAACTACAAACAAATAAACAATTAATTATTTGCAGAATCTAATTGTTTGTGTCTCATCATTAGTTCCTTTTTTCTTTAGTGTTCGTGTTAGTTTGTGTGCATCATGGTTATTGTGTAACACCAAATATTTTATATTGTTTTTTATGAAGTTTGAACCCTAATGCAATTATTCATTATTGTTGAACTCATTTGGAATTGTAGACATATAAGGGAAAATCATCTACTTAGAACATCAAAATACAAGTAGGCATCTACTTTGAACATCAAAAGATGCAATCTAATTTTCTGTAACTGCTGGATTTCTTGCCTCTCTATATTGTTGCAATCTGAACTTCTTACCTCTTCAATATAACTGCTAATATCTTATTTGTGAAGGGAAATTGAGGTGATCAAATTTGATGTGGATGATGAAGAGTTTTTGAACTATTGTAAAACTTTAAAGACATATTTAATTTATTGTTAACACATTTAGAATATTGATGAATAAGTATAGGTATGTACACAACACATACTATGTTTTGGTTTTACATGAAATATTTTTCGAAGTATATTTGAAATATATAGCTTCAATTTAATGATTAATTAGTTAATTTTGTGTTTTAGGTCACTTGTATGTATGTTAATATATTATATATATTTGTGCTACAAGTAGGCTTTTAAATGTTGAAGTTACACTTTGTAAGTGTTGCTATAGGTAGACAAAAAGTTATACTTTGAAATTGTTGCAACAGATGACCAATAAAAGGCAACCCTTTTAAGTATAGTCTAACAAAAAAAAGGTGTTGCTAATGCACGTCTTCAAAGCGTGCTCTTATACCTATTTGGCTACAATTTATAAGTGTAGCCAAAGATGGCAACATTTAAAAAGTGTTGCCTAATGTCAAAGGTTACGCTTCTTTTGGGCAGACCCTAAAAAGTATTGTTGAATGTCCAAAAGTGTAGACTTTTATCAAAGGCCACACTTTTTGCTAGTTTAGGATACACTTTTTGCAAACCTTCTAATCCCATGTCTTGGATTTGACACCAAAGATTATCATACGTAGACAATTGGGTAAATTTGAACGAATACTCCTCCACACTCATGTACCTTGGCTAAGGCTTATGATTTCCTCAACCTTAACTTCTCTCTCCTCACAGGAAAGTACTTCCTTAAGAATGCTTCATTAAACACTTCCCATTATATAGTACCTGATTTTACCAGTCTATTGCCTTTTCAATCATGTGTACCATACTTTATCAAATTACCTCAATTTATATGAATCCAACTCCCCTTTCCCCATATAAGTCACCCCCATAACACTCAAAATTATATAAGCACAATCTAGATACTCTTGGGGATTCTCACATGCCTTAAAGCTAAAAAGTATGAGGATTCATCCTCACAAAGTCTCTCAATATAGAGGTCATGATACTCTCAAGAGCATTGATTCTAGGCCATATATCTCAATTTAATTACTTGATCAATCATGAATTTATCAAAGGTAACAAGATATATTCTAACTTCCTCATTGTTCATGTATGGAAGAACCACCGGAACCTTATTTCCTTGTTTGGATATAGGGACTTGTTTACCTTGAGGAACTTGTTTACATGTGGGAGCTTATCCACCTTTGTGAGGACTCCCTCAATCACAACATCACCATCCACTCTCCTTTCAAGTTTCCTTCTTCTATTCATGTCCTATATATACAATAAATTAGATTAGGAAAAGACACTTATAATCTCACTTCTATGGCACGACAGAAGAGTAATGAAAAAAACAAAACTTGTATTGTCCTATAGCCTCAAGCTCATATATGTGTTGCGACTCACACTGATGAATAATATTCTATTGGACATTGCTTTCTATGACTTTGAATAGAAAAAGACTATTTCATAACTTAATGTTCTATTCAAAAAATTGTAACAACCCAAGAGCACCCCCCCCAAATTGTCAAAAGGCATACTCAACCACTTGGAGGTCTTGCACTTACCTTTAAGCATTCATTTATTATGTATATTTATGCAGAATTCAAAAATTTTCACAACAATACTAAAAATCTTTTATAGAAATATAAGAATGAACTAAATCTCAACATACTCCATCTTAAAAAGCAATCAATACCATAGGTTCACAACCCCTTAAATAATTTAAAAATAAACTATATTCTATTATTAAGTCATTAAAAAAGGAAAATAAAGATGAAGCGATGTCCTTGAATATATGAGGACATACCGATCTTAAGAGAATGCTATTTCCCAAGATTGAAATTTTAATAATACTGTCCCTTGCAAACTACACTTATAGACATATAATACATATAGAATTAGCACATTGAATTCACTATGTATTGTGACCATGCATGAAAGCCATGCAAATAAGGACATCCACCTTAAAACATTCTTTTGATGCTCTTTTGATAGAAACCTCATAAAAGAAGTACAAGAATAATATCCAAGTCAATATTCACATAAGACATACTACATATTAATCAAGTAACCTTTTTATCACTTTAGACCCTTTAATCAAAGTTACTCTAACACTCATTTGAGTAAGACATGAAGTTATCGCCGATACACCCTCTTCAAACACACCTAAGTGATCCTCAAAGATAACCGTGATAAGATCCTTTAAATTTAACATTTATTACTAATACAACAATATTCAATTAATCCATTACAGAGAAAAGTAATCAATTAGAGGACTTCACATAATAGACATGGAGGACCTAGAGAGGTTATGTAGCATCTTTAAATCCTACTCCGGCAATGTATAGATAGCGTCTGATTCCACAACTTATACATAGTAGAACCTATCGAATAACTATAGGGTACATCCCACCTGATGAGAATAGGCAATAACTGATCTAGACCATAGTAACTTGGTATAAAATCTGGTATCATAAAGACCCCACATTGTAGTAGGTGTTCTACATTCCAAAGGTAGAACTAGTAATCATCCAATGTAAGCACGTTAATAAGGATTATAAAAGGCTTTTTTTTATTCTTGTATCATTTAAACTAGAAGTACTACCATCAGCATATTCACTCGATGTTTTTCTTTTGTTCTCATCGAGCAAACCATTAACTAGATTTACTAGACAAATTGCCATCACTAATAATACAAACTCATAATACTTTTTCTTCCAAGGATGGGTCCACTATGAGTGCCAACCAAAGCCAATTAGGATAACTCTTATGATTTCCATAGAAATTGTTTCATGTCGTTCATGAAAATATATCCCTATGTCTATCATTCAACTCAAGTAAGAAACCATTACGGTCTTTCACTTCAAGGGTTCTTATCAATTTTCTTTTCTTATTCAAGGTTTGAAATTATTAACATTCTTCTCATATTAAAAGTTTACATTCTTAACCTCCTTTTCTTATTCAAGGATTTATATTCTTAACATTCTTTTCTTTTCTTATTCAACGTTCCATATTCACTTCAGGTTCTAGACTTATCATGAATGGGGCACCATTCTTAGGTATACCGGTTCAAGACATAGAATACCTCATTTAGTCTTTCGAGGAAGGACACCTATTATAGGTCTAACGATCCCGAGAGTTTATTCATATACTCATTAATCAAAAGACAGGTACAAAGTAAGGATAACTAGTCTACCAATACACGAGACAACATCATAAAATAAAGTGTTTTCCTAGTGCTTCCTTATCATATATAAACATATAGACAAGAAGAATATTCAACCATAGCATTATAGCATCCATATAAAATCATCTAGACATACATGAGAACTTTCACTTTATACGTTTACATATACCATATCATTCTGAAAACATAACTCACAAAATAATAAGGAAAAGGCCATGTTCATAAAAAATATAAGAATTAAACATGGCACCCTTATAGTATACTAAGGCATTAGTTCAACTTACCACATTCGAGTAGCGATAATCACAATTCCTTACACATTCAAACAAATTAACATAAAAAGCGATCTTTACAGTAGTAATATTCATAAGACTAGGCTAATAATTCATCCATATCAATTATCAAAGAAATATCAATATAGATCAATACTACAAGGCAATATAAGAGCAATTTCACAATGATCAACACTTAAAATCTACACATTAATTAAAGTTAATTGGATAATAATCAATTTACCCACTTTGGCTTTATCAAAATAGTCACTGTACCCACTTTGGATAAAAAATTAGGAATTAAAGAATACGTGGTTCATGGAATTTTTTATCATATAACTATCAATTAACATTCATCAATTCATAAAACAACAATTAAATTTTTTTATGCAAGAACCCATGCTTAGAATTCCAAATAGGACTTTAGGGTTTTGAAATATCATTCTTAAGTCTTTGCAATTGTCTCCTTGAATTAGACAAGAATCAGGAATTAAATTTCTATCCACCAAATTAGCTTGCAAGCCGTGAGAATTTAGCCTTCTTCCTAGGAGCTTGAATTTCTTCTGTGGAGGAAATTACTATAGAGAATTTAGAGAGAAGGGAGAGCATGTATAATTTTTTTATTCTAATTGAGTGTTCGTGATTTTTATTAGCATGGAGGGTGTCTACTGATTTAAAATCCATATGTAATACTTCCCAAAAAATGCTAAATACCTATAGATTAATTGGACCTTTTTAAACAAGTCAAACATAATTTTTAAATTTTCATTTTATTGTTGGTGAAAAAGTAAGCTTCGGGAGTTGTACCCTCACAATTTTTGAAAATAATTTTTCAGAAAGTAGAGACAACGATGTGGACCAAAACCATTTTATTGCGGAATGGTTTTCTTAAGTATATTAGCTTGTTTGCTAATATAATACAATTAACACTAGATATGACCTTGAGGTCACCATCAAAAAAAACTTGAGCAAACCATGAATGGCAGCACATAATACAATTAATACGAAATATGACCATGAAGTCACCATAATCAAACTTACTATCATTGGTGTCTTTCTTGACTTACTTCATATCGACAATGAAACATTAACCTTGAGTCAAACACGTCATAGAAAATAACTATAGAAACAACCCAAGCTATGCATACATCATATAATAGAAAACTTCATAAGTAAGTTCAAGTCATACTTTCGCAATGAATAATTGGTATCCCATATTATCAATCCTACCAAGTAATCCTTTAGGCATTCATGCTTAAACGATTTCTATTTATCATATGTAGAATACAAAAGAATATAACCCTACTAGGCTAGACCTAAATACCATGAAAAGCACATTATCGTACAAGACAAAGCAATACAAGGAATGGTACAAGTTCTCCATCCTATCTATCATCCGAATATTCTATGACGTTAATGGAAGCTACCCCTACGAGAGTGTAATTTGTCAAACATAATATACCCTTATAAAAGCATGATTTCTCAATAAAAATATACCCTTAGTAGAGTATATGTCCTCATTCCTAGGCTACAATTAGGAGAGTATTCTTTCCAATCCTATGCTTCCCTTAGAAGAGTATGATCCCTCAATCCTAAGCTACCCTTAGGAAAATATGATTTCTCAATCCTAAACTATTCTTAGGAGGGCATGGTTTCTCAATCTTAAGCCACGGTTAGGAGAGTGTATGTTCTTAATCATAAGCTAGCATGAAAAAGTCTATGCCTAACCCAGTCATGCTATCATGAGTTCATTCTACAAATACTAATTAAAGCTACCCTTCGGAAAGTATGAGTCTTCAATCTTTGGCTCCCATGACTACCTCAAGCTCAAGTTACCATAAGAGCATCCTACAAAATGATACTACAAGCTACTCTAAGGAAAGTAGTTCCTTAAAGCTAAGCTACTATGATAACTCCTAAGTCAAGTTAACTATATTTTTTTGTCTTACATAGTCAAACTACGCAAGAAGGGATCATATCTCAAAACTTCAAACTATTCTTCTCTAAAATGCTTTGATTCTTTTTATTTTAGAATATCCTTTCGATGTAGAATAATTCTATGTGAGAGAACCTTCCATATCAAATTAAATTATCTATAATTACTATATTCAAAATGGATTCTATAATAACTTAAATGATTTTATCACTTCATACAATTTGTCATGCATGAGGTGGGTTTAGTAGATTAGGATGTTTCTTCATAATTGTATTCATCAGCCTACTATTCTCATACATATATTACTCTCAAAATCATAGAATCTATAGATAATTAGATTATCTTTACTCTAAAAGATGTAGTGATCAATTTTCATATTCAATAATTACTATCAAAGCTTTATTTCTACAATCATCATACCAAGCTACATCACAGGACATACTAGTCAGAAGCCTTATTCATGGGCATTTCTAATGATGTTTAATCATAAAGTCCCAATATCAATAACTTCTAATCATGATCCATCATAAATATATAAATATATTTCTATTCATTTTTACATGTTTGTATTGTTGACCAATTACGATCCATAACATGAATACTAGAAGGTTACCTTTGAATAATCGATTTTACTTCGCAAAGCATAAATTTTAATTATTTGATTTCATAAACTACACATGGTTTAACCAACAAAAACATGTAATATAATCATAGTATCATGAATCAATGGTAAATTAATCATAGACAAGCACTATTCACTAAATAGGACTCATACCCAATCCACCTTGAAAATGGGAATCAATCATATTCACTATTTGGAGGAAATCTAGAGGAACATATCGATCGATAAATCCATAGATTAATAAGATAACATACATTAATTCAAATCCCTCGTAAAATCTTACAACAATGTAGTCTTATTCATGATCTAAGCTTCAAGCTCTATATTCTTCTACAAGTGTTGAGTTTATTAGAGATAGAAATATTTAGATGAGAGTATTTAGGGGTTTTTATTTTATTCATGTGAAATAGTCACTTAATTGGGTGGTTTAAGGGTTAAATATCTTATTTAGGTTTTCTATGATTAGGCTAAATGACCCTACTAATTGAAAAATTTATTTAGAATTTCCTAAAAACAGAAGCTTACTGTTCTAGCTTGCGGAGAGGTACCAAAGGTATTTCTCCTCACCACTACCTATGGTCCTTCTCGTGGTCCTTGTACAAGTATCTAGGACACTTGCATTGGTCTTCAAAAATATATGACATTACCATGAGCCTCCCCATAAAGTGTGGTCAAGATAACTGGTCATAAAGTGGCTCGCATTCCATGGACAAATGGCTATGGCACAGTGACTTGCCTCAAATATGGTTGAGTAACATTTACAAGTCCTCCCATGAACCCTGATCAAGACCATTGGTCTTGGGATGTAAATTAATTTTTTGCAGTGCCTTGACAAGGTGTTATGCCTCATAAATCCAATGACCTTGGCTACAATCTAACATACTTAATAATGATTAAAATTGTATTTGAAGATCTAAGCTAAAGAAATTTACATTATTTGGAAGTAATAGAGCCTAAACATCAACAAAAAACCATGACATCCAGAAAGTAGTTAAATTTAACTAGTCGTTCTCCTTAGGTCATGTGAAGGTTTGGGACTGTAGTATGAAGGGTAAACCATGTTAATATACTATAAATAGGTAATATTGTGTAATTTGTATCAAAATGTATTTGTGCGACTCCCCAAGGACAAACCTAGAGGTCCTTGACGAGGACATACACACTTGGCCAACAATTTACCGAGGCAGCTTGTATAAAGAATGGATGGGGCATGTCCGCGTCGTGTGCTGGCTCCACATAAGTAAAAATGTTGGTCAGTGACACAGACGTTGTTGCAGACTCTAGAGTCTCAAAATTTATTTTGAGAAACTTGTGGCAACAGCTCCGCGACATGGACTTGTTCCGCAGTGAAAATTCCAAAAAGAAAAGTCAAGATAGAATTAATAAAAACATTAAACAGATTAAGTTTTTTTTTTGGGTATTTTAGGGGATACATGTAGATTAATTTTAAGTCAGTTTCTACCCCATTTTCATTAACCCAAAACAAAGCCAGAAATTGAATACCTAATTTCTCTTATTTATCTCTATGTTCCCTCTATACCCAAACCTCCATTGAAGGACATTTGACACTTCAAGAAGAAGATTGTCTCTTTAAATTTTCAAATCAATTTTTTTGGATTAATCTTCATTAAGCTACGGTTTTTTAATTCTTCGTAGTCCTTTCCGCTAGAGGTCCCTTCAAAGATGTTTAGAAAATCCCCCAAAATCAAGGTATTTTCTCTACACATGGGTCTTCTTCTAAAACTAAATTTTGTGATGAATTATGATGAATTATGATTACTTAGTTTGTTTAAGGTTATAATAATGGTCAATTGTTGTTGTTCACCTAATATTCCCGTGGACTCATGTGCTTTCCCAATTTCATAAATCTTTAATTTGTTATGGGGAATTGGTTGAAAGTGATGAATATATCAATTGTTTATATTCATGTTATTTATTATATTACTTCATGAATTACCTTGTTTAATTAATTGTTTAGGAATTCCTGGGTATTGAAGTATGAAGTCCCTTGAAGGGAAAAAAGGTATGAATGTTTGTTTTTCCTTACAATCAATTATGAAAGATGAATTACTTATATAATTACGATGTTATTGCTAATTTTTTTTATGGTGTTGATGACAAGGTCCCCTCATCCTTAAACCAATAAAAATGAATTAGCTATGAAGTATGTATGTAGGATATGGTATGATTATTATATGATTGAAAGGTAATTCTCATGATTATAATGAATTGAATACTCACTTGCTAATTTTTGAAAGTGAAAGGATTGTTCTCCCTTGTGATCACCTCTCAGCTATTATGATAAGATGTTTACATAAAGGTGTAGTAAAGTCTAATGTGAACTTATGTTATGACTAAAGATGGTTACTAAATTTAATATATGATTAGCACCAAAAGGGCATGTTCATGCGATGGGGGTCTCACATTTAGTAAGTTTGGATCCCCATATAGGTTTCCTCACGTTTAGCAACTCCGCTTCCCCACAATATGTGTTGTCTCATAAGATGAAAAAAATCCACGTTTATCAAGTTAGTTTTATTCATAAAATTCTCCTTGACCCTTAACTATGTGCCCGTGTAGGACTCTTGATTCTTCGATCCACCTAGATAGCTATATAGAAAAGGTTATACCTTAAGAAAATGTTAATCTTCTTTTTTTGGTGTTGTAGAAGAACACTAGATTACATGTAGCTCCAATTTTCTATGTCGATTATTTCAATCTTTTGCCCAAATTTTAAAGTAAATGAATAAAAGAAATATATGGACTCTCACTAGGGGTTTTCGTAAGGGGTTCTACATAGTCTGAGGGAGTATATGAGACTTGTCTTACACATTGCACTTCTGGGATCCTAATAGGTCGTTTTAGTAGTGTTCTAGTGTGATACTTTATTATACCTCATGTATGTTAAGATATTTATTATTACTTTTAATATAGCAAGTCATGATGAAGTATGCCATTATGAATGTATTTATGAAGTATTTTGATAAATGTGATACTTAACTTTAGATAAAGTTATGTGATTCTATTCTTTGTATTTTAGAAGCATTGCTTGTGTTTTCTCTATATTGGGTGATACCATGTTGGGTTGGCTTACGATGCTTACATTATATGGATTTTTTATTCACTTGTTAAAAATCATTACTAAAATATGTTTTTATACATCAAATGATGATTTTTTACCCATATAAGCTATACTTAGTATGTGTATGTACTAAACAACATTTTCTTCCTTTTTCTCCAAACAATGTAGGTTTGGGGCATTAATGGTTCAAGGATATTTGGGTTTTACTCCCCATAGTCGTGAGTAGTAATGTAAAAGGACCAGATCCTATGTTCTAGCTTTCATGTTCTTTTTTTATGTTTAAAGACATTGTATTACTATACTGTTTCTTGACTTCTTATTAATGTAAGGGGAATGTCCCGAATTTCTACACTTCTCTGTCAAGATGGTAGGCTCTGAAGAAGATAGATTTTTTTTTTTGTATATGATGCTAAGTTTGAACTTTCAAAGTATATATTTTAAATTTTTCCGCATTTTTATTCTATGATACATGTATGACAAATTCTAAGGGCTTGTCTAAGACCTCTTCGAGGATGAAGACTCTTATAAGGACTTGGGGGTTCTCTCCAGTCATCCTTGGCCTTCGGCATAGGCTTTGTTTGTTTACTAAACTACAACGTATTATATGTAACTTCAGGTTTAACCACTGAACCCTCATTCTATGTAGGGGAATTATTACGTATGATTCTAACCTCATATCAAACTCTAGCACTATAACATATGGATCTACATTAGTCTACTACATTCTGAGGTTTTACAATTACTGTCCAAAATGGTTTCAAATCATTCTTTATGATGGATATAAAGTCTAAATAATACCTTGATCCTATATCAATTGAGTTGAATGAGCTATTATTCAAGAAGTCTTTTTAGCATTTCTCCCAAGGCAAATGAGGTTCTTAGGTACCAATATTAGTTATTTACTCTGATTGTTGGTTGTTTGAGATAAAAAATTTCTATAAATATCCATAGTTCTCAATATTTTATTCATCCAGCATCCACAAATCTATGGGAAGTCTATTCGTTAAATTGTATGAATAAAGATATTGATGGATTTGTAAACAAATTTTCTAATTGTCAAGAAGTTAAATTTGAGTATCAATGGACGGTAGACTTATTATGAACAATACCGATCCACAATTGAAAGTGTAAACATGTAGATATGGATTTTGTTGATGATATCCCTCGTACCCGAAGGAAACATGATTCTATTTGGGTCATATAGATTAGATGAAAAAATCAACCCACTTCACTCCCGTCAAGGTTTGTTTTTTTTGTGCATGACTATGCAAAGTTGTATATAATAGAGATAGTGAAGTTGAAAGGGGTTCCTTTATTTATTACTTCAAACCTTGATACTTAATGTACTTCACATTTTTGGAAGTCATTCAAAAATAGTCTTGGTACTAAGTTTTAGTTGAGCATTACTTTTAATCCTCGAACTAATGGGAAAGATCAGGTCAACCAAACATTAGAAAATATGTTAAGAGCATGGATTATAAATGTCAAGGAGTATTGGGATGAACACTTCCCATTAATAAAGTTTGACTACAATTATAGCTATCACTCAAGAATCGGCATGTCTCTCTTTGATGCTTTGTATTGTAGGAGATGTAGGTCTCTTATTTTTTTGTTTGAAGTAGATGAAATTGCACTAATTTGCCCCAAACTGGTTTATGAGGCCAATGAGAAAGTAGGGCTCATTAAAGAGAGGTTACAGATGGAGCAAAGTTGGCAACAGTCTAATGTTTATTAAAAAGAAGATAGATATATTTTGAGGTTAATGATTAGGTCTATACAAGAATTTCACCTATGAGAGGTGACAAATTTTCGAAATAAGGTATATCTTAGTCCCCTATATGTGGGCCCTTACTAAATTTGGTGTTTGTTTAAAAAGTTCCTTATGAGTTAGATTTTCCACAATAGTTTTCACTGGCGCATCTGGTGTTTCATGTTTTAGGCTCATAATGCGTATTGAAAATTTGGCAACATTTTCCCCTTATGAGGATAAGGGGTTGATGATAGTCTTTCATATGCTGAAGTTCCGATAAAAATTCTATACCGGCAAGTCAAAAGGCTGAGAAATAAGGAAATGTCCCCTATAACAGTTTTATGGAGAAACCATTTAGTTCAGGGTGCTACTTGGGAGTCCGACCATGATATGAAGCTCTGATACCGTCATGTCTTTCCTTCAACTCCTACTGAAAATTTAAGCTGGTAAATCCTGTTGAGTTTTCTTGTTTTTTGAGGCATGTGTACCATATTTATTTCCATGATTTTCTTATGTTATGCATGTTCTTGAAAGATCCATATGTAATATGATTGATGTATTTGTTATGTGGTTCAACATTTAGTATTTGTAATATAGTTTATCATTATATGAGCTTATGAACATTTGAGTATGCTTTTGAAATTAATTGTATGTATTCTCAATTATATTGTGTTGAGAATGCTTTTTTTTCAAAACATTGATCCTCTTATGAATATGATAAATGTTTAAATTTGTTGAATGATGGGATACTAGATGTAGTACCTACTTCTTTGTGTAGCTTAATTTTTTTTGGAAACGTGGTTGATGTTTCCTCCATTGGGTTTTGTATTACTTTTATGTTGCATGCATGATGGGCTGCCACTCTTGAGTTTTTTATTCCATATGGTATGTACATAAGCATTTGAGACTAAATGGTCCCAATGGGTAGATATTGTAACACCTCGAAAACTGGTATGCCAAACTAAAGTTAAAATGTGACGGTTTATGTTAGGGGAAAAGGTCAACATCAAAAGAAAATAAGACAGGGAAAACTTAAAGAGCCAAGGCTTTCCATTTTATCCAAGGCATTGCCCTCCAAGACTAGGAGGGTCTCCATGACCCGTATTGGACACCACGTGTGATTTTTCCACTTATGTAGATTTATGTATTGGCCTTATTAGGCTGCTTCATCAAATATGGCCCTACCAAATGAGTTACTTCAAAGATCGTAAAGCCTTAGATGACACGTGGTAGTGGTCTCGAACATGCCTTCGTGAAGTTGTATAACCACTACCTCAAGGTCCACAAGAGGGACCACGGTTTGTCTCTTTCTCCACGGCTCGTGGATCCCCTTGTGGATACTCTATTGGCTTGTGACTTAAAACAACAATGTTCCAAGCGACTTCCTAAGGTCCATGAGGGGGACCATGGCTCATGGGCCCCCCGTATCACCTAGAAGGTCGTTTTAAGTTAGGGATGTATTTGGTATTTCATTTTAAGGTATATCAATGTAAAGTCGTATTGCCATATTTTTATGCCCCTATTTAAGCATTTTTAAGTGCAAATATGCCAATTTAATCCATTATTTTATTAAAACACCAAATTAAATGTCAAAAGAGTTCATCTTCTCAATATATTTTATCTCTAGAACTTCAAGGGAGAATAACAGGAAAGTGGAGCTAAGGGGTTTAAGAATCTGGTGATACTACTCAAATTCCTTTGATTCATAAATAAGGTATGGTATCTTTTCATCCATGGATAGACTCCATCCATTGAGCCGCTCCAAAAAAATTCAAAGCTACTGATTTCCCAAAAATTTAGCATTTAACTTCAATCTCATGGGTTCCTTTCAAAAGTATTTTTAATGATTAATTTTTGATGGCTTATGATTGAATTGATGTTGTCCAAGAACCTTCAAAATTCCCATATTTCTAAACTATGCACTTGTTATGTGGGTTATTTTGTAAATTATAGAAGAATGATATAAGATTATGCAAGTAATGATTCAGTTAATTGATATTAAGATTATATTATGTATAATGTAGTAATTGTAGATGTGTTGATGCAACATGTTTTATGGTCCTTGAAAGTAAAAGTGTGTGAATTATGAATGATATGAGAATGGTTAAAATGATAAAAGAATACTTCATGAGTTAAGTGATTATGCTTAAGATATAATTTATGTGTTGTTGAAGGATTATCCTCATAAACCTCTTATGCATGTCTATGAATAAGGTTTCCTTGATTATCATAATGTTGTGTTGATTTAAGTCTATTCCTATGAACGTAAGTCAAGGCATAATTTAAACATAATTAGAATTATGCTTATCACCATCTGGATATGAGTATGAGATATATTAGTTTACGTCAGTTCAGTCTTGTTTTACAAAGGAGTTATTGTGTCCCGTATCAAAAATAAGTTTCTAATATGTTGAAAACCTTTTACCAACGTAAAGTTTGGGTTTCTAGTAGAAATATCCTTATCATATAACTATAATACTTCATATGGCTTTGGATAGTAGATCTACGTAAAACCTTAAAAATCATTGTCTTACCTTAGGCAATTAGGACAACCCTTTGCTGTGTGGATAAAACTTAATTCCATGTTTAGCTCGCATAGTCTATGTCATTTAAGTCTTATCTCACCATGATGAAATATGAACAAGAACATGAATCATGAACAATGGGCACTCATGAAGCTTTACTTAGCATAGGTAAGATTATTTGATCTTATCAATGCATTGCACATGAATACATTTAAGATATTATGGTATGTTTATACAATGTTATGATGAACTATATGATGAATATGCTTATGACCCGTGTTTTAACAATAATACTCATGGGATCCTCAAACATGGTAAACTTCATGCTTTACAACAAAAATGATATTAAGCTTGTTTTACTGATTTTTATGCAAGGCTATCATACATGGTGTATTTCTATATTCTCCCTTATTTTCCTACATTTTTCCGAACTACAATGCGTTTCAGTACTATCCCATATTTTCCTAAATTTTTCCTAGGTGAATTGTATTTTTGAACTTTACATATGTTCGTACACTTTTTCTATGTGTAGGGTCTGATACTGAAGGTGGTCCCCAATGTAGGTAGAGCTTGGATTTGTTCATTGCTCCTTACTTGTTGAAAAGATACGGAAGTTCCGTGACTTAATTTAGAGCCTCATTTATTTATATAAGACATAAAATTGTACTTCTAAGATTAAATAAAGGTAATAAAATCTATTATGAAGTATTTAATATAAAAGAACAAGAAACGACCACGACGTATGGAGATTTGTGAAAATGAGCTATTGTACCTTCATGTATTTCAATAACTTTTAATAGTCGGAATTGACTAAAATTTTGTGAATTTTTTTAATATGTATTAGTCTGTGCATATGGTCGAAATGTTTATGTAGGACTCCCCAAGGACCACCCTAACTGTCCTTGATAAGAACCCTACATTTGACACCAAAACTATCAAACGGCGGTGTTGCCATTGACAAAGCAAATGACGAGCCGTAAATGGTACTCGTTGCTTTAAACTTAGCCTCAGAACCAAATGCATTCACAAAACACTCTCTAACAAAAAAAAACAAGAATTAGTATTATCTAAAGTTTGGTCTATGCTCCCATAGACAGGGTTTTGTCATTTTGAAATCCTTATCACTTCTAAGTTTTAGATTTGTTAGGGGTAATTAGTTAATTAGTTGAGTAATTAATTTATGATTAGGTAAGGTTTTAATAAGTTAGTTAAGGTCTTTATAAGACCCCTAAGTCATTAAACTAACTTCACAACTCATAATTCCCCGAACCCAAATCACTCACTTCTCTCTACTTTCTTTCACTACCCAAAGACCCACATTTAAGACAACGGTTCAAGCTTCATTAGAGCTTCAAGCTTCTTGTTTTCCTCCATCATTCTTCAAGTATTAGAATTGTATGAAAGCTTTTCACTCTTGGGACTCCTTTCCCCAAGAGGCCCTTTAATGTTTGCTTTTCAAAGATATCTAGATTTATGGCTTCCATCTAATTTCGTAGGTTATCTTTCAAATTGGTATAATGTTGTACTGAATTGAATAATAATGACATATTATTATTGTTAATTTATGGATTGTTTTATTTCTTAGTCTTTGACCTAATTTCCATAGAATATCTATGAATGACCCTTCTTCCGTAACCCTTACTATGAATTAGGCTTATACATGATTATAAATGTTTGAATTTTATCTGTTATAGCTTAATATTCTATTATATTAAAATGGTGATTGGTTTATTGGATAAATGTGGTTAAAGTGAATTTAGATCTTGAAGGAGATTCTGGAATCCATTTCAATGTCTTTTTGAGATCATGATTTTTCTTATTTAATTATGCTGGTCTATTTTTGATGATGTTGTTTACTTAAAGGATGACTATCTGAATATAATTGTAATATGATGATGTGATGAATATGATGGAATGTTATGAATATGTGAACTTGATATCTTTATAGGGCTATTATCATGCAATTTTTAAAGTGATTCTCTTTTAGGCCTTATTATGATATCACTATGATGCGATGATCTCACATTTGTTCAGTTGAGATTAAAGGAAGTTCTCATTGTGTACCTAAGGAGATGTGATCAAGATTATACAAGGGATTAGTCCCTAAGGCCTATACTGTAAACTAATGTTAAATATGTCTTGAAGACCTTTCAAAAAGGGACTTTATATTAATGCGGAGCTAAATAGATATGAGAGGTGTCCCTTGCCAATGAGTTAAGGAAGGTTCAGAATATATCTTATTAGATGGAGACTACCATGCAATGTGCATAAAATTAGTTTCTATAAAATCTCCTTGTTCCTTAACTGTATGCCCCTATAAGAAAACTAGCTAGTGTATCCACGTAGAATATTATGTTCATGTTTGGTTCTACCTTGGCAAGTAGAGAACCTTCTTCTGGTGTAGGGTTTTATGACACTAGATTCCTTGTTTAGCTCACATGGTATATAGTTCATGAAGGTGAATGTTTCCAAAAATAAAATGAATTAACGGAAGTATTGGCGATGGACACTAATTTAGTTCACTTCAGGGTATCTACTTAGTGTAGGTACTGTATATGGAGCTTTCCCAATGCATTGCCTATGTTTACCTTGAGGGGAATCCTAGGAAGATTATTTTATGTATTTATACTATGAATGAAATTCATAATGTTGACTTTATATGATGTTGATTTTATATGATGTTGATATTATATGATGTTGACTTCACTTAATGAACATACTATTGATCTCAATTGCTATGTATGATGATGAATACACATGAATTGATGTTACATGAAGTATAGTTATTCTTTATGGTATCTTTTTTTGTTTACCTGATTATGTGAAGTTATGGGACTTAACATGGGAATTGAACTTGTAGGCTTGGATTGAGATTATGAGTATGTATATCGTATGATTTGATGATATGAACTCTAGAATATAATATGATATATTGATGTGACTTTAAGATGATTTTTTTCTTGTATATGGATATGAACATGACTTAATGATGTTATGACTATTTACTTGCATATGCACTTATGTGTGTTAATGGCTTTCAAACTGAATTAGCATGGTTTTGAAAAAAATATCCCTTTGAACATGTTTTGAAATGGTTTTACTTGAATATGTTTCCATACTAAGTAGATGTTTGGTTATACTAACCCATATTCCTTTTATTTGTACAAATATATAGGTTTGGTCGAGTGAAAAGTTCAAGGATATTTTCATGGAAGACTTGGATATTTTCATAATTTGTTGGTGAGTCCTCACTTTCCGAGGATTATGCAATTTTCTAGCTTTAGTCGTATTGACAATGCCTAAGACAAATGTTCTTTCATTTTCTGTCACGACCCAAATCGAGCCGCGCCTGGCACCCACACTTACCCTCCTATGTGAGCGAACCAATCAATACAAAACCCAACATTTCGAATACAATAACATAATATAATACGGAAGACTTGAACTCATTAATAAAAATCAATTAAATATCTTCTAAAACCTCGACAACTATTATTATCCCCAAAATCTGGAAGTCATCATCACAAAAACATCTATCCTCAAATTACTAAAGCTAAGAGTATCTAGAAAGCTAGATAAAATAAAAAGTTATTCCATGCCGGAACTTCAAGGCATCGAGACATGAAGAAGAAGATCCAGTCCAAGCTAGAAGCGTTAGCTCACCCTGAAATCCGGTGTAATGAAGACTGGCTAGAGTTGCGGTTGAGTTGAAGACGACGGCACGTTTGCTGCACTCCACAAATAACAAGGAAAGAAACATACAAGTAGGGGTCAGTACAAAACACAGGTACTGAGTAGATATCATCGGCCAACTAAAAATAGAAAACATTATATATCAGATCATATCATAAATCAACTACAATACTCAATCTGTAGCAACAACATGTACAAGAATCTTTGATAAAAAATGTCAAGTACACTCATGAGGACTCAAGCCTCCATATCATACTCATTTGGGAAATAGGTTCTTTTCATTCGAATTTATTACCATAATTCCAAGATTCTTTATCCTTATTCCTCTTGTGTCGGCACGTGACACACCGCTCCCCTACTTCTATGTGTCGGAATGTGACACTCCGATCCCCTAATTCTACATGTCGGTTCGTGACACCCGATCCCCTAGTTCTACGTGTCGGTTCATGACACCCGATCCCCTAATTTTACTTGTCGGTTCGTGAAACCCGATCCCCTAATTCTACGTGTCGGTTCGTGACACCCGATCCCCTAATTCTACGTGTCGGTTCGTGAAACCCGCTCCCATAACCTCATTCTATTAATTCATCAAGCCTTCTTTTATACCAAGGCATAATCAATCTCATTACTTTAGTTCATCAAGCCTTCTTTTATACCAAGGCATCATCAATCTCATTACTTTAGTTCATCAAGCCTTCTTTTATACCAAGGCATCATCATTAACAAGGGGTTTTCAAGATTGGACTTTTCAAGATTTGGGATTCAATATCTTCATCATGCTTATTTCATCACAATTATATAATCATATTCATGCAAGCATACAATCAAGCATATAGAAGACTTTACAATACAACCCAACACATATCATTCACTATTAAGAGTTAACTACGAATAGTATAAAAACCATAACCTACCTCCACCGAAGATTTGTGATCAAGCAAGCAATTTCCTCAAGATCTTTGCTTTCCTCGTCGTTTCTCTCTCTCTCTCTCGATCATTTCTCCCTCTCTTTTTGTTCTTTTCTTTTTCTTATTCAAACCCTCTTTCTTTTACCCTAATTAGTATATAATTATGTATGAAAGATGGCAATAGTAACCCATTAATTAACTCAAGGTTACCTTTTTTTTAACCCCCAAATAATTGAGTTATTAATATTAAACCACTAACTTTATAATTATAAGCCGGAATAGTCCAAAACGCCCCTTAAAATAATTATAGAAATCCGATCTAGCCTGGGATTACGCAGTCTGTGATGGCCCGTCGTGCCTGCGACGGTCCGTCCTGCTGCTCCATCACAGAGTTAAGAGACTCAATTCCCTTAAAGGGTCTGTGACGGCCCGTCATGCTTGTGACGGTCCGTCCTGTCATATTGTCTCAAAGTTCAGAGAGTTGATTTCAGTACCCAAATTTCAGAATTATAAGTGTTTTGGAACGAGACCCTCTCGACGTTCCGTCGTGCCCATGATGGTCTGTCGTGGGTTCCGTTGTCTCAGCCAGTTTTTCCATAAATAAAATCTGCTGCTCAAAACGACTAAACAGGTCGTTACATTTTCTTTGAGACTTTGTTGTTAAACTATATGAGGCATATTGGATGGTTATAAGGGTTCTGCCCAAATCTTATACTATTATTATAGATTGTTATAAATGAGACAAACATTATACTACTTTAATGAAATGACGATGTTTCTAATTGATATACCATTATGTATGCTAAGTGCTAGTCTAAGAAATATTAGAGGACAAAGATGTTGGTTACGTCTAGGGGATGCTCTGGTCGTCATAAACTTTTTTATTAGAGCATGAGGTTGAGTAATCTTTGGATGCATATCTCACTAAACATCGTCTATGTAGAGTCTTGTTCATATTTGTCAAGTGCGCCACACATTTGATTGAGAGGCTATATAATGATTAGGAAATTCTAGCCACTTTGGTATTCTTAAAGTCGTGCCTCTAGAGTCTAGAATATATGTATCCTATTCTCCTAACACTTTTCTTGTGATTATATAAAATAACTACTAGAAGGGTACCCGAAAGAAGAGTTGAAAAGGATATTCCTTATGGAAGAGTTCCTCTCCAAGAAAGCAAAGATCCTCCTCAAGAACAATTTATGGTAAGTCTTCCCTCTATGAAGGATGGAGAAATAAGGACGTCTCTCATTAACCTAGCTCAAGCCATGACTACTAAAGCTCAAGTAGTAACTACTAATACTCAATCTGTGGTGGCTCAAGCAAACTGGGAAGTTGAACCACGTGTAAACAAATTTACTACTACCATGTCTTCTCGCTTGAGGGACAACAATAGTATGAATGCTACATTGTTCTTATTGTCTATGGTTAATGAAGACCCCCAAGACATTCTTGATTAGTTCTAAAAGATCTTCTATGCCATGGAAGTTAGTACAAATGAGAAGGCTGAGCTAGTCGCATTTAAACTCAAGGATGTGGCTCAAACTTGGAACACTCTATGGAGGGACAATAGGGCTTTGTAAGGATGTCCCATAAGTTGATAGGACATTCGAAAAGCATTTGCTGATAGGTTCTTCCGAATGGGATAAACAGAGGCAATAGTGGAAGAGTTCATCAACCTTCATCAAGGAGTTATGAGTGTGCTAATATACTCTTTGAAATGCACTAACTTATCTAAGTATGCCTGTATTTTTGTGTCCAATCATAAATATTAAATGAAACCTTTTGTGACGAGTTTGTCCGATGATCTTGTTTGAAGTGTGTCGTTCGGTGATTCTTCATGTCAACATGGACATTTCTAGTTTTATGGTCCATGCTCAATAAGTTGAGAGAGTAGGATCAAGTGGAATAATGCACTACTATAAATTGGACTTACTGCAACCCTTATGTGGCACCAGTTTTATAATCGTAGCAATAGTTCACTTATTACAATTCTTAAAACAGTTGCAAAATATCCTTGAATCTAATAATAAATTCTAAAATTTAATGAGTGCAATATCACAATAATTTTCCCAATAGATATTCTATGTCTACAAATTTTAAAATTTTCACAATAGCTGACTCTATGACAATAGTTATTTTATAAAAAAAAAATTCCTTCTGATTTATATCCCTAAATATATTTCCCTCCATTAATTTGGCAAAGTTGAAGATATATTATCTCTAAAGAAATCTAAAACAAAAAAACCTATATAATTGATATTTTCTATGATATGAGGAAACTAATTGCGAAACGAATTTTTCGATTGTCGACTATTCAAGAAATTTTAAGCAAAACATTTTGTGACGAAAACAACAACGAAGAGCAATCTCGTGGACTACGAAACTCTTGCACAAAAAAGTTTTTGGTGAAGTTAATTTTCCCTCTTGGAGAACAAGGTTTGACTACAAATTCTTCCATTTAAGGTTAATAATGTCTACGTTTTCATCTAGCTCATGAATTCTAACTCTCCATTGAATTAATTTTGAATTATTTTTAAAAATGATGTATGGGTTAGTCTTAAATCTATGTTATTTGTTCTAATCTAGGTATACACTTCCCCTATATGACTCTTTAATGTTTAGTGAAATAGGAAACGAAAACACTTTTATATCGAAGTAACAATGAAGTATTTAGGGTAAAACATTAGGAGGATTTAGGGTTGAGTCAACGCTTTGTAAATAGGACTGTACTAGAATGTGTTACAAACCTTTTTTTATTCTCAACTCAGTGTCGTTTCCCCGAAATATAATCATTTTGATCTCAACTCATTTTAGCGAGCTTTTTGTTTTGAATAATATGAAAGTTACATTCACCTTTTGTTTACCTTAGCTCAAATTCTTATTTGTTTTTCATTTACTGTTGATGCCTACCGATGAACTATTTTGTTTAAAATTGAGTGTGTCTTAGTTGTTTAAGCTATAAGTTATGCTCTTGTTATGTAGGAGAATTTGTTCGAAAGTATTCCTTTCAAGTGATTTATTAGGTTGTTTATTTGATCTAAGTCGGTTTATAGTTGCAATGATTTTCGATTTTCTTTAGTTTTTAAATAATTTTAGTGAAAGTGAGGATTGTAGTACTGATGTTTCTCTGAATAGTATAAAGAAAGTGAAGTCCTTATATCTAGGTGGTATGTAGAATGAGATTCACTAACCACATATCTATTAAAGACTTAAAAGATGAACGAACCAGCGCAAGAAAAGAAAATACTAAACAAAGCAATACAAATATTGGTCCTCCACAATTTCCTACCCAATAGAAAGAATCGCACCTACAGGGTTCTAATTTGAAAATAGACCAAGCATGAAATACTCATGATTATATTAGTCCATACACTAAATAGTTTAATGTTACTCTAGTTAATAAATGTATGTGTTATGTATAGAGTAATAACTTTGTAATATATGACTACTGTGGATCCATTAAGCTATTGGGAAAACATGCTAAATTATTTATATTTTTTCTAATTTTATGTAGGTAATGAAGTCAAAGAATGAGATGAAAGTAATAGTGAATACTTGACATAGGAGCTGAATTAGTGATGTTAACTTTATTGATGTTCTCAAAATATTATATTTTTTAGTATTTAAAACTTTGTGGTGGACATTTCACCTTTTTTTTGAATGGTATAAAATTATTTGTATATATTTCTTTCATTGATATTATAATCATGAATCGTGAATTCAAACTTTTGTAATGAACATTTATTCTCGTTTAGGATTTATGGGTATTTTGATTTTATAAAATTACTGAAATACCTCAAAAATATAATATTTGTAGAAACATGTTGCAATAGCTTGCAGAATGTAACAATCCTTGTAGTACCATGTAATATCAATGCAATATCTATTGAGACACATTTTAAAATATTTCTTTAAAACGGTTGCATTACCCGAAAACAATTGTTGCATTAGAATAAAATTGTTTGTTACATCGAAAAGAAAAATTGTATCCATAGCCTAAAAAAATGATGCATAACTCTCTTTCCTAACAGTTCATAATCGTACAAATACGAAAATAACCATCGGTAATTTAATAAAGTGACAACTGTAGCAATATTTCTATCTATTGCCATTGATATTTGAACTGTTGCACCTAATAGTAGTAAAAGATCTATTGCTACACAATCTGCTCTAACGGTTGGATTAACCGTGGCCTTAGACATATGACTACGGTAGGAAAGTCTATTGCAATGGTAAATGAACTGTTTTAGTTGATTTAATTTCTAGTAGTGATAGAGAGTTCAAGAGGGCAAAGCCCTATGTAGGAGGTACATTCAAGGGTAAGTTGATAATTCAAGACAAGCCTAAGTTCAAGTAGAGATTCTAAAACCAAGAAACTTATAAATTCCACAAGGCTAGCATGGATAGTATATCTAACCGTAGATCCTAAAGGGGAAGAGGTGGTAATTCACTAAGCGACAAACCTACTTGTTCCAAAAGTGGTAAGAAACATACCGGTGAATGTCTAGTTGGAATTGATAATTTCGTTAGTTGTGGAAACTGTGGCCGTAAATTGAGGGATTTTCCTATGGTAGATGATCAAGGAAAGGCGAGTAATCAAGAACAAGCAATTCATCCTAGTTCTGATTTTTCAAAGATGAGCCGCTTCTATACTCTCATATCTAGATGTGATCAAGAGGATACTTCAAATTTTGTCACCAGTATGTTACAAGTGTTTTTCATTAATGTTTATGCTTTACTAGATTCTAGTGCCACCTTTTATTTTGTAACTCCCTTAGTGGAAATGAAATTTTATGTATCGCCCGATGTGTTGATTGAGCCTTTTTTGGTTACTTCCCATGTGGGTGACTCCGTTTTGATAAAATGATATTTACGTGTTTCCCTATATGATTTCCATATTGAGTTACATTTGTCGATTTGGTAGAATTTGATATGTTTGGTTTCGATATAAAATAACAACTATAAAACATGTATGTAGCAACAATTATTTAGAAACAATTGAATATGAGATGCAATAGATACTCATTCGCAGCGGTTCTAACCTTTGTAATAGAAAAATTGACCTAATGAATCACTTTAAGAGTTAATTTGTTTCATTATTACTACAACAGTTGCCATAGTACCTCTATATTGCAACAGTTTGTGAAAATTGTCACCTTAGGTACTCTATCGAACGGTTCCGCCAATTATTTTCCATCAATTATTTCCCTCCACTTATTTCACTACACCCGCCAATTTTTTTAATTAAACGTAAAATTAAAATAAAAGGTAAATATATAACATTAGTTAGGTCAATATTGTTCTTCAACGCGTGTCTCTTCCTTCAAGGTATCGAATCCTCTCTCTTCTCTCTAAAAAACGAATGCACTATCATCCATGAGTTTTCTTTAAACAATGTTCTGTAATTTCCCTTGTAGGAACCTGCATCTTTAGGGTCTTCTTCTTCATGAGTTGTACGTTTCTGCAGCTACGGGTTTTTTGTGTTTCATCTTCTTCAAAGATAGAAATTTATTAGAAGCGAGGTTTCTTGACAAATGGGTTTCTTTAAAGTTATATTTGCTGGAGTTTATGTTTATAATCTCATCTGTTTGTGCATTAGAGAGTGTATTTAGTTTTTGGTGAAGAATGAGAAATCTCTCCATAAATTTTTAGATGGAAATTTTCAATTTGGGAAGAGTTAATGTTTTGGAAGATGAGTTTCGATTCTTTAATATGCTTGATAGTTCATATCAATCGAAAAAATCTTTTACTTTTGAACAGCACAAAAGATTTCTAAGAATAAAATCATCAATCTTCATGATAATTCTTATCTATGTATTTTTCTTATCTAAAAGTCATAGTAGACCATTTAGTAATTTTATTTCTCTGTCGGTATAATATTCAAGATCTATGTTTATACTTTCTTCCTTGTCTGAATTTTTAAGTGGACAAACTACAAATTTGTCATCAAGCTCAGCTCACTTCTCAAAAAGAGGTAATGTTCCCTTTTTTTTCTTTTTCTTTTTAACTTCAATGTACATCTGTGTGTTTTAATGTTTTTCCTACATAAAAAGTGAATCTTTCCAATATTGAAATAATTTATGTTCAATTAAATGTAATTTGAAGCTACAGTTAGAATGTAGATGTATCTTTTGTTTTAATGTTATAATACAACCCGATAAAGTACATGTTTTTGCATTTCTTATAATTGTCTGATGTCTTAATGCATCATGCATCACTTGTTTTTAGTATAGGCATATAAAATTATTAAAATAAATAGAAATGTAACATCTCATTCATAGTGTTTAGCTGGTGTCTATATTAGATACAACAATAATTTTTGTATTTGTTCTCCACAAGGTGTTGTGGTAGAAAGGAAAAAAGTAATCTAACCGTAATGACTTACTCAAATTTGTCAGTTACCTGCACATTTATGGATTTAATGTTCTTGTGTATATTAACTTTGATGTAATGTTCAAGTTTGAAATGTTCTGGTTTTTCTTACTAATTATTGTTCGTTAGTTCTTATATATTATTCAATTAATTCATTTCATCTGACTATGTTTTTCAAATTTAAGGTCTGTATTGTAAATTTAGAATGTCGGAAAAAAATTTCACTTTATGCTTTTACTACAAAAAGAAATTCACGATAAATTTTCTTTTTCATGAGTTAAGAGTTTCGATAACTAGATAATTCATGTTACTTACTGCCTCAGTGAATGCGATCTCATCCTTTCATTTCCCAATGTGTATTCTTCTTGAAATGAAAACAGATGTCCTGAACCTATTAACTCAAATTTACGTAGTTAGATAACTTATTATTGTTTTAAATTTAAAAGGTTATAACAATTAATGTTTTTTATGTAGTGAGGTATTCACTTATTAATGTTGTGCATGTAAAGAGAGTTTAGAGTGTGGGACAAGATTTCCCTTTTATGTGACTTTCCAATTAGTCTTTTTTCTCTGATTCATGTTCTATTTTGTGACCATTGTTGATTCTAGAACTGATTTAGTAGATAGTGGTTCTGGTTGAACAATAACTCATCCTCTCAAGGAGGAGTCGTGCAATGTGGTTTGTTTTGTTTCTTGTGTGAGGTTGTTTTCTTTGACAAAATAACATTATGTTTTGTATTTTTTATATGAATTTCATTACATCTTGTAGTTTATAGATTTGTCCAAATTGTATGACTTTGTTATCGTGTCTTATTATTTTTAGATTGAGTTTTTAGATTTTAATCTTTTACTTTTTTTCTCTTTTAACTAATTGAAATTATAGGTAAAAGTGGCATTGCTAATAGACAACTGATTATGTATAACATATAGTTCAAGGAAACACACATTTCATTTATGTTGTTACGTAAATTAAGGTAGATCCACTCATCAAAATCTTTTTTTTATGTCTCAGCTTGGTAATTTTATTTTGGTTTCATATTGGATATTCAATATTGAATGGATAGTAGAGATATAAGTTAGACGGGTCTCCAGAGGTCCACCAATGAGTATGTGAGTGGTGTGAATAACTTTCTTGATACAACTTTTGAACTAGCTTCCGAATGAGATGAAATATTGTGTCCTTGCAAAAAGTGTGCTAATTGAAAGTAGAATCAACTACATTTTGTAGAGGATCACTTGGTTGTTTATGGGTTTCTACAAAGTACAACAAATTGATTTTTCATGGAGAATGTATTTCTGCGAGAAATAATACAAATCATAATAGAGAAGGTTCAAACATGCGTGACAATCTTGATCGACTACTTTATGATACTTTTAGAGATGTTGCAGGTGATTTGGGGATTGAGGGAGTGAGAAAGGGTTTATCCGAAATTGCAAAGAAATTTTTTATATTACTTGATCAATGTAAACAAGAGTTATATCCTGGGTGTAAGAATTTCTCGAAACTGAATTTCACCATTAGATTATTCTTGTTCAAATGTATTCATGGTTTGAGTAATATGGCCTATGGAAACTTGTTAGACCTGTTAAGAGAGGAATTTCCATTAGCTCATATACTCGTGTTGTTTCACAAAGCAAAAATTGTGATGAAATAATTGGGTCTTAATTATGAAATAATACATGCATGCCTTAATGATTACATGTATTTTTAAAGGGAAATGAGAATTAAAATAAATGTTATGTTTGTGAATCGTCTAGATGAAAGACTTTTAAAGTTCCCTAGACTAATGAAAGCATCAAAATTCCAGCAAAAGGTTTAAAGGTACCTTCCGTTAAAACAAGGCTTTAGAGAATATTCATGTGACCTGAAGCATTTGCAAATATGAAATTTCATGATACTATATGACCGAAATATGGAAATATAAGGCATGTTTCTAAATAGTATGTTTGGAAGAATTATCATTACCTGCGTGAAGATTTTGCCAGAGATCCTTATAATGTTAGATTAGATGTTTCAATTGATGGTTTCAACCCATTTCGAACCATGAGTATTTCTCATAGCACATGCCCTATAATGTTAATAAATTATATTTTATCGCAGTGGATTTGCATGAAACTGGAGTATATAATACTATGAGTGATCGTTCTAGTTCAGCATCTCAAAGAAAGGATATTGATGTCTACCTTTAACCACTAATTTGAGAATCGAAAGAATTGTGGGAAACTTGGATGGAAACATATGATGATGATTCTAAAAAAACATTTCAATTGTGAGCTGCCTTATTATAGAAAATCAGTGATTTTCCAGCCTATGCAATGTTTTCTGGTTTGAGAACAAAAGGAAGAAAGGCCTACCAACTTCTAATCATGGAACATTCTTGCAATATCTCAAGCATAGTCGTAAAATGTGTTACATTGGTAATAAGACATTCTTACCTTTTGATCATCCATTTCGAAGAGATAATTCATAATTTGATGGTAAAGAAGATCACAGATCTTCACCTACTCCCTAATGAGGCACAGAAGTATCGGAAGAGTTCGTGGATTAGAATAATGTTTTTTGAAAGGTCCACACTAGAAAGCGTCATGACAGTGAGGGTCCATAAAAAATCAATTTTTTGAATTTCCATACTGGGAACATAACACACTGAGGCACAATGTTGATGTGATACACATAGAAAAAACTATTTGTGACAGTTTACTCGGGATATTGTTTGATGTAACTTGAAAGTCATACGACCATGTTAATTCTCGATATGACTTGCAAGAAATGGGGATAGGAAAGAAGCTTCAACCAATAAAGGATGCTAATGGAAAAGTTCATTTGGATAAAGCTTCTTTCTCCATGAAACTAGAAGAGAAGAAGTTGTTTTGCACAGTTCATAAAAATGCCAAATTACTAAAGGTTTTGTTTCAAATATATCAATATGTGTGGATGTGGATGAGATGAAAATATCAGGTTACAAGAGCCATGATGCTCATTTCATAATACACTACTTGCTCCAAATGGTTGTTAGAAAAGTGTTGCCTAAAAAAGATTATTTGTAGACCTTTATCGTGTAAGATCTATCACTTTTATTATAAATTTCAACATTTTTTATATGATAATAATTTTGAAAAATGCTAATTTGAAATATGCTTGCTTGGAGGGAACATATGACCATAATTGACAATCATAGTTAATCAAATGCATGGATTAGAGCACATAGTCATAGTCAAGAATTTGTTAACTAGTTTAAGAATAAACTTAAATATATTGAAGTGCCTGAACATTTACGACAACTTTCTAAAGGGCCTTATAATATGAAAAAAAGGTATACAACATATATCATCAATAGATATTAATTTCATACAATTAAACCAGATAGTCAAGGTAAGACTCAGAACAATGGAGAGAATTTATCAGCAACGATTGATACTTTTGCTAGTTCTAGAGATCAAAACCCCATTGATGGAGAGTTTTTCTATTATGGTTTTATTCAAGATATCATAGAGATTGATTATTGGGGCTTCTTTAGTGTTGCGTTGTTTAAATTTGATTGGTTTATTAATGATGTAGATTAATATTGATTAACTCGGGTATACTTCAATAAGCTATGTAGTACTGAAGATCCATTTGTACTAGTATCTCAAATGAATCAAGTTTTGTATGTGGAGGATTCAATTGAGAAAGTTGTTTAATACGCAAGGACTAATGTCAATAATGATTTATTTGGTTTACAACAAGATAAAAATTGCCCTAATATTGCAGATACATTATTTAGGGAGCCAGACAATGACATTGGAACATCAAATGGAATATATGATGTTGATGTTGATATTAGTTTTTCTAAAGAAGATGTACCGGGTGATGTCGATTGGGATTGGTTGGTGGTTGATGATTGACGAAGGAATTTTTGAACTTCTTTTAATATATTTCTATTGCATTTTCTTATACGTACTATTGAATTGGAAGTCAATTGAATGAATATTGATTTTTCCTATTTTATTCTTATTGTGTACGTCTGTCTTTTGGGTTTCAAAATATTATTAGAGATTGTTTTAGTTCTTCTTTTGCTTAAATAAGCTGGTTTATTTTGCTTCAGAAATCATATGTTAATCAGGTTTCAAGAAGTGGTGATTCTTATTTATGCTTCACCATTTCTCCATTTTACTAGTTCATTTTACTACTACTGTAATCTTCTTTTCGTTGATTATGTTTTATATTGTACTGTAGGCGCTACTTGGTAATAATGAAATGAGTGTCTTCAAGAATAAGGAATAGAGAAGCAAGAGCAACTATTCCAACCGGAACACTCATATCTTTGGCGAATAAAAAGAAGTTCTTGCTAGCTAAAAAAGACAAGATCTAATTGCCGAAAAGCATCAACGTTTAACAGATGTAATTGAAGAACATGACCTTTTAGAATTACACAGTTCAGAGACATGATTTCGTATACAAGGTGACTAACCTAACAATGTAGTGCAACAAGTAGAAGAACAACTTCAACTTAATTGTACTACTCATGTAGAAAACGAATAATGTAAGGAACAAGGAAAGTACATCAATATCTTATTTATAAAATTACTCTTCTTTTTTATTATAAAATAAAATAACAATACTACTTAGGAATGGTAATCATTATTTGTGTATTATTGTAAAGTCCTCAACTTAAAAAAGAAAAAGAGGTCAAACAAAAATGTTATCATCTATACATGGAATTCATGATTGTAAACTTATTATATTGAACAAAGTTTGGCAGCCAGTTGGTCCTAGTAATGATATCGTGATAGAGTTGAGGAGCTTCCTCAGTACACTTGCTAGGCATGCAACCCTTTGTCCTTTTGATATAGAAAATTGGAAGCTGATGGACAAAACAGAAGATTTGTGGGATTATACCTAGGTATGAAGTTTTCAATTCTCTATTAAGTTAAATATATTTAAAATTTATTGTACTAACTCAATGTTAAAATTTTCAGGAGAAATATAACATTCCAGAAATTAGTGTTAGATGGAATTTAAAAAGAATTTCAAGAAGCTTGGAGAAGGCGTAAGTTTGATCTGAAAACACACCACTTTGATGCCTACGCTAATGATCAAATTCGGTTGGGAAACAAGCTTGATGATTTTCCAACATCTCACTTTAAGGAACTTCTTAAATATTGGAACGTAGAAAAATTTCAAGTAAGTCTTACTAGTTTGTGGTTGTTCAATTATGTTAAGTTGGAGTTTACGTTATAATTTTTCGTTATGTCCTTGATAGACCCTAGAACAACTTTTAATACATGTTTCTTTATTGCATTTTATTCCTTATAAATTTAGTTACTTATGTTTTAGTAAAAGAATATTGTGATTAGCGGATTTAGTTGTCATTTTTGCTCTTCTTTCACAAATTATTTTAAGGTATGTAAAGAGATATTTTCTTCTGTAACTTATCATTGGTAGTGTATGTCCTGGATATTCTTTTTAGGAGCCACTGAGCTTTTTTTTTTTTATGAATCACTGGAAAGAAACATTCCTCTTATATAAAAATCACTTGATCATTTTGGAACTTCTCTTCTGTTTGAAGAAAATGTCAAAAATCAATTGTGAGGATCAAATAAACTTGACGAATCCACATAATGTTGGCAAGAAAAGCATTGCTTTAATTCAAAATTAATTGGTATGAGCTTTTGCGTATCATTGAATAGAAACTTGTTACATTTTAAAGAAAATATTTGATAATTACTTTTAATGTCTACTGGAAAAAGAGAGGGAAACTGGTGATGCTCCATCACCTAGGGAATTTTTCGTTGTTACAAGAAAAAGAAAGCACAATCGATCATACAAGGATATATATGAAAATATAACTAGTAAAATTGTGAGATTTCTTCTTAATTTCTATTTTGTTTGATATGAATTTTTTTTTCATATTTACTCATTATGTGTGTCTTGAATTCTGCTGTTTTTAATAATAAAACTGCATTATAGGTTGAGATGGGGAAAATTGATATGTAACAAAAAGAAGATGGAAATAAGACAATTGATGAATTTCTTCTGTCAAAGAATTAGAACATCCAACACATTTTAGATTATATGAAAGATAGGTTAAAAAAGCTACTTTGAAATGGAAAGTGGGACATTTTGAAGCCTTGTCAAATGCAACAAATGACCTCGTGAAAAATATGGAAGAGAGAATGATAAGAACGGAGGAAAAAATCGCGGAATAGACAGAACAATATGATCGACAAAAGACCACGATGCAACAACGAACTGTAGAAGATTTCATAAGAAAACATTAGCGTTCAGTCCTACCAATCAATGCTAACATTCTGGCAACATTACTTGATGTTTCGTCTAAAAAAACAAAAATTGAATCAATACATCGTTCATCTACCTGTAGCAATAATCATGGTCAGAATCCCCCTCCTTGTTCTTCATTTTCATCTACTTATGCTTTTGTAGTTTCTTCTCTGGTTCATCTTCATCTATGGATTGTTATGTTAATCTACTTCTAATTCTTTTTATTTTGCCACTACACTTCAAATCATCTTGTAGTATGGCTAGTGCAACTGCGATGATCCTTTTATTTTTATCAAAGCTGATATTTCGAGATTAGTGTTACTATTGTTTCCATAGTTTAGGTGTTGTTGATTTTTAGTAACTTGAGATCATCATTTTCCATTGTCATTCATCATTTATTTCTGATGTATATGTTCTTGTTGCATTTACTTTTGATATAGCCCCTATTTATAACTTTGTCCATTGTGTTTAACTGTTATATTTTGATCAACAAATATTATTTTTACGATTGCATAATCTTTCTAGTTTTAATTTTGAGGATTTTAATTTCTGATTTATTTGAATTCAATGTCTTCCATCATTTGGTTGGGAGAGTTTTATAACTATGGTAGTTAATTGATTTTTCTTGTTCAAGTGCAATGCTGTAATGTAGTTATCTAATTGATTTGTTCCTGACTTAGCTGTTCCCGACTAGCTTCTTCACCTAGTGCTAATTCTTGTATCTATTTACTTATTGCTAAACTGTCCTCATCTTTGTAAATTCTTATAGCTATATTTTTTGAGTTGATTTCTCATAGGTTTGGATCCTCCTCATGAATAGTTACAGCTTCTACGTCTATGTTAGAGTGTTGGTTTCTTGGAAGATTTTTTCATCATGGATAGAAATAGAAAAAATAACTGTGTGTCATTTTTTACCTTTTAATTTTTGAACTTCATCTTTCATAATAGTTGGACATTCTGAAATTCTAGGTCAACAAAATGATGAGAAAAACGGCTTTGAAAGCAGTGAAGTCCTTACTTAAAAAGAATTGATTTCTATAAACATTTAGCACTATTTTACTTTTGGCCTAATTTTTTAAACTTAAATGAATTCCAACTCTTGAACATTCTAGAACATTTATTACTTTTTGGACAATTTTTTGAAGTTGAATGAATATCAATACTTCAACATTCAACACTATTTTTATGTTTAGGACTAATTTTTTTGAACATCAATGTATCTTAACTCTTAATTTACAAAGTTAATATATTTTATCTATAATATATGAATGCGACAAGTTGATGTACATATTGGTTTAATATGTTCTATCATTCTTTCACATTTTATTTCAAAAAGGGCTACAATAGGCTGTAATAACCATTAAAAAGGTCTATTCCAATATCTTAATAACATTATTGCAATATTTAAGAATAAGCGTTGTAATAGGTCGTTCCCAACGATTTGCAACTATTGTCAAAACTGCAGGAAAGTGTCGTCCTAGAATAAAAAATACTTGTTGCTATACCTAATGTGTTACAAATGTACACAATTGTTACTATAAAACAGTTTGCATCACTTTCCAACTGTGGCAACAATCGCAGAAGAGTGTCGTCCTAAACTAAAAAATAGTTGTTGATGTAGACGGTGTGTGGCAACGGTTTATCATCGTCACTATAAACTCTTTTGCAACGGTTTGTCAACTGTTGCAAAAGCTGTAGAAAAGTGTTTTCCTATACTAAAGAATAATTGTTGCTATAGATGATTTTTGGCAACAAGCAACTGTTGATAGTTAATCATTACTATAGATATATCGCAACAACCTTATATTCAACACACCATTTTCCATGTCAACAACTCAATTTCAACACTCTTTGAGTCTATGGCAATAATTATTCTTTTCTTGCAATAGGAATGTTTTCTAGTTATGTATTGACAATGGACTGGTTACATGCTTGGTTTGCTTCTATTGATAGTAAAACAAGTATAGTTAAATTCAAATTTCCTAATTAATCATTCATACAATTGAATAGGGAAACTCAATCCCAAGAGGTCAAATCATTTTATGTCTAAATTCTTCTAAGATAATCCCTAAGGAATGTCTCTAAAATATTTTGATAGTGAAGGACCTTGGTCCAAAACTCCTCCTTTAGAGTCGGTACCCGTAAATGAGGACTTTTTGGAAGTCTTTCTTGATTATTTACCCAGAATTCCTGCCGAACGAGAAATAGATTTCTGCATTGATTTTATGCCGCACACGAAAATGATTTTAATTCCTCCTTATCATATGGATCCGACCTAGTTTAAAAAGTTGACACCTCAATTCAAGGATTTCCTTGACAAGGGTTTTATTCAACGAAGCATTTCTCCATTGGGCACACCGATATTTTTTGGGAAAAAGAAGAATGCATCTCTAAAAATGTGTATTGACTACCAACAACTAAACACTATAAAGAATATATATCCTCTCCCTATGATAGATGATTTGTTTGATCAACTCCAAGTAGTAAGTTACTTTTCGAAAACCGAATTGAGGACAAGATATCATCATCTTAGGGTGAGAGATAACGAAATACCAAAAACGACTTTCAAAACTAGGTATGGTCATTATGATTTTCTAATCATGTCCTTTGGTCTAACTAATGCCCCAACGACTTATATTGACTTAATGAATAGAGTGTTTCTGAATTACCTTGACCCTTTTGTAATTCTCGTCATTGATGATATCTTGGTACATTCTAAGAGTGGGGATAAGTATATGAACCATTTGAGAGTAGTATTGCAAGTCCTCAAGGAACATCAACTCTTTTCTAAGTATAGAACGTGTGAATTTTTGTTGAAATCTGTTGCTTTTCTTAGTCACATTGTTTCAAGTGAGGGTATAAAGGTCAATCTGAAGAAAATGGAAGTGGTTAGGAAATGTCATATACCTTTGACTCAAACCGATAATCAAAGTTCCTTCGGTTTTTCCGGGCATTATATGAGATTTTCAGAAGGGTTTGCATCTACGGCTTCTCCTTTGATAAACTTTACCCAAATGAAAGATAAATTTGAGTGGTCAAAAGCTTGTGAAAAGAGCTTCCAAGAGTTGAAACATAAGTTTACGTGCGCTCCGATTTTGACCTTATTGGAAGGTAACAAAGGGTTTTTTGTATATTTTGAGGCTTGTCTAATAGGTTCGGGTTGTGTCCTCATGCAACATGGTAAATTGATAGTTTATGCCTCTCAATAACTCAAGGTGCATGAGACGTACTATCAAACTCATCACCTTGAATTAGCAGCCTTAGTTTATTCATTGATAATATGGAGGCATTATAAATATTGTGTCCATGTGGATTTATTTACGGACCAAAAAAGACTAAACTGAGTTCATTCAAAAATGGTTGAATCTCCAAAAAATAAGTGGTGGGAACTATGAAAGGACTACTACATGAGTGTTCTCTACAACCTTGGCAAGGCTACTGTTGTTGGAGACGCTCTAACTTCAAAGTCAATGGGTAGTGTAGCCCATGTTACCGATGATAAGAAAGAGTTACTGAAATAGGTGCATAGGTTGTCTTGGTTGTATGTTAGGTTGGAAGATTATCCAAGAGTTATTGAAAAAGGTGCATAGATTGGCTTGGTTGTGTGTTCGGTTGGAAGATTATCCAAAGGGTTTAATGTTCATCAGAATTGTGAGTCATCTTTAGTGGTTGAGGGGAAGCATAAGAAAAACTTTGATCCTATATTGATGGAATTGAAGGAATCAATATTAAGTAAGTTCAATGAGTAATTCTCCAAAGAGGGGGATGGGATTCTTAGCTACAAAGTTTGATTGTATGTACCGTAAGTAGAGCACTTGAGATGACAAATCTTTGAAGAAGCACATGGTTACTGATATTCCATTCATCTGCGGGCCACCAAAATGTATCGTGATCTTAAAGAAGTCTTTTGGATGGATAGTTTTATCAAAATCCGGAGGTAAACTTTAGAAGAAATGTTATCCTCATGTTTCAACACAGCGAATGAGACTATAGGAATTCTCACCCAATCCTCTCGTATAAATCATCCCATAATATATACTCTAAAATAACCAAGAATTTAAAACTTTTTCCACACAAGAAGGAATACTTTCGTACATACACTAGGGAAAGACTTTCTTTACAAATATCTATCTTTACAATGTCTCTTTAAAACATCTCATTCTTGGAATGTGCAATAGAGATACAAATACAATACAAGACTAAAAATATATAAGAAAAATGTGGGTCGTATCCTCAAATCAATGAGGACTTAGTAATACTTAATATTCAACCCTTAGGAAACTATCTATAATCCATTGTATATGAATACTCCCAATTCCATACAGTATAGTCAAAAAAGGAAAAGAAGCGGTTAACACATTGCATGCACTATGTATGGAAGCCATGCAAAAACGATGAAAAATGGACATTTAGAATCGAAACATCATTTTATGATATTTTGATAAAGAACCTTCATAAAAGTGTTTAAGAGACATAACACAAATTAATAATAACATATAAAAACTTTCAAGTAACAAACATCACATTAATTTATTCACATAAACCTCTTCCAAAGGTCATCCTAAGGCTCACATAAGTAAGTTATTTAGCGGCCGCTTATACAAACCCTTCAAATGCACCTAGATGATTCTCATACTACCTAAGATAAACTGTTTCAGTACATAACATATAACATAAGTATATATTCAATAAACAAATCTTTACATCATACAAACTCCGTACGTATGGCTACACTAAGACTCACCTATGTAAAACATGAAGATACCGCCATTCACCCTCTTGAAGCCTACCTAAGAAATCGTAAAAGCTTCGTTAGGTAATTATTTTTGTATGACATAATTCATTCAAAGACAATATTCTAACTCAAAACATTTTGAGAGAAAAAATATATTTAGAGGACTTCATATAATAGTCTTGGAAAAGACATAGGTAACCTATATCCTATTATCTTTGAAGCCTTTCTCGTGCAATCTCTACATAGCATCTCATTCATCTACCTAAACGTTGGAGAACATATCCAATACTATAATGTATCTAACATGATGAGAATAGGTAATATCTTATATAGACCGTACTATCTAGGAAAGGAATCCGGAGTTAAACCCTACTCTAATAGAGGGTGTTCTACTTGCAAAGGGTAGAACAAGGACACATTCATGTAGTCACATGGTTAAGGAATATAAAGGGTTTTTTTTTATTTAATATCATCTTAAATAGAGACACTCCCAAGAATACTCACTCGGTGCTAGCCTTTGTTCTCATAGATAATTTAATCAAGAGTCATATTATGAAGAGGTACCATATAGAAATCATAACCAAACCACAATACACCTTACCAGAGGGACTCCAGTAAGGTTGCCACACAGTCAAATAGGATAACTTCATGACTTTCCTAAGGATTATTTCATGTCATTCAAACCGACCCCTAAGTCCATCATTCACACGAGAAGGATACGTTATGACTTTTAACATTAAGGATATCATAAACTTCTTTACTTATTTCAAGGTCATACATTTATTACTCATACACATACAAGTCAAGGGCGATTTAGCCTACGAAGTCAAGGAATCACATATTCACATATCATTAATGCATCAAGAAGAGGGACTTAGGTCTACAAAATCAAGACAGACCATTTATTATATCAGTCCACTACATAATTTCCTAAACTAGCAAAAAGTGTGTCTTTTAATAAAAGGAAACACGTTTTGACTTTTGGGAACACATTTTTAGGGTGGCCTAAAAGGGCATAATTTTTGAATTTAGGCTACATTTTTCAAGAGATACTTTAGCGGCTACACTTAAAAAGCGTGGACAATGTGTTACAAAGGCCACTCCTTGTAATATCTCATTGGCAACACTTTTATTTGATAAAACTACACTTTCTAACATAGTTTTTGTGTTGTTATTGACCATACTTTAAAAGTACAACTTCTTATACATTTTCAACAACAACACTTAAAAAGTGTTTTCTTTTTTAATATGCATACTACATTTTCTAATATATAATCCACATAAACGGCATCCCTCTATCCACACTTTCAAAGTGTGAAAACGTTCTATAGAATATTTATAGCAACAATTTAAATTGAAAAATAATAATTTTTGTTTCAATAGATTCACTTGTATTGCAAATAAAACTAACGATAGATCAAAATGACTATTTTACACAAATAAAATAAAATAAAATGTACCCGTTACAAAATAGGATAGATGCAAAGAGTTATTTGTATGTGACTTCCACATTATGGGCACCTCAAAATGCAATATATGGCCTTATTTGAAAATGACATTAATACTGCAGCGGGGCTATTTGTCTGATGATCCCTGGCTTCTAGCAAGCTCAATTTCTATGTTCTCCCCTGCCGAAGAAGACAAATATTAAGGTTAGTAAATAAAATGCAGAAAAAAGTGGAAAATTATGGCATACCTGAGAAAAACAAAGCAAGCATAAAAACTCAAAAGGTTTAAGAAAGTTGTAAATGATGTTAAACTGATATACAAATAACAAAAGTTCTACAAATGATGGTATGGATGATAAGATAGTATCCACCTCCAACCAAATCTTTGCATAAGAATCTGCAACATAATAACAAAAAACAATACATGAGATTAGAATTTTTTTTGTGAAAACTAACAGTACTTACTATTTGTTCAGCATTTTACAGTTCTAAAGCCAAAAGAAAGAATATTGCATGCAACACAAAGCATCAGAAGTAAATTGTGCAGTAGTTCATGCATGCAGAAAAAGAACTGCTTAAGAGTTCTATTTTTTCCAGCTGTTTTTTTTCTATATCCAGCTGATATGATTTGAAGGAACATTACATCAGAGAAAACTAATACAAAACACACACAAGATAACTCCAAATGATATAATTTACCAGTGCTAATAGAGCCACAAGCAAATGATATTATTTGAAGGCACATTGTAATAGAAGATCAATATATTAAGAAACATCAAATAAACACTCATCCAAAAGACACACAAAAGATTACTCCAAATGATATATGATTTACCAGTGCTAAAGCGTCAAGTATTGTTTCAGTTGTCCAAAAACCTCTACAGATAATGGTCTACGTTTCCCTGTTTTGTGAACGTAGCATAAACAGGTACCCCACCAACTCTATCTCCAACCATCATATGCACAACAAGTAACGAATTATAATTTGAAGAAAAATAATTGAGTGTTGCACAGACTGTACTAATTATTACTCTACCTAAAAGATCTTTCCTGTTTGTTAACACCAGTAATAAAATTAGGTAATCTCAAATATACAAAAAAAACAAAATAAACTTTTACATTTACAATAATTTCTTGACTTCTGCCATAACAGCCTGTAATAAATAACCAAAAAATATATTATTCCCTTTTAGAAGGTGTGTTCAGAAAGGTTGCATATATAATATGATGTTGCAAACAATTAAGAAAGTTATAAGCATGTTTTTAGCCACTTCTTATCATGATTAGACTAAGCACATTTTTAATGACAAATGGAACTGGCAAGGTAAGATTTACATCATTAACCCACAATCAGATGAAATCATTTTCCTAGTTAATACCAAAATTTTGAAGCTACTATGGTTCATTACAACATACATTAAGATTTCCAAGTGTGATATATGTTCACGTTATTGAACACCATTCAAGAGAAGAGTTACAAGTGAGACATAAATCATAGGCATTAATCATACACAAAGCATAATGTATTGGATTCCGGAGGTTTAGAGCATAAATATCATAATGCAACTTAAAATCTAATTTAGTGAGATTTAACATGAGGGAACTAAGATTAAGTTCCTTAGTGTAATGGTAAGAATTTGTCATAAATTTCATAAAATATATCATTTATATCCCCAAGAATGTCTACGCTAGACTTTAGCTCGTTTTCGGTGTTGTTAACTTCTATTTCTGCATAAATAAAGGAAATACATTTTCCTTTTGAATAGAAAAGGACTGAACTAGGCATGTTTTACTGATGACAAATTACGCTATACATATAAGAATAACAAGTTCTTTTATGTACATACTTTGGAACCTTTTTATAAAAATCATGACTCTAACACTTGAAAAAAATGAAGCACAGAGGCAGGGCCAGCCGTATATAAATATGTGGAGGGGATATGAGAAGGATAAAGTAGATAAAAAAGGCAGAGGAAATTGAGAATGTGCAATCATTGTCTTAGTAAACAGAAAGTAACGAGAGGTCTTATGTCCTCTAAAGAAGATAAAAAACTCATTGAACAAATCAACACCTATGGCCATTCCTACTAAAGTTATGTTCCTAAACTAGCTGCAGTCTAAGGTGAATAAATTACGTAAGGCTAGATCTAAAATGGGGTTGTTTTAGTTAACAAAAAGAATGAATTATAATTAATTTACACATAATCGTAGGAAATATAAGGCACCAATATCAGAATATTAAACTGGTAGAAATTCTAAAGAAGTGAATAATTTTTTGAATTCTTGCAAAAAGAAAATTCTTTCTAAAGTCTTTGATCCAAAAACCCATAATCTCTTTTATACTAAGATAAAAGCCAACAATAATTATACCAAATCATCAATTTTCACTATTGAAACTAGTTTATTGCCATCATCAAAAGAAGAGTTAATTTCCATGGATATGATCAAAGCATGTCTTCCAGTACTTTAACGTGCTATGAATGTTTTAAATTTTTCTCTAAATTGACCTATGACAATGTGATGAATAATAATTATGGTCTTATATAAGTCCTTTTAGAGGTCAAGTACGCGATGTTACTTCTAAGTGGTGCTCCCCGTGCTTGACAAGCAGTGTATCAGCCCATGAGGTTTACAAAAGTGGTTTTCGGGTCCAAAGTCTCATATTGCCACCTCTAGTAGATGTCACATCCATGGATCACACCTAAATGTAATGTCACGACCCAAATCCGTGCCGCGACTGGCACCCACACTAACCCTCCTATGTGAGAGAACCAACCAAATCTAAACCTTAACATTTCAATATAATATCAACAAAAGTAATGCAGAAGACTTAAACTCATCAATAAAATCAATAACTATTATTATCCCCAAAATCTGGAAGTCATCTTTACAAGAACATCTACGATCAAATGACTAAACTATGAGTATTCTAAAATCTAAAAATACATAAGAAGCTAGTCCATGCCGGAGGTTCAAGGCATGAAGAGTTGGAGAAGAAGATCCAGTCCAAGCTAGAAGCATTAGCTCACCCTGAATTTCCGATGTAGTAAGACTGGCTTGAATTACTGTTGAGTTGATGACGATGGCACGTTTGCTGCACTCCACAAATAAACAAGAAGAAAACATAAAAGTAGGGGTTAGTACAAAACACGGGTACTGAGTAGATATCATCGGCCAACTCAAAATAGGGAACATTATATATCAACTATTATCGTAAATCAACTATAAAACTCAACATGTAGCAACAACAAGTACTATAATCATCAATAAGTACCATCAAGTTCATCCATGAGGGCTCAAGCCTCAACACCATACTCATTTGGGAATTAAGTTTATTAAGTTGAGTATATTATCATCTTTCAAGATTCATTATCTTTCTTCCTCTTGTGTCAGTACGTGACTCTCCGATCCCCTACTGCTATGTGTCGGTACATGACACTCCGATCCCCAAATTCTACGTGTCGGTTCGTGACACCCGATCCCCTATATGTGTCGGTACGTGACACTCCGATCCCCTATATGTGTCGGTACGTGACACTCTGATCCCCTATATGTGTCGGTACGTGACACTCCGATCCCCTATATGTGTCGGTACGTGACACTCCGATCCTCTATATGTGTCGGTACGTGACACTCCGATCCACTAATACTATGTGTCGGAACGTGAAACTCCGATCCACTAATACTATGTGTCGGAACGTGACACTCCGATCCACTAATACTATGTGTCGCAACGTGACACTCCGATCCACTAATACTATGTGTCGGAACGTGACACTCCGATCCACAAATACTATGTATCGGAACGTGACACTCCGATCCACTAATACTATGTGTCGGAACGTGACACTTCGATCCACTAATATCATTCTGTATATCATCAAGCCTTCTCTATACCAAGGCATCATCAATCCCATTACTTTAATTCATCAAGCCTTCTTCTATACCAAGGCGTCATCATTAATAATGTATATCAAAGTTTCTTTCAAGATTTGGGATTCAATACTTTCATCATGCTTATCTTATCACAATCACATAATCATATTCATGCAAACATACCATTAAGCATATAGTAGGGTTTACAATACTACCAATACATATCATTCACTATTAAGAGTTTACTTATGAAAGCATGAAACCATAACCTACCTCCACCGAAGAATTGAAATCAAGCAAGTTAATCCTCAAAGCTTTGTGTTTTCCTCTTCTTCTCGATCGTTTCTCTCTCTCCCTTCTTCTTCTTTCTATTTTCTTATTCAAACCCTCTTTCTTTTACCCTTATTAGTATATAATTAAGAATAAAAGATGGCAATAATACCCCACTAATTAACTTAGGGTTACCACTTTTAACCCCCAAGAATTTGAGTTATTAATATACACCCACGAACTTTATAATTAAGGCTAGAATAGTCTAAAACGTCCCTTAAAACTTAACCAGAAATCCGACTCAAACTGGGATTATGCAAACTGTGACGAGCCGTCGCGCCTGCGACGGTCCGTCCTGCTGTCCGTCGCATAGTTCAGAAACTGGATTTTGGGTGAATGGCCTGTGACGGTCCGTCACACCTGTGACGGTCCGTCCTGCCACTCCGTTACGAAGTTCAGAGAGTCGATTTTCAGTACCCCATTTCAGATTTTCTAAGTGTTTTGAAATGAGACCCTGCGACGGTCCGTCGTGCCCGTGATGGTCTGTCGTGGGGTCCGTCGCCTCAGCCTGTTTTTCCAGAATAAAATTTGCTGCTCAAAATGACTAAACAAGTCGTTACAATAGATACCAATTTACCCATCGTTCGTCCCCGAACGATCACAAGAAGAAAAACAAGGGCGAGAAGGAGTACCTGAATCTTTAAACAGATGTGGGTATCTTTCTTGCATATCTGCCTCCTTCTCCCAAGTGGCTTCTTCAACCGGTCGATTCTTCCATTGCACCTTCATGGATGCAATCTCTCTTGACCTCAATTTGCGAACTTCTATATCTAAAATAGCAACAGGCTCCTCCTCATAAGACAAGTTCTCATCAAGCAAAATTGAATCCCAATGGATAATGTAGTTTCCATCCCCATGGTATCTTTTCAACATCGACACATGGAATAGCGGATGCACTCCGGACAGCCCTGGAGGCAAGGCTAACTCATAAGCCACCTCTCCTACTCGCTTAAGTACTTCAAATTGTCAAATGTACCTTGGACTTAGTTTACCCCTTTTACCACACCGCATCACCCCTTTCATTGGTGAAACTTTCAACAAGACTTGTTCACCCTCCATGAACTCTAAGTCTCTAACCTTTCGATCTGCATATATTTTTTGTCTACTTTGCGCCGCTAGAAGCTTTTCTTGAATAGACTTCACTTTCTCTATCGAATCCCTCAAAAGGTCAGTACCCCAAGGCCTAACCTCAAATGCATCAAACAAACCAATGGGAGACCTACATCTCCTACCATACAATGCTTCAAATGGAGCCATATCAATGCTTGAGTGATAGCTATTAATGTATGAAAACTCCGCTAAGGGTAGGAAGCTATCCCAATGGCCACCAAACTCTATCACACATGCACGAAGCATATCTTCCAACACTTGAATCGTTCTCTCAGACTGACCATCGGTCTGAGGATGGAACGCAGTACTAAGGTTCAACCTATTACCCAATTCCGCATGCAATGTTTTCCAAAACTTAGAAGTAAACTGCGTACCTCTATCTGATATGATGGATAGTGGAACCCCATGCAATCGAACGATTTCTGAGATATAGATCTTGGCTAACTTCTCGGCATTGTAAGTCACCTTAACCGGAATAAAATGAGCAGATTTAGTTAACCTATCAACAATCACCCAAATGGAGTCATACTTACCCATTGTCCTTGGAAGACCAACCACAAAGTCCATTGCAATTCTTTCCCACTTCCATTCCGGAATGGGCATTCTCTGAAGTGTTCCTCCGGGCCTTTGGTGTTCATACTTTACTTGTTGACAGTTTGGACATTTGGCAATAAAATCCACAATGTCACGCTTCATTCTACTCCACCAAAAGTGTTGCTTTAGGTCACGGTACATCTTGGTTGCACCCGAACTTATCGAATACCTCGAACTATGAGCCTCTGTCAGAATAGTGTTGATCAAATCATCAACGCGGGGTACGCATACCGTTCCCTTGATCCTCAAAACACCTTCCTCATCGATTTGTGCTTCCTTAGTCTCTCCTCGCAATACCTTATCTTGAATTCTACGCAGTTTCTCATCATCAGACTGTCTTCCCTTAATCTTGTCAAGGAAGAAAGATCTTGCCTCCACAGAAGCCAACAATCCTCCCTTCTCATTTACTTCTAATCTCATCAAGTCATTAGCTAGAGTCTGAACCTCTCTAGCCAATGGGCGTCTAGAAGCTTGCAAGTGAGCTAGACTTCCCATGCTTCCCGCCTTTCTCTTTAAAAGCATCCGCTACAACATTCGTCTTTCCCGGATGATACAAGATAGTGATATCGTAGTTCTTTAGTAGCTCCATCTATCTCCTCTGTCTCAAGTTCAAATCTTTCTGAGTAAAGACATACTGTAGGCTACGATGATCTCTATAGATCTCACACTTTACCCCATATAAGTAGTGTCTCCATTGCTTTAATGCAAACACTACCGCAGCCAATTCCAAATCATGAGTTGGATAGCTACGTTCATGCACCTTTAATTGCCTTGAAGCATAAGCAATCACACTCTTCTCTTGCATTAGTAGTGCGCCCAAACAAGAATAGGATGCATCACAATAAACAATGAAGTTCTTACCCTCTACTGGTAAGGTAAGGATAGGTGCGGTAGTCAACAAAGTCTTGAGCTTCTGAAAGCTTTCCTCACATTCGTCCGACCATACAAATGGAACATTCTGCTTAGTCAAGTTCGTCAATTGGGAAGCAATAGAAGAGAATCCCTTGAAAAATCGGCGGTAGTAGCTAGCTAACCCAACAAAGCTCCTTATTTCTGACATATTAGTAGGTCTTAGCCAATTCTTCACTGTCTCAATCTTAGAAGGATCCACCATCACTCCATCCTTAGAAACCACGTGCCCCAAGAAGGACACTGCATCTAGCCAAAACTCACACTTAGTGAACTTGGCATAAAGCTTTTTCTCCCTCAACATTTCCAATACCATTCTCAAATGCTCTTCATGTTCCTTCTTGCTCTTTGAGTATACCAATATATCATCAATAAATACGATCACGAAGATGTCCAAATATGGCTTAAAAATCCCGTTCATCAAGCTCATGAACGCAGCAGGGGCATTCGTAAGACCAAAGGACATCACTACAAATTCGTAATGCCCATACCTCGTTCGAAAAGCAGTCTTTGGCACATCCGTTGCCCGTATTTTCAAATGATGATAAACGGATCTCAAGTCAATCTTAGAGAAGACACAAGCACCTTGTAACTGATCGAACAAGTCATCAATGCGGGGAAGAGGATACTTGTTCTTTATGGTTACCTTGTTTAGTTGTCTGTAGTCTATACACATTCGAACACTCCCATCCTTCTTCTTTACAAACAAAACCGGAGCACCCCAAGGAGATGCACTTGGTCTAATAAAGCCTTTGTTTAACAACTCTTGAAGTTGGGCTTTTAACTCTCTTAACTCCGCGGGAGCCATTCTATAAAGGGGTATCGAAATGGGCCAAGTACTAGGTTCAAGGTCAATACAGAAATCAATATCCCTTTTTGGTGGCATACCAGGAAGATCTGCAGGGAACACATCCAGAAACTCACGGACCACCGAAACCGACTCAATCGAAGGTACTTGGGTAGTGTCATCCTTGAAATGTGCCAAGAAAGCTAAACACCCTCTACTAACCATTTTCTTAGCATGAAGAAAGGAGATGATACGCACCGGATTGGAAGTGTAGTCACCCTCCCACACTAACAGATCTGTCCCAGGCTTGGCTAACGTCACCGTTTTAGCATTACAATCCAAGATCGCAAATTGCGGAGAAAGACAAGTCATACCCAGAATTACATCAAAATCATCCATTTCTAAGATAACCAAATCTACATAAGTGTTGCTCCCCACAAAGTTCACCAAACAAGACCAATATACCTTTTCAACTACCACAGACTCACCCACCGGAGTAGAAACACGAATAGGCATATCAAGAAATTCACAATGTAAATTTAGACCATTAGCAAATGAGGAACATACATAAGAAAACGTGGATCCGGGATCAAACAATACAGAAGCCATGCAATCACAAACCAGAAGATTACCTGTGATGACAGCATCAGATGCCTCCGCTTCAGACCGCCCAGGGAAAGCGTAACAATGGGCCCTATCATTTGTCTGTCCATTGCCCCTACCATGTTGTGATGTAGTGGCCCCAGTTTTCCCATTACCTCTGCCGTTTTGGTGACCACCATTACCTCGACCACCACGTCCTCCATAATAACGACCTCTACCATGACCACCTCTACCTCTATCTATTGGGGGTCTATAACTTTGTCTGGGACAATTTTTCCTAATATGTCCAATCTCTCCACATCCATAACACTCTCTGGAGTCAAGCATAGGCCTCTCGGAGAAGTGTTGACCGGTCTGAGGTGGTCCCCCAACTACAGTCTGTAGTGAAGACTGAATTGGTCGGATTGAGTAACTTCCCGAACCCTGTCCTCTAGTGTAAGAACCATTAAACTCACCTCCCTTTCGAAACCTTTTTGATGTCGATGTTGTGGTGAAGTCATCTGGCTTCACTCCTTCCACTTCTATCACAAAGTCTACCACCTCTTGGAAGGATTTTGTCGTTGCCGCTATCTGTAAGGCCGAAATCTGCAATTCTGACCTCAACCCCTTCACAAACCGGCGAATTCGCTCTTGTGGACTGAAACACAGTTTGGTGGCATATCGAGATAATGCACGAAACTTAGCCTAATATGCATTGACCGACATCCTACCTTGCTCTAGGCTCAAGAACTCATCCCTTTTCCTATCCCTCAAAGTTCGGGGGATATACTTCTCCATAAACAAGCTATAGAAAGAGGCCCAAGTCATAGGTGGTGCCTCTGTTGGTTGACACTCAATATGTGACCGCCACCACATTTTGGCGTTCCCTTGAAACTGATAACTCACGAACTCAACACCAAACCGTTCTACTATACCCATCTTGTGTAGTAGCTCATGACAGTCAACAAGAAAATCATAAGCATGCTCAGATTCCGCACCCTTGAAGACAGGAGGTTTCAATTTCAAGAACTTACTGAAAAGTTCATGCTGATCATTTGTCATTATAGGCCCAGTAGACAGACGTGGAAACGTGCCTATTTCCAATGGAACATCCATGCGGGGAGCCATAGTAGCCGCATGTTGTACCTCCGGAGCCTGAGGTGCTGGTGCAGAAAACACTGGGGGTGTCTGGCCCTGATCAGATAACCCGCTAAGATAAGCCAGAACCTGATTGATCATCTCTGGGGTAGGTTGGGGTGGCATTTCCTCATTTTGCACTTGTTCATTCACCCCATCCTCCCCCTCTCTTATCACTTCCTCAGTCGGTGGAGGAGTCACCGCCCTAGTACCAGATGGGATCGGTGCTCGTCCTCTTCCTCTAGAGGATGTCCCCCCACGACCTCTACCACGGCCCCTTGCCGCTGTTTTCCCTCGAGCCACAGCCCTAGTGGCTGGCTTAGTTGTTTCTTGTCTGGCCGGCGTTGGTGTTGGCATAGTCGTTGCTCTAGTACTAACCATCTGCGAAAGAGAGTGAAGATGGTCAGATACCAATTCGTATCGCCTAGATACCAATTGGACTCAAGTTGTAGCACGAAAGAAAGAAGGAAAGAGTAAAATTTTCCTAAGGTCTTATAGCCTCTCAAGGAAAAGTAAAGGCGTCCCCCTACCGTTCCTTAAGACTCTACTAGACCTATTCTTGTGTGATGAGACCAACGAACCTAATGCTCTGATACCAACCAAATCTAAACCTTAACATTTCAATATAATATCAACAAAAGTAATGCGGAAGACTTAAACTCATTAATAAAATCAATAACTATTATTATCCCCAAAATAAGGAAGCCATCATCACAAGAACATCTACGATCAAATGACTAAACTAAGAGTATTCTAAAAGCTAAAAATACATAAGAAGTTAGTCCATGCCGGAGGTTCAAGGCATCAAGACATGGAGAAGAAGATCCAGTCCAAGCTAGAAGCATTAGCTCACCCTGAATTTCCGATGTAGTAAGACTGGCTTGAATTACTGTTGAGTTGAAGACGATGGCACGTTTGCTGCACTCCACAAATAAACAAGAAGAAAACATAAAAGTAGGGGTTAGTACAAAACACGGGTACTGAGTAGATATCATCGGCCAACTCAAAATAGGGAACAGTATATATCAAATATTATCGTAAATCAACTATAAAACTCAACATGTAGCAACAACAAGTACTATAATCATCAATAAGTACCATCAAGTTAATCCATGAGGGCTCAAGCCTCAACACCATACTCATTTGGGAATTAAGTTTATTAAGTTGAGTATATTATCATCTTTCAAGATTCATTATCTTTCTTCCTCTTGTGTCGGTACGTGACATTCCGATCCCCTATTGCTATGTGTCGGTACGTGACACTCTGATCCCCTAATGCTACGTGTCAGTTCGTGACACCCGATCTCCTATTTGTGTCGGTACGTGACATTCCGATCCCCTATATGTGTCGGTACGTGACACTCCGATCCCTTATATGTGTCGGTACGTGACACTCCGATCCCCTATATGTGTCGGAACGTGACACTCTGATCCCCTATATGTGTCGGTACGTGACACTCCGATCAACTAATACTATGTGTCGGAATGTGACACTCCGATCCGCTAATACTATGTGTCGAAACGTGACACTCCGATCCACTAATACTATGTGTCGGAACGTGACACTACGATCCACTAATACTATGTGTCGGAACGTGACACTCCGATCCACTAATACTATGTATCGGAACGTGACACTCCGATCCACTAATACTATGTGTCAGAACATGACACTCCGATCCACTAATATCATTCTGTAAATCATCAAGCCTTCTCTATACCAAGGCATCATCAATCCCATTACTTTAATTCATCAAGCCTTCTTCTATACCAAGGCATCATCATTAATAATGTATATTAAAGTTTCTTTCAAGATTTGGGATTCAATACTTTCATCATGCTTATCTTATCACAATCACATAATCACATTCATGCAAACATACTATTAACCATATAGTAGGGTTTACAATACTACCAATACATATCATTCACTATTAAGAGTTTACTTATGAAAGCATGAAACCATAACCTACCTCCACCGAAGAATTGAAATCAAGCAAGTTAATCCTCAAAGCTTGGTGTTTTCCTCTTCTTCTCGATCGTTTCTCTCTCCCCCTTCTTGTTCTTTCTATTTTCTTATTCAAACCCTCTTTCTTTTACCCTAAATAGTATATAATTAAGAATAAAAGATGGCAATAATACCCCACTAATTAACTTAGGGTTACCTCTTTTAACCCCCAAGAATTTGAGTTATTAATATAAACCCACGAACTTTATAATTAAGGCAAGAATAGTCAAAAACGTCCCTTAAAACATAACCACAAATCCGACTCCAACTGGGATTATGCAAACTGTGATGGGCCGTCGCGCCTGCTACGGTCCGTCTTGTTGTCCATCGCATAGTTCAGAAACTGGATTTTGGGTGAATGGCCTGTGACGGTCCGTCACACCTGTGACGGTCCGTCACACCTGTGACGGTCCGTCCTGCCACTCCGTTACAAAGTTCAGAGAGTCGATTTTCTGTACCCAATTTTAGATTTTCTAAGTGTTTTGAAACGAGACCCTGCGACAGTCCGTCGTGGGGTCCGTCGCCTCAGCCTGTTTTTCCAGAATAAAATCTGCTGCTCAGAATGACTAAACAGGTCGTTACATGTAACCGGCGTCGTCGACCTCTTTGAGAACTAATAGTAGACCCTTAGACTACATCGATACATTCATTTGTCAAAAATGTGGAATATTTAAAAAAATTCAACATCTATGTTGTGGTTTACATAGACTTCTCACATACACATAATATAGACAAATCATGTATTCATGAGACGTGCATATGTGTCTTGCTTTATCATTACATATTTTATGTTTTTTTTTGGTTGAAACTTATGTGGAAGGTACCTAATATGTTAATGAGTGTATTTATGTTGGAAATATTTGGGCATAACTCCCCAAGGTCCCCGCAAAAGACCCTCAAGAAAGACTCAAAGACTACCTAGACACTACCTTGGAAGTGTCTACCTATAAGCCTAGAAACACGCTTCTTCAGTGAACCTATGCCCTTCGATTGGGGGCGGTAATCTTTGTCCCACGTTTATCTTAGGAGCTAAGTAAGCCAAATTACAAGCCTCAAACTCAAATCATGGTCCCAACACGTCCTGTCGATGGGTCTACTGGGCATAGTTTGGGGGCGTTGATGCAGCCTGCACTCAACTGCCAAACGCTTTGTTTTATTGATAGGTAATTAGGAAATTCACCTCACTTTTAGCCTTACCATAGACGGTTAATTTAAAAATTTTAGGGTATATTAAGTTGGTTATTAAGATTAAAACTCCATACCCAATTTACTATTCAAAATTATACTTCCCTCTTAAAAGGAAACCTCTCTAGAAACCTGCATTGGAGATGAAGCTCAATAATAGTCATGGTGATGGATTCTCAAGATTTCTTCATCAATTTTTGTGCCTTTAAAAAAAATAAGCAAAGGTTGTTCTTCATTCTTAGTCAACCTTTCTTCTACAAAGTTCCTACAATTGTTTTCAATGAGAATTCTTTGATCAAACCTTCTGTCTTTCAATCTAACCATGGGTTCTTTCTTGAAACATTTTCAAAAGCACTCTTATGATGAATTAATGTTTATTTAAACATTTTAAAATCAAATTAATCAGATTTTATGATCAATGAATGTTCCCTACAATTCTCAAATTAGCCTATATTATTGGAATAGTGATCTTGATTCTATGTTTATTGAATTATGATTCAAGTATGTTGAATTTCTTATACCTACTGCCTATAATGTTTAGTGATGGTAAATAGTATGAAATGTATCCATGTGGATAAAGTCTTCAAGATTTGTTTTGGATTTACCATTGTTCATCTACTTCCTGTAGATAGCTAAAGTAGCGTAATCAATGTCAACTCGATAATATCGTAAATGAAGCATGATTTTATTTATGTTATGATACCATTAGTTACTTCCATGTATAAGTATTATTAATTAATTGTGAGTGTTAATCATCGATGTTCCACTTATTTAAACGGTGTTTACTTCTTGTCAATCCTTATATTTGTTAATCATGTCCTTGAAGTCAAGTTTTTGAACTATGAATGTTGTTGAGGTGATCACAATGTGGAGTAGCATGCCTAGTATGTTATTCTAGTTATGATGTAAATTATGTTGCTAACGATATGAACATGTGAATGACTCTTTTAGGTGTGGTTTTGGTACTTCAGTTTATGATGTTACAATGGTTAGTTACCCCTACCTATGTATCCCTATATGAATGTGTGAGAAGTTAACGTTACGAGTGTTCAATGTAATGTGAAGTTATCTGTCCCCTATGCTGAATTGTGGTATTTAGAGTTTGGTGAACTTCGAAAATCAAAGACCTAATATAGAGCCTCATATGATTTTCTATTGTTTGTAAAACTGTTTTAAGTTCAATAATAATGCATAAAAGTCATTTAAGAAGTTTTAGGGTAAAAATTGTCAATAAACGTCAATGACATCCATAAGCTAGTGCAAAAGGTGCAAGTGTGGCTTAGCCTATTTCAAAGAGCTTTAAGAGTTGAAATTTTATAAACTTTGGTGAAAATGTGCCTAACATGTATTAAAATATGTTTAACATCAAAATTTCTTGGTACGACTCCCCAAAAACATTTCAAAGGTTCCTTGAGGAGGACCCTTCCATTTTTGCCATAAAGCTGCCTTGAGGCAGTGTCTACCTACAAGTTGCAAGTGTCAAGACGAAGGTGGACCGGCGGGATTACAAACACTTAAAAACTTTTTAAAATGTTTCTAATGGAAACTCTATGACCAAAATAATTGTTGTGCAGGACGTTTTGGGGAAGGGGGCGTCAACTAACCTATGGCCCGTAGGTCGGGGTCTCGTAGGTTAACCACCAATTTATTTGTTTAACATAAAGATTTTGTTTGATGAATTTAGTTAGTTCGGGGTTTAATTGGTTATTAGTCATGACTAATTAGGTTATTTAATCAACTATATAACCTACCCTAATCCTAAACTCAACTAAACACCCAACAATTTCCCAAACCCAAATTGCTCTTCCTTCTCTCTACTTTCCCTCTCCCAAAAAAACTCCATAGAATACCAAAGTGTAAGGGTTTAAGAAAGATGAAGGGTATTTTTATCCATCAATATTGAAAAATTAACAAGGTATAAGAACTCATCACCTTTTGGATTCCCTTTCCCCAAACGGTTCTTCAAAAATATATTTCAAAAAGATAATTTTCTTACAAGTTTCATTCTGTATTGAGATAGGTATTTTGAATTTTGTTTTTATTGATATCTAATGGTTAATATGATTGTATTAAGATGTATTACTTTTCAATTATAGTAGTTCTTGATGTTTAACCTAGTACTGTGGAAGAGATGATGGATTCACCCCAATTTCCTAACCCTATGTTATGAACTAGTATATTGATGTAGTTGGCGTAGCTATTTTGTTAATTACTAATAATTGATGTTATTACTCCTAGTATCGGATGAAATTGGTTTGTTGATGGTAATACCATGCTGATGTCTTTTTGAAGGATAATGGGTAAGACTTTCATATGTTAAACCTTTACTTTAATTGTGATGGATCGTACTTGGTGATGAACTTAAATTGAAGTATGTCTTGTAATTTCATTGATTAGGTATTGTATGATGATGAAATTAAAATTTCATGATTAAGTGATCGTCAAATTATGCTTAAGATGATATAAGGATTGTTATGAAGTATCTATGTGGCTTATTATTATATGATGATTTTAATGTGCTAATCTAACATATGTGGGTTATATTGAATGTTATTCTCATGCAATTCATATTTGAGATAATGATTATAACAATACACGAAGCTATTCTCCTATAACCTGAACTAAGCTATGATTATTAAAGAAAGACATTTCAAAAGGGACTCTAGCTTAGCACTAATTTAACTAGTAGTAAGGAGTGTACGTTCTCAAGAAAGGAAGGTAGGTTTACTATTGATCTAATGACATTGGAGACTATAATGCCAAAATGTTTAAGAGGGTCCCATGTACATCTCCTTGTTCTTGAACTATTTGCCCCCATATTGAATACTAGCTAGTGGATCAATCTAGATGCTAGGTTAATTCTTTGGCACTACCTTGGCAAGTACTCCATCTTCTTTCGTTGTAGGGTTTTCATGATAAAAGATTCTAAATTAGCTCATGTGGTGTATATCGGTTAAATCAAGTGTTCTTGAGAGTAAAATGAAGTAATAAAGTGAACACCAACTAGCTATACATTGCACTAGTTGACCTTAAGGGAAGTCTTAGATGGATGTTCTTATGTTCTTATTCTCTAGTAAAGTGAATGATTTGAATATGTTGACTTTTCTTGTTTATGATACTATATGATGTTGGTTTCGTGTATGAACATGCTATTGGTCTATATCTATAACTATGATGATGAATACTCTTGATGCTACGTTATGTAATTTTAGGCATTACTTATGATCCTTTATTTGGTTTACTTGGTTTAGTAAGGTTATGGGGCATTTCTTTGTAAATGTAATTGTAGACTTGATGGTGGGATATGATTATGGTCTTGTATATGTTGTTATGTTATGAACTATTGAATATGATTTGCTGTTATAACATGATATTTGAGTTGCTTTCTCTATGATTCTAATATGCTATAAAAAATGTTTTCTGGGTTAAACTTGACAATGTTAGTCTAGTGTTGAATATACTATTGTCATAAGGAATGTGTGGATTACTGTCTTATATATGTTTTTGATTGTACATAAGGCTTTTCAAAGTAACTTGGATTGTTTTGAACAAATGTCCCTTTTTGTATGATTTCTATATTGTTTGTGCATATTTTTCCATACTTATTAAAACTGATGTACTAACCCATGTTTCTCCCTTTTCCCCAAACAGTTTAGGATCCTTATTTTAAAGGGTTCATGACCAATTTTCAAGGAAGGCTTGGATCTTTTCTCCAAGTGTGGGTGTGTCCTCAAGATTCGAGGATGATGCGTTTTATCATTCTATCGATGTGAATTTCTATAGTGTAAAGACATTCATTTCACTCTTATCATTTAAGACATTGTTGTAAGCCCTATGTGGTAATTATACATTTGACTAAGCGCTATGCCCTAATAATTCTATTAGTACTTTTTGGTTTTATATGAGACATCACTATTAGACTCTACAATGTGTATATTGTAAATATGACATAAAAGTAGAAGATTATATAACCTTCCTATGAGAGGAGTCTAAGAACATGAGTTTGAATATATTAAGGATCGATGTCTTATTAAATTACGTGTATGTACATTCTTATTCATAATTGTGAAGCGTTCCACACTTATAAATGAGAGACTATGTGAGTCTTAGGAAACTTCTCTTCTTATATTACTCCTATGTTGTGCCTCTTGTGTTTAATTATATGTTCTTTCACCTATACCTTTTATCGTGGTTAAAGGAATGACTACTCGAAGGCAAGCACCTCGGAGGGTCAAGGAAGAGATTGCTAATGTGGAGCTCATGACAACCATGTTCCCATATAAGACAACCAAGTGCCTCCACTTGAGAAAGATCCTATGGTTTGTCAAGTTCTTAATGTTGCTCACCCTATGAGGCATTGGGAGATATTGTCGGATTTTCTCATCATGGATAAAGAAATGACCTCTCAAGATAATGTTCTCACTTCTCAAGTCCAAGATATGACGCCCTAAGATAGGGAGGTTGGACCTCGGATGCCTCCACATTCTAGCACGATGGCTTCTCGTTTAAGAGATTTTACTCGAATGAATCCACTTATCTTCGTCAAATCAAAAACAAATGAAGACCTTCAAGATTTTGATGAGTTCTATAAGATTATATTTCGTATGGGTGTGACTACATAAGAGAAGGTCGAGTTGGCAGCCTATCATCAACTCAATGATGAGTCTCAAGCTTGGTACACACATTGGAGGTTTAATAGGGTGCTAAAAGGTGTTGCGCTCACTTCCGATATCTTCAGGAGGGCCTTCCTTGACAGGTTCATTCCTAGAGAGATGAGGGAAGGTAAGGTGGAAGAATTCACCAACCTGAATCAAGGAGGTATGAGTGTACTTGACTACTTCATTAAGTTTACTATGTTTTCAAAGTATGCTCCATCTTTGTTTCTTTTTAATGAGATAAGATGAATCGTTTTACCACGGGAGTGACCGATTACTTGGTGGAAGAATGTTCTTCGGCTTTTTTACATGATAATATGAATAACTCTTGTCACATAGTTCATGCTCAACAAGTTGAAGAAATTTTGCTAAGGAGGATGAATAGAGAGGCAAAGAGGGTCAATTTCTTATGAAGGTGGTTCTTCAAAGGGGAGGTTAGAAATTAAACACAAGCCGACATTAATGAAAGAGGTTTTAAAATCATGTTCCTTAAAAATTTCCGAAGGCTACTAAATTTAAGGTGTCTAAACCTTTGTCTCAAAAGGGAAAAGGTACTAATCACAATGAAAGAAGCAAACTTGTGTAAAGTATTGTAAGAATTATTATGATGAGTTCCTTTGTGGGGCGGACATATGCTTTGTAAAAGGAAGAGTGGCCAAAAGGTTAGTGATGCCCAAATATAATTTTGCAATACAAGATTAGCGGGCAAGCACAATATAGCGGTTCTAATGTTGATGCTCCAACAATGAGTTGCTTTTATGTACTTTACTCAAGCGTTGAACAAGAGTGTTTTTCTGATGTGGTAACAAGTATGTTACAAGTCTTCTCGATTGATATTTATGCTTTTGATGATCTGGGTGCTACATTATCCTATGTTACTCTCTAGACATCCAGGAAGTTTGATATTTTTCCTAATGTCCTAAATGAACCTTTTATGGTAACTACATCGGTAGGTGATTGGTGGTTGCAAAGAGGGTATGTCGAAATTGTATTATAGTGTTGCCCTATAGAGTTACTCATGTTGAATATCTAGAAATTGATTTTAATGTCATTTTGGGGATGTATTTGTTTCATCGTTGTGTTTCTTCAATTTATTTTACGACAAGAATTGTCAAGTTCAATTTTTCTAATGAACCCGTTTTATAGTGGAACAGGGCGATTCTATTCCTATAAGTGATGTAATTTCTTGAATAAATTCTTGTAAAGTGTTCGTTTACAGTATTTTAAGAATCAAAGATTTAGACTTCAAAAAACCTCCCCTTGAGTTATTCCCTTAGAAAGGGAATTTCTATAGGTCTTCCGTAATGCTCTTCCCGGAATCCCTCTCGAACAGGAAATTGATTATGGTAGAGACTTTCTACTAGATGTGTCCCTTAAAATTAGCATTGATTATCGCCAACTCAATAAATTCATCATTAAGAACAAGTTTCCTCTCCCTCGAATAGACAAGTTGTTTTATCAAATACATGGGGCAAGATACTTTTCTAAGATTAACTGGAGATAGAGGTATCACTATTTGAGTGTCAGAGGCGAGGATATAAAAAAAGTTTAATTTTGAACTTTATATTCTTACTATGATTTTTTATTAATGTCATTTGGTCTCACTAATTCCACAGCGTCTTTTATGGATCTCATGAATAGGGTGTTTCGAAGTTACTATAACACTTCAAAATTCCAAGATATGTTCTAGAGACTAACATATATCTCCAAAGGTTTAGACACTGTTTTCAGCTCTATTTTAATGAATATAAGTGCTTTAGTAAGTGTAGAAACCAAAACGTCTGGAAACTAGTTCCTTGAGTTACAAGCATGTCTTAGTCTATTTGACTAGATTTTACTAGTTAAAAATTGATTAAAAAAAGGTGGAAGGCTATCTAAGATGTATTAGAGTTAATTCATAGTTAAAACGTCTAGACATAATTCCACAGGGACCAACAAAGGGCCCTTGAAGAGGACCCTTGCATTTTTGGGACAAGGGACTGCCCAAGCCAGTGTGGACAGACGAATGTCATCGACGGGGCGTGCGTCAACTGAAGGGGATTTGATGGAAACCACGATGGTAATTTAGAAAATTTTTTTAAGGGACTCTTTTTCATAGTCTTTGAACTTACCGATGCATGTGCATAACCGAGGGAGGAGAGGTCATCGTTTAACAGAAAGACCATCGATAGGGGTCTTGTCGATTAGGGTTCTATTTTGATGCACATTTTCAATTAGGTTTATATTTTGTTGGATAATCTAGGAATTTAATTTGGGGTTAGAAGAGGTCTATTAAAAAATTTGAACTCCCTATATAAAGCCCTAACCCAATTAGAGTAATCTAAACTCTAATAATTTCCAAAACCAAAACTCCCTGCATTCTCTTTTATTTTTCTCTCCAAAATAAACACCATTGAAAAAAAAAGATATACGTGGCTTTAAGGGTTGAAAAGGGTCAATTTACTCCATAAATTTTTATCAACTAGTAAGGTATGTGATCCCTTTTAACCTTTGAGACCAATTTCCCCAAAGGGTTCCATATTATTGATTTCAAAAGTTTGGTATTCAATTGGGTTTTCATCCCATACAAAATTGACGTTGTGAATTGATTTGGTTATGATTTATTTTGTATATTATGAATATAGTAATTTGTAATTTAAATCAATTATGTTGTATCTTGATGAATTTGTCTAGTTGTAGAAGATGACCTATTTCACTTAACCGTAGATTGTGATATTGATGTGAATTGAGTAATGTTTGTTCAATTGAATTTGTTATTGCTTGAATTACTATCCTATGATGTTGTTGTATCAATCATGAATATTCTTATTATGATAGTTCCAGAGAAGTTGATCTAGGTTATGAAGTATGTTATGAATTTACCTAAGTATTTTATCTTAAGCAATGAACTGGTGATGAACTTTGATATGGTTATTCAATTGACATTGTTATGATGTTGGTTATTTATGAGTTATTATATGTACCCTAATAAGGTTGAGTTAAAGGGTTGATAGTAAGATATTGACGATTAATTCAAGGTGACTTTGTAAGTCTAGTGATCCCTATTATTTAGTTCAATTATGGTTAATTATGATTAAGTCATGATGTTGTATTATTGTAAGTCTTGTAATAGGATTTATAGGGTTTGTATGATGTTTAATTGAAATTTCTTGACTATTATTTGTGAGGTGTTGGCTATGATGTAAATTTTATAAGGATGGTGATGATTTACTAATGTGTCTTATTATGAATGTAAGACCCCAAAAATGGCTTAGGTTTATCTAGAGCCTAACATGGTTGTAGTGATATTCTAAGGTCCTAAGTTGGTATATAATTTAGGTTTGAGGCAGTTTATGAGAGATTAGGTGCATTAGAAGTCAAACGTCAAGGGATGACCAAGACGTTTAACGACTAAGTCACCTATGTGTTTCATATGTTGTTTTATGTGTATATGTGTGATTCATAAGGTTATAAGGTCCTTCAATGAGTTATTATGGTCTATATAGTAGTGTTTCAAGTTTTGTGAAGTTTGGAGGTCAAATGACCAAGAACGTCTATGACGTTCGAAAGGTTTTCCTTGCAATGAACTAGTGTGTCTATGCCTATTTTGTCAAGTTTTACATGATCGTTTTGGATGAAATCATTATTGTAGATCCTAAACTTGTATATGAGCATGTTTTTTGTTGGAAAATCTCAGTAAAACATCCGGAAAGACCATCTAAGGGTCCTTGATAAAGGACCCAACATGAAGCCAAGGACTTTCAAAGACAATCCAACCAACAGATGACAATAGACGCCCACTGCTCACTCAATTCCCCGTTGGTGGTGTATCGTCGGTTAGAACATAGGAAGGGAAGATGAGAGACCAAAAGTGAGTCTCTGAACCAAAAGGCGGGAGGATAGGACGGTCCGTTTGTGGACAAATAGTCCGTCGACTGCCACCCGTCGAATGCACTGTCCATGTGCACAACTTCACTGTTCAATATAGGGTCAAACTGTAAATTCACCCCAGGTCCCCATAAGAAATTGGACGGTTGTCTTTAGTGTGTATGGGTATATTAGGAGTATTTAAGTCATTCAGCTCTCTTTTAAACCGTAACACCTAAATCAAAACAGATTCCCTCCCAAAGTTTCTTCAAAAACCTCCCAGTGAGCTGAAGGTAAAGATGGAGCTTGAAGCTGGTTCTTCAATGGAGTTTCTTCTTCAATTATCACTAGGTTATTCAATGGAGTTTCTTCTTCAAAAATGATTTTTAAATTTTTCAAAAGATGAAAAACTCCAATTTCTACTCTAAGTCTTGCGTTCTTGCATGAAAGGTTTTCAAACGTTAAGAGATGATATTATTAATGTATAATTGACGTTTTAAAATAAAAATCTTGATGAACCCTTGAACTTCAAAAAATTCTCAATTTTACTAAAATATGTGTTATGTGATCATGGTTTAATATTAATGAATTCAGGTGTAGATTGTTATGAGCTTTTGGTTCATGTATAGAACATTATTGATTGATTTAAAGGTTGTTTCACTTTGATGAATTGATTATTGTATATTCTTAGATCTATTGTATATTAAACTTAATTAATTGATATTGATCAAAGGCATATGAATTCTAGAGTAGTTTTCTATAGGCTATTTATTGATGTAATAATTTTATTGACTTTATATCTAGGTTGTCTTAAATATGTTAATCTACATAGAATTGACCTTGTTTCATTGAGTATTATAGTTTATGTATTGAATTTAGTTCATGGCCATGGGTAAGGGTCTTATTGTATCGAATTGGATGATATATCTTTGGAATCGACGTGATAAGATAGAGTGGGGGTATGACGTGCTTATTCTATTTATTGCATTTTAATTAGACTTGAATTATCTGATGATTGGTATGATCCACTTAATAGGGCGGTGCTATGTGAATTCATGTGACCTTGTCGGCGTTACTTTATAAAATATGATTATCATGGCCTTGTCGGCAGTACTTTGAGCATTATGATGATTTGTGTAGTTGATTAATGTGAAGTATGAGAATATATATCTATACATAGTTGTGGTGTGACACGCTATCTAGTCATTGCATAATAGGCTTTGAAGGTGTTAGTAGTAGTCCCTAGGTCTTGTCCAAGATCAATACTTTAATATTTTTTAGGATGAATGAGTTTGAAATAAAATAATGAATGTAATTGCTTAAGTACTAAAGTATGTTAAAAGAAGAAGTAATTATCTATATTAGTTAAGGATTGTCTAATTAAGGTGTGAAGGGGGCATAAGAATGGTCACTTCGTATCTTACCTAGATAAGTCTTAAGAATAACTCTAGTAAGGGAATATGGTTGATTTTTTGGACATGATAAAAACTCAGGTATTCTTAAGGATTACTTAGGTATCATTGAAGAGGTCAATCATTGACATTATCTTCTTGAGTTACTTAAGTATGTCTTTTAATAACCTTTTTAGGGGAGAATGTCATTTTATATCTATGCTAGTATATTATGTGGGAATGATTATACCTTATGTAGCCTATATGATCTCTTATGTTTTTGTAAGGGATTCTATAGGTGATCGCTTCACGACTCAAACAAGTGAACCTTAGAATCACCTTTTGTAGGAAGATCTCATGTTGATGTGATTGATGTATTTGTAAGTGTGTATATCTCATTATGGGTAGTCAGAAGGATCATTTAGGTGTGCCTAGATAGGGTGTATGGGCTGTCTCACTTTATCTTACTTAAGTTAGTCTTAGGATAACTTTTAGTGAGGGAATTATATGTTAAAAGGTATTTAAAGTGAAGCTAATTATATTCACTTGAACAATTGAAGAAGTTCACTTTAAAGTGAAGAAAGTTTACTGTAACGCTTTCCTAAAAAAATATAACTTATTGTTTCAATTATTTCTTATGTATTTCTAAGTTATTACAATGTTATTCTTATGATTATAGTATCATGTTTTAATAAAAATTAATGAAAAGCATGGTATTTAATAAATGTCATTTTTTCATGGTTTTTGCATGGCTTCCCTACTTAGTGTATCTAGTATACTAATCCCTTCATTTCCTTTTTTGACTAAAGGGTATGGAATTGGAAGTCTTGATGTTACAAGGAGGATGGATAGTTTTATAAGGGTTTAAGATAAAGTATTAGTGACTTCTCATCAATTCGAGGATAATATCCACGTGTTCCCTTATGACTTAATCTTTATTTTATGTCTTCTATGGGCATAGTCCCATGTATTGTATACTAAAAAGTTCAGCTGGTTAATGGATATATTGTAAATGACTAATGTTTCAATGAAAGTCATCCGCTTGTGTAATCATTATGGAAAGAGTTCTTATTGTGTGATAAAAGTTTTAGTTTTTATACTCATTTTAGTGTGTTTATCATGCAATGAATGATAAGATTTTCTTCGATTAGACTTCATGAAGTTTCATTTTTTCGTTTGGTGACACAAGGACACTCTAACATCTATGGTGCACTTGCTTGTTGTGACAAATGAATTGATATGTAAATTTGCTAAACTCACTTATATGAATTGTAATGAAAGGATTATACACATTCAATTACTATTGAGCTATGATGATGTTGATGATGCTTATACAATAGTTAGACCCTATCATTAGGTTATTCTAACAAGGTATTGGAGTTCATCATCTAAGGCTTTCTATCATCTTAGAGCCAATTTCGTAGATGATTTTCAAAGATTTCAAAAGATGTAAAAGTGCAATTTCTGCTCTATGTCTTGGGTTCTTCTATGAAATATTTTCAAACGTTACGTTATGATATTATTGACGTAAAATTGATGTTTTCCAAGGAAATTCTCCATGAATCCTTGTCCTTCACAAATCTCTCAATTTGACTAAAATATGGGTTATATGATCATGCTTTGATATTAATTAACTCAAATGTAGATTGTCATGGTCTTTTGATTCATGTGTAGAATATGTATAATTGGGTTATACGCTATTTCAATTTGATCAATTGAGCATTGTATATTCTTAGATCGATTGAATATTAAACTTATTATATTGATATTGACTTAAGCCTTATGAATTCTAGAGTAGTTCTCTATAGGCTATTGATTGATGTAAGAATTGTACTGAATTGATATATAGGTTGTTTTGGATTAATAAATCTATATTGAATTGACCTAGTTTCATTGATTTTTATAGTTTATGTGTTGATTGATGTTCATGGCCATGTATAGGAACCATATGGTATCGCATTGGTTAATTAAACTTTGGAATCAAAGTGGTAAGATGGAGTGGACACATTCTTCCCTAATTCCCTTTATTTCATGTTAATTAGACTTCAATTCTGTTTTGATTGGTACGTCCCACTTATGGTGCAGGCGCTTTGTGAATGCTATGGCCCTGTCGGTGGTACTTTATGCAATATGATGATCATGGCCTTGTCGGCACTACTTGAAGTATTATGATGATTTACGTAGTTTATTTATGTGAAGTATGCGCCTATCTATCTATATATGAAGTAATGTGAAAGTATGTGTTTTTCGTATGTATGTTAGGAGATCATGTATATTATGACTTTATGATTATATGTGCAGTCTTAGGGTTGATGCACGGTTGTTCCTACTTGACTATATGAGTCTATGATGGTTGTATTAATTATGATATGGTAGTGTATAGGATTACATAAAGATGATAATGTTTATTCCTATGTAACTTAAAGAATAACATGCAATATGTGTTGAAGTGAAGTTTGTTGTATATTGTCTTGGATGAGTTTTATCCCTTACTTGATTCATGTATGAATTTGAATATGAGATGTCTTGTCTTAGGATACTAAAGCCGCTTAGTCTAGAATAGATGAATGACATGTGACCTTGAATGATGTTATGATGGTCTTTATGTGAAACAATGAACCTAGTGGTAAGGCTATGAATGTTGATGTTCAAAATCATAATGGTACCCTTGAAATAAATGAATGCTAGACATAAGGTTCATTCCCAGGAAAGGCATCATATTAAAACATACAAAAATCATTATGTGTATATTTTAACCATTGGCAGGTAGCCCACCTCTTTGGTAGGGTGAATGTGATGGGATATGAACTTGATATTGAACCCCTTTATTTGAGCCATTAATGTAAATTAATTCATGGGAACAAAGTCTAACATCGAGTGATTATTTTAAGGGAAGTAGTTGTAGTTAAAGAATGAGACTAGATACAAAGCACACCCTTCATATTCCATAACCATGTATCTACATGCGATGTGTCCAAATTCAACTATTGGAAAGTAGAACACCGTTATCGGAATAGGTTTGAACTCTTGATTCCATGCTATTGTGCGATGGATTATGTCTGTTATTGGCTATTCTCATCACATACTTTCATTAGAAAATTTCTATGGAGTTTAGGTGGTTGTATGGGACGTTATCTATACATTGCACAATAATCTTTAAAGGTGTTAGTTGAAGTCCACAGGTAATGTCCAAGACCATTACTTGAATGTCTTTATAGGATTAATGAGTCGTAAATGAACTAATGAATTTAATAACTTATGTTAGAATATTATTTTAAATAAAGAGTACTTATCTAGAGTATTTAAGGGTTGTGTAGTTAAGGTGTGAAGGGGGAATAGGAATGATCTTGTCCAAGACCAATACTTGAATGTCTTTATGGGATGAATGAGTCTTAAATTAACTAATGAACGTAATGACTTAAGTTAAGAAAGTATGTTAAATGAATAAGTACTTATCTAGAGTAGTTAAGGGTTTTCCCGTTAAGAAGTCAAGGGGGTATAGGAATGGTAACTTTGTAACGTACCTAGATAATTGTTAAGAATGATGGTTGATTTTGCGGACATGATCCAAACTAAGGTATTATTAAGAATTATTTACATAATCTTGAAGAGGTCAATCATGGATGTTATCTTCTCAATTTAATAAATTAAGTATTTAGATAATCTTGTAGGAGAAAATGTCATATTATATGTATGCTAGTGTATTAAGTTAGAATGATTCAATCTTAGCTAGTCTATATGATATCTTAAGTGTGTGTAAGGGAATGTGTGGGAGGTCTCTTCACAACTCAGTCGAGTGAAACATAGAATCACCTTTGGTAGGAGTATCTCATGTTTATGTAATTGATTTATTTGTAAGTGTGTATATCTAATTATGGGTGGTCTTATGGATCATTTAGGTGTGCCTAGAGAGGGTGTAGGGCAGTCTCTCTTGTCTTACGTAAAAGAGTCTTAGGATACCTTTTAGTGATGGGATTATATGATAAAAGGTATGTAAAGTTAACCTAATGAGCTTCACCGTAAAAGTTAACTAGTTCACTATACTGTAAAGAAAGTTCACTCTAATGATTTCCTAAAAAAATTCACTAGTTTCTTAAAACTTTTGTTATGTGCTTCTATGTTTTTAAATGTTGTTATTATGATTATTGTATGATGTTTTAATAAACATTCATGAAAACCATGTTATTTGATAAATGTCCTTTTTAATGGTTTTTGCATGGCTTCCCTACTTAGTCCATCGAATGTGCTAACCCGTTCTTTTCCCTTTTGGACTAAAGTGTAGGGGATCGAATGTCTTGATGTTCCATGGAGGATGGATATGTTTAAGGATTGAAGATGAAGTATTTGTGAATCCTCTTAAATTCAAGGACAATATCCACACGTTCTCTTAGTGTTACTCTTTATTTATTGTCTTGTATGGGCTTACGCCAATGTATTGTATACTCTAAATCTTAGATGGTTCAATGAGATGTTGTAAAGGTTTAATGTTCTAAATAAAAGTCTTCCACTTGTGTAATAATTATGGAAAGGGTTTCGTGTGTAAAAAAAGTTTTAAATTCTTAATCATTTTAGTATGTTTATTATGCAATTAATGATATGAGTTGCTTAGATGAGACTTCTTGAAGTCTCATTTTCCATGTGGAGACACAAGGACGCTCTAACTTCTACGGTATACTTGTAGGTTGTTACAAGAAGTGATATGTAAATTTGCTAAACTCAATTATATGAATTGTGATAAAAGGATTATACACATTCAATTCCTATTGAGCTATGATGATGTTGATGATGCTTATACAACAATTAGACCCTATGAGCTATATTAAGTTATAATTAATAATAAAGATGTTAAATATAACATTATTTAAATCCAAGACGAGTCTTAAACTTGAAATAGGAGCCATAGGATCTAAGAACTTTACTAAGACATGTCGTATTGAATATAGGTCTTTTGAAAAGATTAGGAACCATAATGTCCAGGAACGTCCATGATGTTCGGAAAGTAGTACTATGAGGTGCTAGCGTGCCTAAGCCTATTTGACGAGCTTTTAGAAGTCTGAAATTGATGAATTTAGGTGGAAGGGTTTATAACGTCCGTTTGAGGTGTTTCGCGGTCGAAACTTCTGGGTACGACTCCCAAGCACAAACCAAAGGCACTTGAGGAGGATCCTTTCAAGTTGGTGTCAACACTACCTAGGCAGTGTGTAACCACAAGATACACTCGACGATACGTTTGTGTGTTGATGGGCTGTTTTCTCCAATCGTCGACCAACACTTAGAATTATTGTTGAATAACCCCAATTCCATAGTCTATAACTACAACGATATTTGTGTGGAATGGAAAGTAGGCCTGGCCGTCGATGGAACAGCGGCCCATCGGTCGAGGTCTCATCGATGAGCCTGCAACTTTTCTACACAATTTTATGTTTGTTTTATTTAATTAGTTAGGGGGTTAGGTGATTAATTAGGCGTTTAAGGGAATTTAATTAAATTAATTAAGCCCCAATATAATTACCCCCAACAGCTCATTAGTCTAAACACACCTCTAAAAATAAACGCTCTTCCTTCTCTCTTCTTTCTCTCTCAATCGGAAGACACCATTGAAGACAATCTAGCGGGGTGGTTTTGGATCTGAAAGGGAACTATTTCACCATCAAATCTTCATTAAACGTTAAGGTATGGTATGTAATTCATATTTGAGACTTCTTTCCTCAAAGGTATCCTTCAAAGTATTTCTAAAAGTTGGGTTTTCAGGTGGGTTTCCTCCAATATCCAATTTTATGTTATGTACTGAGTTTTAAGGTTTATTTAGGATATAATTAATATATTTACATGTATTTAACTTTATTTTGGAATTTTTGATGATTTGATGTAAATAGAAGAACACGAACCTTAACCCTTCACCCTAGGTTTAATCTTGATATGAATTCGGTTGGGATTGATTCAATTGACTTGATTATTTGTTAGATAACTATTATATTATGTTTTTACTATAATTATAAATAAATGTGGATGATTTGTATCCTCTCATACTATTTCTTGAAAAGTGACATAGGTTATGAAAATTGTCCTATGTATCTTCTCTTGAGCTTTGATTTGGTATTGAATTATGGTGTAGTTACTCTACTAGTCTTGTTACAAATGTTGATTATTTGATTATGATGTGAGACATATAAATGGGATTGAATTAAGGATTTATGGTAACACCTTAATGATGAACTATGAAGGATACTTGGTAAGTGTTGTGATCTCTATCTTTACATCCAATTGTGATTAATTGTGGTTGAGTCATGATGTTATATTGGAGTATGCTGTGAGTTTTATTAAGGTTTTTGTGTTATAAGGATGATAATGACTATCAATGTGCCTTATTATGATATGAAATGCTAATGTGCTAACCTCATAAAAGGACTTATACTCATAGAATTCTTATGGAGCTATCGATGATGATAATTATAAAAGGGGTAGACCCTATGACCTAAACTAAGATATGATTGATAATTAAAGGCTTAATGACATTTAAAAAAGGGACACTATCTTAGCACAGAGTGAACTAAGTTGAGGAGTGTCTCTTCCCACATATAGAATTTAATAGCACTATCGTTTTGTAGAGATTTGAGAGTACAATCCATGGAGCATACACAGGGTCTAAACTATATCCTTAGTTCTTGAACTATGTTTCCCCCGTAGGAATACTAGCTAGTAGATCCGCGTAGTTTATAGGTTTTATATGTTGGTACTACCTTTGCAAGTAGTCCGCCTTCTTTTGGTGTAGGGTTTTATGACACTGGATTCCACACTAGCTCATGTGGTCTATCTCAGTTAGAGAAAAATGTTCACAAAAGGTAAATCGAATTCAAGGATTGAACTCTAACAAGGATAACCTAAGGGGTCTATTTTAGTCTTGCTAGACGTATGCATTTCTACCTAAGCATTGCACTAGTTAGCCTTGAGAGGAATCATAGCAAGTTGTTCCTATGTATGTTTATGTTTACGATAATATATGATATTTATATGATTAACGTGTACATTGTTGATATTATATGTTGAATAGTTCACTTAGGAATATATGTTGGATTATATTGTTAAAATAATATGAAATGTATGCCTAAATTTCATGTTATGTGAAGTGGGATGTTAGCCATGACTGTTGTTGGGTTGCTTGATTTAGTTAGGTTATGGGGCCATTGCACTTGTTGACTTAATAATGTTTCACGGGTAATTGTCTTGCTTTGTTATAACGAAATGCACTCTAATTCATGATTATTGTTTGAATATGATTTGGTGATGGAATTAATTATGTATCCATCTACATAATATGAAGGGTTGACTTTACTAGACTTGAAAGTTAAGGTATTATGAGTAGCATGCCTATGACTAAATAATTATGCAATGTTGATGGTTATGGTCTTGTTGGATGTACATATTGATTTTTAGGGAAAATTAATACTTTATAAAATGTCCCTTCTTTTCATGGCTTGATCTTATATGTGCATGTGGTCTCATTCTTAGTACGGGTGGCGTACGAACGCCATTTTCTCCCTTTTTCCGAACATTTATAGGTTCCGGTCATTTAAGTATTTTGGAAGGCTAGGTCCAAGAAGACTTGGATCCTTTGATCATCCAAGAAGGTTAGGTCCACATATTCCGAGGGTGATGCCAATATCGAGTTTATGTTGTTATTTTAGTTAAAAGAGTATTATATTTTATCTCATTTTATTTGAGTATGGATTTTATAAAGCATATATGTGGCTCTCCTTACATTTATGTATGGGATATACCCTAATTGGAAATCTAGTTAGATGGGTATTATATGAGACAATATTTGACACTAATTTCTCTAATATATCTGTATGTGCAATTAAAGTAGAAGGCCATGTAACGTTCCGATACGAAGGGTCTATCTATACTCGATATATATATATATATATATAATTATGTTTATGTAGAGGTCTATATAAACCTCCAATGTAGACGTAATAAAAGTTTTAAATTTTCTGCTAAATTCAACTTATGAACGTGATGATGTAAACTAAAAGGCTAGTTTTTGTCCTCAAAGAGGACTACGACGCCGGTTATGTCTATGGGGTAAACCCGGATGGGAAATACACTGTATCAAAGCATGAGGTTGACTTATGTTAGAGTAAATATCTCTCAACAACGTCTATGTAAGGTCATGTTCATAATGGTGAAGAGCTCAACACTTGTGAATTGGAACATACATCATGCCCAAAATATTATTATTTTGTGGGAAATTTTTTATCTTGCCATGATAGTATACATATTGTGTGCTTTGGCATTTAATCCTATTGTTGTGATTATATGAGGAATGAACAGAAGAAAGAACGCGGCACGATAACTTGACGATGAAATTGCCAGTGCGGGTGCTCCTCCTCATAATGAACAAGTTCCTCCACTTGAAGAAGATGCTAATATAGAGCAAGATACGGGCAATCCTCCACCCTGGATGGATGGATATATATGGTCTGCCCTCATCCAATTTTCTCAAGCCACCATTGTTCAAGCCCAAGCTGTGACGGCCCGAGCCAACTGAGAGCTTGTACCCTATTCTCATCAACAAGTATTATAGCTTCCCTTCTAAGGGAATTCACTTGAATGAACCCTCCTAGTTTATATGAGTCTATGATTGAGGACGATTTCCAAGAATTCATCGATGAAGTCTATATGATTCTATTGGCTATGGGAATGTCCACAAGTGAAAATTCCTAGTTGGCCACTTATCAACTCAAGTACGTGGCTCAAACATGGTTTGTGTAGTGGAGGGATAATTAGCATTTAAGTGGTGGTCCATTGACATGAGAGATCTTCAAGAAGGTTTTTCTTGATTGGTTCTTTCCTAGGGAGATGAGAGAAGATAAAGTGTTGGAGTTCATTAATCTTCGCCAAGGAGGTATGAGTGTTCATGAATACTCTTGAAATTCACCAAATTATCTAAATATGCTTATTCTTTTGTTTCCTATCCTAGAGATGAAATGAACCTCTTTGTCATGGGGGTGTCTGATGATTTTCAAGCGGAGTATCATTCGGCTATGTTGCATGACAATATAAACATTTCTTGTCTTATTGTGCATGAAAAGCATGTGGAAGAAACAATGGCTACGAGGAAGAGTACAGATGCTAAGAGGGCAAGATGTTTTGATGGAGTTCTACAAAGAATAAGCTTGAGATACATGACAAGACTAGGTTTAAGAAGCGGATTTCAAGTAAAATTCCATTAAAATTCCCAAAGGCTAGTGTTTATAGGTTGTATAACTTTGTGTAAAAGTAACGAAAAGGTATCGAATCATCTACTGAAAAGCCAACTTGTGGAAAGTGTGGCAAGAAGCACAATGGTGATTGCCTTAATGGGACGGACAATTGGTTTGGTTGTGGTAAAAGTGGGCACAAGGTTACGGATTTCCCTAATGTGAGGGGTAAAGAAAAGGTTTGTGGTCAAGCTCAAGCAAGTTGTTCAAATGAAGCTCCATGGAAGAACAACTTCTATGATCTCTGCTTTAGGGGTGAGCAAGAGATTTGTCCCGACATGGTGATTGATATGTTGAAAGTATTCTTTATTTATGTACATGCCTTACTTGATCCGGGTGCTACCTTGTCAATTGTTACACCTCTTGTGGCCAAATGTTTTGATATTTTACACAATATTTTGCATGAACCTTTTATAGTATCTACTCTGGTAGGTGAGTTTATTATTGCAAAAACAGTGTATAAAAATTGTACTATAATGTTGCCAAATAGAGTTTCAATTGTTTATAGAGTTTCTATTGTTTAAGTAGAAGAACTCGATATGTTTGATTTTAATATTATATCGGGTATGGATTGGTTGCATGCTTTCTTGATTCTATTGATAGTATGACAAGGGTGGTGAGGTTTAACTTTCCAAATGAACCCGTTTTTGAATGGAATGGGGGGAAATCTATTCCTAGATGTTGTATTATCTCTTGTCTAAAAGCATGAAAATAATCCCTAACAACCTATATCATATTGTGAGAGTCCAAGATCTAGACTCTTAAATTCCTCCCATTTACTCGGTCCTTTAAGTGAGTGAATTTCCGGTGGTTTTTCCTAATGACCTTTCAAGTTTTCCTCCCGAATGGGAAATTGATTTTGGCATAGGTTTGCTTCCGGATACAAATTCCATTTCAATTCTTTCTGTAACAATCCTAAATACAGATATTCTACGTAATGCTTAATGTGTCTAGAATGCGTACGATTAAACCGGGTTCACATGTAATTGATGCACGTAGAACAAGACCTCTAAACCCTTGAGACATCCAAGACAACTAACTTGCGAAGTTAGTTGAACTACGAATGTTTGGGTCCATCCATGTAGGGCTCCCGAATATAACGATTTACTCAGATGAGTCTTTACCAGACTTAAAAAGGGGAGATCTTTTGTTTGGAGGGTCAGGGGTAATATCGTACTTTTTTATGCTAAGTGTAGTATTGTAGTTAGTCTATATATGTAATTAATTACATAATTAATAAGTTGGAGGTGTATTATGGGGAGAGATGGCTAAAATCTCCGTTTTAGCAAAATATTGCTCTACCCTGGTTCGAACCTTGATGGGAGCAATGATTTTAATTGTTTTATTTAAATTGGTCAGTTAATTTAATTAATTAATATTTATTATCTGATTCATGATAAAGGAAAATCATATTTTTAAAGGTTTGAAAGATCCTAGATTACTAAGTGTAAACTACCAAACCTAATCCTAAACTACCTTTTAACGTTTTAACTCTCTTTCTCTAATGTCAATATCTTTCTTTTCTTTTCACGTCCTCTCAGCCTAAAAAAAGAACTGATTAGCAATCAAAAATTTTTCATATTTGAAGAAATTTTACGTTTAAAACATATACAAAACATAACCAAAAATGTTAGGAAAAAGGGAAGGGTTTTTCCGACGAGTTGGTGTTGAAGCGTTCAGACATAAACGTCATTTTTGAGAAGTTCTTTGGGATCAAGTTCAAGGTTTCCACGTCAAAATAAGGTATGAGTTTTCTTACCCTTGGTCCCTTTCCCAAGACACCCTTAGGACTTAGATGAATCTATTCTGAGAAATAGGGTTGTTCCCCGTTGCATGCCCTGTCACTATCTCACATCGATTTTTAGGTTTGGTAAAATTGCTAGTAAAAATTAGGAATGTAATGTGGTTTCATGATGATTACATTCATGTATGTATGTTTTGAGTTATGTGAATATTAAGCGTGTTGTCCGAAACTATGTGGTTATGTGTGTGCAATGTATAGCCGTGACATATACTCTTGGTTTGTAGTTCAAAAATTACATGTTATGGTTGTATTCTTATGGGCATAAACATGAATAAATTGTGATGTTCATATGAAGTATAATGTGGCTGATTTGAAAAGAAACTATTAGGTAAACTAATCCTTGAAAATGCACGAAAAGATGCACTAAATGATCCATGAAGTACCCTAAAGCTAACATGTAAACGTTGATGAAAATGAAGTAAAAAATGTACATAATTTCCAGCATTTTTTGATAAGTTTAGCCAAGCTAAGTGGTGTATCATGCTTTTTAAAATGAATTAAAAATAACTGAGGTCACTTAGAATTGAACCCGTGACATAACCATGTTAAAAATCATAGAAATAATGTGATAGAAAAAGAATGTGGCATGTGGGATTTGAACCTATGTGCCTTTACGAAAACATGAGAAAGATAATGAAAAGTAAAATTGAGAAATGCGGGGTTCGAACCCAAAACCACTCCGTCAGTCTTAATAAAGAATTAAAAGAAAAAAAAAGTTGAGGCATGTGGGAATCGAAACCACGACATATTGGCTGAATAAAGGAAATGAAGCAGAAAAATAAAGTGGGGCTGTGGGGGTTCTATCCAGCACCCTCTCGGTCAAACAATAATGGTTTAAGGAAAAAGAGTATAAAAGATGATGACGTTATGAGGGTTTTATCCCACATCCTCTTGGTCCCAAATGAACTAAAAATAAATAAATAAAAGTAAAATGAAGAGAAGACTTTGGGGATCGATCTTGGTTTCCCAAGCCGAGTGGAACAAACGAAAATAAATAAAAATGTAGGTGTTGTCCAAGGTATTCGAAATTGGGTTCCCTTGTCTGATTTCATTATTGATACATAAGTCGTTCATGATTAAATGTTCAAAATAATGCTTCCTACATAGACCGAAATCGATGATCTTGGTATACATACACGATGGTTAAGTCTTCTATCACAAAATCTTAGGAAGATACGAATCACTTAAACTAACTATGAATGAAGCCTAATGGTTTCTATGTATAGACCCATAAGTCTAGCATATGTTTTAAAGTAAGTGAACCTAAGATATATGTAATGAAAGGATGTAACCTATAAGGGTAAAGTAAGAGTGTGAAACACACTAAATGGCCAAGTGCATTGGCTTATGATGAAATGAGCATTCACGAAACGGGTTGAGTAATTATTAAAATAAAATGTGCTAAAGGTAATTAATATGGTGACAACATGATAAGAGGCTAATGTGAAAGATGAGAGAAATCTCAAATAATCCTACAAAAATATTTAAAAAACATACTCACCTATGGGAGTGGAAAGTTAATAAAGAGACCAGTCCCTATGAACACTCTAGTGAAAGTATTGAGATTAATGTATACTTAATATAGATGATGAGTTGAGAAATCATCTAATGAGCAATTATGTCCTCACAGTAGAAGCCAGCTTTCATGACGTATCAGTTGAATTTAATGGAACTTTATATTTAGCATTGATAAGCTAGTTATGAGCGCTGATGCCTTCTTTCGGAAAGGGAGGAGGTTTACGTACCTCTCATTAGATGAGAATTTCAGGCATGACAGGTATGGGTCTCCTTATATCTCCTAGTCTTCAAACCTATATTACCTATATAGGAATCTAATAGGGTTCAATTTCCTATATACGCTCGCATATTTTGGTTCACCTTGGTGGGTGATTCTACCTCTTTTCGGTTTGGGGATGAAACACTAGATCTCATGATGCTCACATGATCTATGTAGGTTAAGGTTAAATACACAAAAGAACGAATGAGGCCATTCTCAAACAATGCACATAATGAAATGTACAATACCCAAGGTGTTTGGATAGGATAATAAAGAGGTGAGATAGTCTCAAGTAATTACAGTAGATTATTCTTGATCCTAGGTATGACTAGTGGTTTAAATAGTATATGAATAAATAAAATGAAGTACGTGTGAATGAAGGAAGCAGACTCTATGTTTGAATAGGATAATAAAGAGGTGAGATAGACTCAAGTAATTACACTAGATTATTCTTGATCCTAGGTATGACTAGTGGTTTAAACAGTATATGAATAAATAAAATGAAGTACGTGTGAATCAAGGAAGCAGACTCTGTGTTTGATAAAGAAGGCTCCCTAGTTGAGTTCTCAAATGTTCAGCCCTCATTTTGGGACGTCTTTATGTGAAGTCTATGATTCAAAGGTCTCATGGCGTATGATCGAATGATATAAAATATGTTATGGGTATATGCATTATTTTATGTGCTATATGTAATATGGTATGTGACGTGTGCAATATGATACGTATGATGATGCATGTTACTTTCATGGCATGACTTTCCAGAATCCAATTAGGCAAGTCCACTGACTTTCCTCATAAAAATCTAGCAAGTCCGCTGACATTCCTAGTCCAAATTGGGAAAATACATTGACTTTACTTTCCATAAATAATGTTGTTAGGAAAGATCTATTATTACTCATACATGTCCTTGTTGTGTGCTTGCATATACACATATAGTACAAAGTGTGTACCAATCCAATAGATTATCTACTTTTAGGGGCAGGCATAGGCGGACGTTAAAGCTTACAGTATGATGTTGCAGCTATCCAAACGTGGAGCTTTCATCTGGATTATGCAGGCCCTCATCCGTTCGAGGATGTCTATTGTTATTTTCTAGCTTAGATTTTGGCTTAGCTAGTGGATAATGTTCCACTACTGTTTTATTTCCACTTTCATTTCTGACTTTCTATTGTTGCCGTTTTGGTAAAAATATCTCTAATGCAATTATGAACTATATATTTCACTTGATGATATTAATATTAGATGGTTGATTGCGAACGTCTTTGAGTTAATGTAGAATGACTTACATGAGTATTAAGTAACAAAAAGTTCAAATTTCCCGCTAAAATTAACCTAGATGAAGTAACAATAACATATGTAGGCTTGTCTAGGACCTCTGAGAGGTCAATGACGCCTTTCTCCTTTTGGGTTCTAGATTTTTGTCGTGACACTTTCTTAACGAATGGTTTAGAATGAATTGAAGGAGTTGAAGTCTCAACTCAAGGATTTACTAGACAAGGGTCTTATAAGGTATTTCTCTATGAGGTGATCCGGTGTTGTGTGTAAAGAAGAACGATGGGTCTTTAATAGTGTGTATTGATTATCGCCAACACAACAAGGTCATTATTAAGCAAAAGTATTATCTCCCTCGGATTTAAAACGTGTTTGATCAACTCAAAGGAGCGAGATACATTTAAAAAATGAACTTGAGGTTGGGGTATCACTAACATAGGGTTAGAGGTGAAGATGTACCAAAGACGGAAATTCTGACTAGATATGGGAACTATGAGTCCTTGCTAATGTGTTTCGGTCTCACTAATGCTCCGGTGACGTTTACGGTCCTAATAAATAGGGTCTTTTGAAATAACCTAGATTCATTTTTCATTGTGTCCATTGACTATATCTTGGTATATTCAAAATTTTAGAGTGATCACATGGGTTATTTTAGGGTGTTATTGCTGTAACGACCCGTTTAGTCATTCTGAGCAACAGACTTATTTCAGGAAAAACTGGCAGAAGCGACGGACCCCACGACAGACCGTCATGGGCACGACGGACCGTCGCAGGATCTCATTTCAAAACACTTAGAAAATCTGAAATTGGGTACTAAAAATCGACTCTCTGAACTTTGTGACGGAATGGAAGGACGGACCGTCAAAGGTGTGACGGACCGTCACAGACCCTTGGTGGAAATTTGGGTCTCTGAACTCTACGACGACCTGCAGGACGGACCGTCGCAAGCACGACGGCCCGTCACAGGTTGCCCAAATCCCAGGCAGAGTCAGATTTCTGGTTAAGTTTTTAAGGGACGTTTTTGACTATTCTTGCCGTAATTATAAAGTTCGTGGGTTTATATTAATAACTCAAATTCTTGAGGGGTTAAAAGAGGTAACCCTAAGTTAATTAGTGGGGTATTATTTCCATCTTTTATTCTTAATTATATACTAATTAGGGGTAAAAGAAAGAGGGTTGGAATAAAGAAAATAGAAAGAACAAGAGAGAGAGGGAGAATCGAACGAGAAGGGAGAAACAAAGCTTGGAGAAAAATTTGCTTGCTTGATCACTAATCTTCGGTGGAGGTAGGTTATGGTTTTCATGCTTTCATAGTAAACTCTTAATAGAGAATGATATGTATTGGTAGTATTGTAATCCCTACTATATGCTTAATTGTATGTTTGCATGAATATGATTGTGTGATTGTGATAAGATGAGCATGACGAAAATATTGAATCCCAAATCTTGAAAGGAAACTTTAATATACATTATTAATGATAATGCCTTGGTATAGAAGAAGGCTTGATGAATTAAAGTAATGGGATTGATGATGCCTTGGTATAGAGAAGGCCTGATGATTTATAGAATGATATTAGTGGATCGGGTGTCACGAACCGACACGTAGAATTAGGGGATCGGGTGTCACGAACCGAAACGTAGAATTAGGGGATCGGGTGTCACGAACCGACACGTAGAATTAGGGGATCGGGTGTCACGAACCGACACGTAGAATTAGGGGATCGGGTGTCACGAACCGACACGTAGATATAGGGTGTTTAGCTTTCTTGGCACATCTCAAGAATGACACTACCCAAGTACCTTCGATTGAGTCGGTTTCAGTAGTTCGTGAGTTTCTGGATGTGTTCCCTGCAGATCTTCCTGGTATGCCACCGGATAGGGATATTGACTTCTGTATTGATCTTAAACCCGGTACTCGCCCCATTTCTATACCCCCTTATAGAATGGCTCCCGCGGAGTTAAGGGAGTTAAAAGCACAACTTCAAGAGTTATTGAACAAAGGCTTCATTAGACCAAGTGCATCTCCTTGGGGTGCTCTGGTTTTGTTTGTAAAGAAGAAGGATGGGAGTTTTCGGATGTGCATAGACTACAGACAGCTGAATAATGTAACTATTAAGAACAAGTACCCTCTTCCCCGCATTGATGATTTGTTCGATCAGTTACAAGGTGCTTGTGTCTTCTCTAAGATTGATTTGAGATCCGGTTATCATCAATTGAAAATACGGGCAACGGATGTGCCAAAGACTGCTTTTCGAATGAGGTATGGGCATTACAAATTTGTAGTGATGTCCTTTGGTCTTACGAATGCCCCTGCTGCGTTCATGAGCTTGATGAACGGGATTTTTAAGCCATATTTTTACCTCTTCATGATCGTATTTATTGATGATATATTGGTATACTCAAAGAGCAAGAAGGAACATGAAGAGCATTTGAGAATGGTATTGGAAATGTTGAGGGAGAAAAAGCTTTATGCCAAGTTCTCTAAGTGTGAGTTTTAGCTAGATGCGGTGTCCTTCTTGGGGCACGTGGTTTCTAAGGATGGAGTTATGGTGGATCCTTCTAAGATTGAGACAGTGAAGAATTGGGTAAGACCCACTAATGTGTCAGAAATAAGGAGCTTTGTTCGGTTAGCTAGCTACTACCGCCGATTTGTCAAGGGATTCTCTTCTATTGCTTCCCAATTGACGAACTTGACTAAGCAGAATGTCCCATTTGTATAGTCGGATGAATGTGAGGAAAGATTTCAGAAGCTCAAGACTTTGTTGACTACCGCACCTATCCTTACCTTGCCAGTAGAGAGTAAGAACTTCATTTTTATTGTGATGCATCCTATTCTGGTTTGGGTGCAGTACTAATGCAAGAGAAGAGTGTGATTGCTTATGCTTCAAGACAATTAAAAGTGCATGAACGTAACTATCCCACTCAGGATTTGGAATTGGCCGCGGTAGTGTTTGCATTAAAACAATGGAGACACTATTTATATGGGGTTAAGTGAGATCTATACGGATCATCGTAGCCTTCAGTATGTCTTTACTTAGAAAGATTTGAACTTAAGACAGAGGAGATGGATGGAGTTACTAAAGGACTACGATAGTATCATCCGGGGAAGGCGAATGTTGTAGCGGATGCTTTAAGTAGGAAGGCGGGAAGCATGGGAAGTCTAGCTCACTTGCAAGCTTCTAGACGCCCATTGGCTAGAGAGGTTCAGACTCTAGCTAATGACTTGATGAGATTAGAAGTAAATGAGAGGGGAGGATTGTTGGCTTCTGTGGAGGCAAGGTCTTCCTTTCTTGACAAGATTAAGGGAAGACAGTCTGATGATGAGAAACTGCGCAGAATCCAAGATAAGGTATTGTGAGGAGAGGCTAAGGAAGCACAAATCGATGAGGAAGGTGTTTTGAGAATCAAGGGAAGGGTATGTGTACCCCGCGTCGATAGTTTGATCAACACTATTCTGACAGAGGCTCATAGTTCAAGGTATTCTATACATCCGGGCGCAACCAAGATGTATCGTGACCTAAAGCAACACTTTTGGTGGAGTAGAATGAAGCGTGACATTGTGGATTTTATTGCCAAATGTCCAAACTGTCAACAAGTAAAGTATGAACACCAAAGGCCCGGAGGAACACTTCAGAGAATGCCCATTCCGGAATGGAAGTGGGAAAGAATTGCAATGGATTTTGTGGTTGGTCTTCCGAAGACAATGGGTAAGTATGACTCCATTTGGGTGATTGTTGATAGGTTAACTAAATCGGCTCATTTCATTCCGGTCAAGGTGACTTACAATGCAGAAAAGTTAGCCAAACTTTACATCTCGGAAGTGGTGCGATTGCATGGGGTTCCACTATCCATCATATCAGACAGAGGTACGCAGTTTACTTCTAAGTTTTGGAAAACATTGCATGCGGAATTGGGTACTAGATTGAACCTTAGTACTGCGTTCCATCCTCAGACCGATGGTCAGTCTGAAAGGACGATTCAAGTGTTGGAAGATATGCTTCGTGCATGTGTGATAGAGTTTGGTGGTCATTGGGATAGCTTCTTACCCTTAGCGGAGCTTTCATACAATAATAGCTATCACTCAAGCATTGATATGGCCCCATTTGAAGCATTGTATGGTAGGAGATGTAGGTCTCCCATTGGTTGGTTTGATGCGTTCGAGGTCAGACCTTGGGGTACTGATCTCTTGAGGGATTCGATGGAAAAAGTGAGGTCTATTCAAGAAAAGCTTCTAGCGGCGCAAAGTAGACAAAAGGAATATGCTGATCGAAAGGTTAGAGACTTAGAGTTCATGGAAGGTGAACAAGTCTTGTTGAAAGTTTCACAACTAACTTTAGCTATGAGAAATATGAGTATAACAGGACTTTGTGTCAGTTTGGTCTCCTATGTTGCTTCCTCAACTATGTGGTTTATCCATAGAAATTTTACGGATGCCACCTCTTTGTTCCTCAACCTCTCAACTTGGTAATCTAGAATTTCCAATGAAACCTATTCATAGAAAAGGTTCTCATCCACACCTAACCATTCAGCAGGAAGAATGAATACGGGATTACCAATATAATTATTAAGCATGGAGACATGAAATACCGAATGAACCAAAACTAGTTCAGTATGTAGTCACAACTCTTATACAAACTTTCCAACCCGTTGGAAAACCTCATAGGGACCCATATCATGGGGACTTTTTTTCCCCTTTTTGACTAATGTCATCACCCCTTTCATAGGTGAAATCTTAAATACACTATATCACCTACTTCGAATTCAAGATCTCCTCTTCTACTAATGAGATAGGACTTTCACAGACTATATGCTATTTTTAACCTATCCCATATCACCCGTACCTTTTCCAAAGCTTCGCAGATTATTTTAGGATCAAGGAGTGAAGACTCATCGACCTCAAACCACACGACTAGAGAACTACAACTCCTACCATAAAAGTGTTTCAAATGGAGCCATGGAAATAATCGAATGGTAGTTATTTTTATAAGAGAACTCGATAAACCTAAAATTATTCTACCAATTCCCTTTGAAATCTATCACATCAAACCTTTAATTGTCTTCTAGGGTTTGAATAGTACGCTCTACTTGACCATCCATTTGGGGATGAAAAGCAATGCTTAGAGTTAACCTCAACAACTAAGGATGACTCAGAGTTATTATGCACCACGAAACCACCATTTATGTATCTTCTAACCAAGCACCCAATGTAGAAACTCATAGTGAAAATGGTGGATTTGTGGTCTCACTATGAGTTCCTAATATTGTTGTCCATAATAACTTATAGTGGTGCATAATAACTAATGCCCTTAAGGGATTTTATGGGCATTAGTGAGAGCAAAGGACAAAATGAGGAACTCATAGTGACCATACCTAGTTTGAAATGTCATTTTATGTGTATCAGCTAAAAGAAAAAAAGTCTCAAAGGAGGGGAAATATGGTCCTAGAAAGTCAAAATTTGGTCCCGAATAGTATATTGAGACGGGAAAAGGCTAGTCATAGCCCGTCCCAAAAGGTGTCTTCGTTTAAGGTTAATTGGGACGAGTTTCATTTACTAGTCCCTAAATGTGTTTAAAGACTAAATCAAAACTGGTCGCTAAAGTAACTTTAAGGACTACATATTTCATCTCAAAGAGATGGAATTCTTACTTAAAAACTAGTTATTTTCATGTCAATAAACCCTTTAGACACTAGCCACAATCAAGTCTTAGATTACTCTTCTTGGACGAGCAAGTAGCTAGTCCAACAATATGTTTTCTTGACTTTCAACCACATCGTCCTAGATTGTTTTTCAAGACAAATTACACCTCTTCCCAGATGAGACTCAATGGAAAAGATGTCTCATCCTAGATGAAACTTTTAGAGACAAGAAACTACCTCGTCATAGATTAACTTTTAGTGATGAACAAAATTTATAGTCTCTAATTGACCACAAATGATTCCGGATCTTTATTTCACAAAAGTGTTTTATGGTCTACCTGTAAATATAAGATTGAAATGATAAATCTCCATACAAAATGCTGATATAAATATAAAAATAGGTAAACATCCTATGGTGCTAGTTTAAATATTCGTTTGACAAAAAGAAACGCTTAGAATATTAACAATATCCCGACCTAGACAATGATTTCACTTCTTGGCAGAACTTCCCTACCAAAATAATAATGGTCATGTGAATATTATGAACATGGATCTTGACTGAGCTTCATTCTTCTTAAGAGAACTCTAAAATTCACCAAGGGATATATAGAATATCAACAAGCTGCAACAATATAAGAAAAATTGATTAAGAAACCTTTGTTGAGATGCATTCACCAAGAACACCAAATCTATAGCGAAAGCACAAATTATGTGAGATAAACTAGCACAAAAAAAGAAATTCTCCATTAAGAAGATTTATATTACGTTTTAGGAGAAAAAAGTTATTGCAGAGTAAACTAAACAAGCATGAAAATCACTATATCAACTATAAATCAAAAGGTAATTATTGTAGTAGGGAAAAAAACAAGTTATCACTTTTTTGTTCTAATCAATAATACTTGTAGATGACAAAAAATCTTAGACTGTTTGCCTGCAATTGTACATCAAGAAAATTAAAAAATAGAGATAAAGAAGGCAATGATCTGTTAAGCAATTCTAATGATACGAGTTTAGCGAGGTACTTGATCTTCTAAACAAGATCAAGGTGCAATTGAAATATGTGTTTTGCTCGTCTTTAGGCAGAGAGATTTTATATAATGATGGAAAACATGATGTACAACATAAACAAATATAAAAAATTTATCGTAATAACCCTGAGAGTGATGTCAAAGTTCTTCTTATCTCGATAAAAAACTATTCATAATGGTTAAGTTGTGCGGACTTTTCACTTTTGATACTGCACCTATTTAAGATTCTCTAAAACTACACTACTTTTGAAGAATCTTACATGCACTGATTATCTTATTTTTAGAGTTCGAGCTACATAGTATATGGGATAAGTCTTAAGGGATAGCACCCATTGTTTTATATGACTAAGATATTGTTTGTATGAGGCTACAATGTTGTTACTTCTTCTTTCCGGCAATTTTTATCTTGAAATCTTACTCTTAGTGGACAAAGAAGAATTTATATATGGTTGAGTGCCTAGAAGATATGAGATATTATGTATATGGTCGAGTATAATGTTTTTGTTACTTATATATGCTAGCACACAAGAAGCAACAATTTCCAAGACATCTAATTATAAGGCTAAAACTGAATGCGTATAAATTTTTCAATTTTTATCTAGAGAAGAAATGATATAAACATTAAAATTTTTGGGAACAACTAAAGCATTACAGATGTGGTAGCTATTACTACCGTAGTAGCTGCTAAATGGCTAAAACTAAATTCAAATCAGTTTCCTATTTTTGTCTACGAACACTACACAAACATTCAAAAAACTCGAAACATATGTATAAAAAAACTCTGTTCTATCAGAAAGATGTACACTACCTTAGCATATGTATAAAGATTCATAAATAGAATTATTAAATGTTTCATCCACTTCTTTATAAATTGTTAAGAAGAAACAACCTATATTACGCAGGATGGGAGTTGGTGTAAAAATTTTGTCGTTTTAGCGAAAGTGATAAAACATACTAAATAAAACTAAATTATATACGTGATCAAACAGCCACTGGCAAGGAGAAAAAAGTCACAAGAAAAGAACCTTAGAAAGGAAGAAATTCCTTTAAGCACGATCCATCATCTAAGAGTTAAGCCATACACTAAAGGCTTAAACGACTACCCGCAAATTGAATTTAGTATATTGTTACTTACTTGGTCAGCCAAAAAATGTCAGTGGTCACTCAAATGATACGGGTGATGCCATATGTAGGATATACAATTGTTGAGAAGCAAAGAGTTCTTTCATTTTTATTATTTCTTTAAGCTAATATTCTATGGTACAAGCGATTATTCAACGATTTGTTTTCCTCATTCAATGATTTGTATTTTTCTTGAGTTTAACATAGCTTAGATAGTAATAAAATTTTGATCAACAGATTGAAAGTGAATTGATTTGTATATTGTCATACATGGTTCAACTGTTTTGGAGGCTTGCATGACATTATTAGTAGAACAAGGAAATTTGGTTTGCGTGTTCTCTTTCTTAAGGAATTGAGTATTCTTATTGATTTATGTGAATTCTTTACTAGATTCCACATTGTTTTTAGAAATTCTTAGAAATGAGCAAAAAGATATTGGTGTTTGCTCCTGTTTGTTTCCTATTGCATCGGGAACCCAGGAAATGATATTATACAATGTTTGGCATTTATTTTCTATAATACATGGAATAAAATATACAGCTTAATTTTAAGAAAATAGTTGTTTTAAATTCTTGGGCACATTGCGTTACATGATTAGTAAATGAACAAATGGGAATAAGAACTTTATTAGACAACATGGTGGAATTCTTATGTCCAGATCCTCATCCCTTACCATAACCACCTAAAAGAATTCATATTTAAAATACTATTCTTAGAAAAAAATAGTACGAGAGATCACTGTTCATATAACCAAAAGAGAGAAGAATATAAAAGGCTTGACGGACACTCTTTAATATGCTCAACTATTTTCCATAGACAATGACACAACTGATGTATGGTTCACATCGTATCACCAGGTTTCTGGAAAACTTTTGACATTCAGAAGAAGTTATTTATGTAATTAAACTCTCAACGGTCATGAAAAAACATACTTCTTTCAATATCACGGATTTCTTGCTTAATTTTATTGGCATATGGATAAAATGAAGTATTAACTTTCACATATTCTTTCTCAAGAGACATGGATTTCATTTGATGCTCCTTTTTCATGAATATAAGGCATAGTAACTTTTGTAAGTTCTTCTTGTTGGCCCTTCAAATAGTAACTAAAGAAAAGAATAATTCATGAAGTAATATATTGAGGATAATAGATTGACGAGCGGATATGTATATACTAAAGAGCTTTCATGTTTCTACTTCTTGGATGTATTACTTAACTAAATCACTACATTGAAAAAATGAATTGTTAGTTAGAACTTTTTCTTTAGACAATATAAGATAGTACTCTTCATAATTGATTTTGTAAGTAGTACATCAAGCTATAATTTAAAATAAATCTATTATTTACAACTAAGAATGTTTTGATTAGTTTCATAAACTGCATGCACTTTCCTGTATGCTCCATTAGTATTAAATGGTAAACAATATTTCACTTGTAATACTAATTGATTTCTCTAGTCGACTAAAAATTTCATTATCTTCTCTCTTAAAATTGTTTTAATCCATGACCTGTGAGTTCCTTTGTTTAAGAGTAGATCATTGTTTTCTCTTAAGATAGATCACCTTCGCTTTTGGGATTTATCGTTCCATAAACTTTAATATGCTTCAAAAACAATTTACCAACTAATCTCAAAGAAAGAAGTCATTCAAACAAGTAGTGTAACTCAAATAAATAAAATATAAGAACAAGAAAAGAAACCTGCAGAAAATGATGTGTAGCTCAGATACAAGTAGACCGAAATTAGAGAACAAATGGGAAAAAAATTAAAGGTTGCTTTAAACGAAATTGTAACTTAATGTGTAGCACCACAGGAAGTCATTACATTAGTTCTTTCAACCTTTAAAGAATACAAGTTTCCTCTCATGCAAAAAAAGTTTTAAAGAATCAAAGTTTCGGATGCCAACGAAGCTATCACTTTTTCGACCTTTATGTACAGCACCACAGGAAATCATTTATGTTAGTTCTATTGCTTTTGACATAGTTCATCAACTTCAGACCCAAATGAAACTGTCTCAATATTTTAAGGAATGATTCTCGTGTTTTTTTGGATCATATCACACTACAAAAATTGATGTTCTTTAAGAAAATGATAAGCAACTAGTCTAACATAACAAAAGTTAAAAGAAGAAGCGATCTAACTCCAACAATACAACCAAAAACTTACTTCACAGATGAAATGAAATAATTAGTGTAACTCGAAGAAATCAAATATAGAGAAGAAGAAAAAATCAGATCCAAAAAAGGAGGCTTACTTGAAAAAAAAATCAGGTCCAATGATGGAGGCTTACATGAAACATGAACAAATAGAAAACAACTAATTATTCAGTTTTGGAAAAAAGAAAAACTATAGTGCTACTATTATGGCATATTTTCTTGAAGATCTTGAGTTTTGCATGTTTCAAAAACTAAATTAAACTATCGTTGTTTCTACCCAAAATCTAAATCAAATAAAAGATGTAATTTGCAGAAGCACTATGTTATACACACTGTTTCATCACCTTAAGTGAATTTCATTGCAAAAATTTGATCGGGCACACACTCTGCTATAAGAAGAAAACAATCAACAATTCATATTTTTTAGCAGAAAAAAAAATCACAGGAAATGATGTGTAGTTGAGATAAAATGAGACAGAAATTAGAGAACCAATTAGAAAAAGATGAAAGAATGATTTAAATGAACCTTAAAGCTAATGTGCAACATCACATGAAGTCGTTTACATTAGTTTTTTCATCATTTAAATCTTTAAAGAGTCAAAAGTTCCATACGATGCAAACAAAGCTTTAAACAATACAAGTTTCGTATGCAAACGAAGTTATCACTCTTTCAACTTTTTATGTGAAGCACCACAACAAGTCATTTACATTAGTTTTATTCTATAGTTCATCAACTTAAGACCCCAACAGAACTATTAGTGAATTCAGTGTGGATGGATCCCCTTCATTTTTTTGATTACAACACACTACAACACTCAATTTTCTTTACTAAAACGACCAGCCACTCATTTGACAGAAAAAGAGTTCAAAAAAGAAGATATATAACTCAAAAAATACAAAAAAAAATGGACATCATAAAGAAATAAAATGCCTTTCATTTTTGGGATATATAACACTACAAAGCATAAATTTTATAAGAGAGTGACCATCATCAGCTAGTCTAACAGCACAAGATTTTTAAAAAAACAAGATATATAACTCCAACATTACAAAAAAACAAATAGACTTCACAATGAAATAAAATCCCCTTCATTTTTGCGATCGTACCACATTATATAACATAATTTTCTTTACCAAAACAACCAACATCTCATCTAATAAAACAAGAGTTCAAAAAAGAAGAGATGTAACACGAACAATACAAAAAATAAATAAACTTCACAATTAAATAAAAAACCTTTCATTTTGGGATCATATTACACAAGAAATGTTAATTTTCTTTTAGAAAACATCCAGCAGTTCGTCTAATAGAACACAAGTTAAAAAAAGAAGAGATATAACTCGAACAATGCAAAAAAAAAAGAAAACCAAATCGACTTTACAATGAAATCAAATCCCCTTAATTTTTTGGATCATATCACACAACAAAACTTAATTTCTATAAGAAAATGACAAGTTACTCGTCAAACAGAAAAAAATTTGAAAAAAAAAGAGATATAACTCTACGAAAACAAAAAAAAATTGCTTCAAAATGAAATCAAATCTACTCGTACAAGTAAGGAATACCTGAGATTTGAGTGAACTAAAGATAGTTATTAAGTGGAGAGAACTGCTACGTAGACCTCTACTTCTCTGGTATGAAAAAATGCAGAGACATGTGTTGCGTTTCTTGCTTGATAGACTATTGGGTTTCTTTAAATTGCTGTGAGGGAAGATTGTTGGTAGGGAAGATCGTTGCTAGGGTTTTTGATTTCACGATAACTTCTGTTCTTTTACTTTTAGAATTTTAAAAATCAGTAGTACTGATATATTAGGCGCCTATTTATTGTGAAAAAGATGAATTTTTTTTGACATTTCAGTTCCTGCCTTCCAATATATTTCTTAAGGCCCCTAAATTTTGATTTGGGAGCAGTTACAACCTTTTTTTTTAGAACGAGATTTAGAACCTTCATAAAAAACATATAGAAATAATCGAAATAAAATCTCGTCACAATACATCTACATTAAGAGATGGGATTATTGACTTGTCCCTAAATACACGTCTTAGATAAATCTTTTTCTTGAAGTGATCCTCACCTCTCACCATAAAGTTTTGATATCCCGACCTCATGTCAATCTTAGAAATGTAGCTTGCCCTTGGAGTTGATCAAATAAGTCATCAATCCAAGGGAGACATTACATGTTATTAATGGTGACCTTAATGAGTTGACGATAGTCAATTCACATCGTAAGGGACTGATCCTTCTTGTAGGAAAACAACAACAGAGCTCCCCATGGTGAGATACTAGGTTGAAGGAAATCTTTTTTATAATATTTCTTTGAGTTGATGCTTAATGTCTTTCAAATCTTCTGTACCCATCGGGGAAGGAGGGATAGAAATGGGATTTGTATATGTTTACAAGTCAATACCAAAGTCTATATCTCGCTCGAGCGGTTTTCTGAGCAAATAATTGGGAAAAACAACCGCAAAGTCCTTCACTACGAGGACTTACTTTATAGCAACAATGTTGGACTCAAGATCTTTGAATCTTACAATATAGTAAAGACACCCTTTAGAGAACATATTACAAGATTTTAAAAAAACATATGATATGACCTCTAGGAATTAAGTTACCACCATTCGACATTACGACAGAATTGTTAGGAAAATTAAACTTAACAAATCTTGTTCAACAATCAATAGAAGAAAAACCATTATTCAACCAATCAATTCCCAATATGACATAAAAATCAACCATATCAAGTTCTACCCAATCCACCCATGTAACTCTATTCGGAAAAAATATAAGACAACTCCTAAAGACTTTTTTAGCCACAACGGTGTCAACCATCGGGGTTAAAACTAAAAATGGTTCAATTGGAATATCGGATACAATATAAAAATTTTAGCTACAAGTGGAGCTACAAAATTTAATGTAGCACCGGGTTCAATTAAAGAATAAACATCAATAGAGAATACTTATAACATATCGGGGAACACATTGGTGGAGTCTTCTTGTTCACCCCTAGAATGGAAATCATAAAAGTGGTTCCTCTTTGGAGCATCAGAACTAGGAGTGCTTGCTTGAGCTTGACCAAACCTTTCTGTTTACTCATCACATTAGGATAATACCTAACCATATGGACACTTTTACCACAACGACAATAATTTTATGTTCCCACCATTCATTCACCCCTATAATTCTTACCACAATATGCAGAAGTAGGTTTTTCACTTAGTAAATTTCCCATTATCCCCATCTGAGACCTAGGGTTAGGCTCCCTATCCTTGTTAGAAATATGGAAATTTGAATGTATCTGATTTGAAACCCTCTTCTTGAATCTAGGCTTCTCTTGGATCTCAAGCCTACCCTTGGAAGTACCTCCTTCATAAACCTTGGCCCTCTTGAACCCCCTATTCTTCCTCTTGAGTCTAGTATATTCAAATTATTGAGCATGAACCATTATCCTAGAGATATCCATGTTTTCATGTAGAGTTTCTGAATGAAAATCTTCAACCAAATAATATGACACTCCCGTCACAAAGTAACTCATCTCATCCGTTGGGTTAGACACCAACGAAGGAGCATAAATGGATAATTTAGTGAACTTCAAGGAGTACTCTTGCACACTCATACCTCTTTGGAGAATATTAATGAATTCCTCCACTTTGGCCTCCCTTTTCTCCCTAGGGAAGAACCTATCAAGAAAATTCCATCTAGACACCTCCCAAGGTATAGGATTCGCTCTCAAAGCCCTATTCTCTGTTCATTGTATTTAAAGTGTTTGAGCTACAACCTTGAGTTAATACGAACCTAGTTGAACCTTATCATTCGAATTCAACCACATTGGATAGAGAATCTTGAACACCTCATCAATTAAGTCTTGGGGATCTTTATTCACTTTTGACCCATAAGACTTTGGTGTGTTCATCCTCATGAATCCCTGAAGCAGAAGTCATGCTATAGCATTTGGTTGAAAACGAGGTCGAACCTCACTATTGTCTTGTTCTTGAGTTGCTACCGCTCTAGACAAGGTAGTCATATCTTGTGCCAAGCTTAGAAACATCGACGTTATCTCTCCATCCGTCATTGTTGGAGGAATGATCGGAGCTTGGACTTTTGGAGGTACTTGGTTGCCTTGTGGAGGTGCTTAATTATTTTGGGGAGGAACTCCCACATTAGCCAAATCTTCCACCGTTCTTCTTCTAGCCTTCCTTCTTATTTCATCTCCTATGTCACATCTCAAGAGTACACACTTGAAGACATGGAACTCTAGGTTTGCGACAAGGCATACTTAACCTCTTTGAGATCTTGTACTATCCCTTTGACATCATTAATTTCATGCATATATGAAAAGTAGTGCGAAATTACGAATTTTAACATGAAATATCTTAATAACATCTTTCGTATTAAAATCATATAAAATACGAAATATAGAATTATTTAATTTATTACAATTCTTGAATAAAAGAAGTCTAAAGATAGCTATGTCCTCGAGTCAAGTGATGATTTACTTCAATTTTGCTTTAACAATTACTTGATTCAAAGCTTCCCTCGAGATACCTGTCACCAATTTATCACCCTTTAGAGATATACAAAAAGTATGTAATTAGTACAAGCACATGTTCTAAGTATTACTTAATACATAAAATCATAAGGAACGGACATGAATGATAAATAAGCTATTTTTTTATTGAAACATCATATTAAATTTATATCAACATAATGAACCTTACAATGAACTTATAGTAAACTTTAGTGTAACTTCCATTAAAACTAAACCTTTACAATATACCATCAATAACTTCTACAAAACACATAAACTTGAGATCATCCTACAAAAGGCGATTCTAAGACTCACTTGAGTTAGGTAAGAAGAGAACGCCCATACAATCCATTCAGAGATACTTACGAGATCCTTTAGACTCCCTAGGTTAAGATCATTCTCACCTCACACTATAACATATACATCTTATAACATTATATTTCAAAAGGTTATCCAGAATGTTACTTCTATAATTCAAGAAGAGAACGCTCATACATCCTCTCCATGATTACCTAAATAATCCTTAAGACTACTACGTTTAGATCATGTATTATTTATTAATTTACTTTCCTTTCTAGAGTCATTCTTAATAATTCCCGAGGTAAGACATGAAGACACTATTCTTATGCCCCCTTTCACACCATACCTAAGAAAGCGTTAAACTACTCTATTTAAGTACTTATTTGTTAACATGTTTTCTAATTTAAGTGATTATCTTCATTAGTTTACTAAGATACATTCAACATATGAGGACATTGAAGTATTTGTCTTGGAGAAGACCTAGGGACTCACTCTCTAACATTTTCAAAGCCTAAGCGTGCAATGTCTAGATTACATCCCATACAACTAGCTAAACTTGATAGAACTTCTCCAACACTTGTGGCTATACCATATGATTTGAGAAACAAAAATTGACATAGACCATACTCGCTATGCATGGAATCCGGAGTCATGCACCTACTCCAATAGACGTTGTTCTACTATTCAATGGTAGAACTAGGACATGTCCCAAGTAAGCAGATGGTTATGGAATATAAAGGGTTTCTTTGTTCTCTAATCTAATAACAGATTGAGAAACTTCCCTTACAATACTAAATTGGTGCTAGCTTTTGTTCTCATCGACTAGTTTAACAATAGAGTACATTAAGAGGTTCCATATCTACTTCATAACCCAATCACATTACACTTTACCTAAAAGGTCCACTAAGGCTACCTACAATGATCAAGAGGACAACATAATGATTTTCCTAACGAAGATTTCATGTCATTAAAGTGAACAAACCTTAAGTCAACCATTCACATTAGAAGGATACAATTACGTCTTTCGACTTCAAGGATATCATAACCTTCAAATAAGTTGGAGGTTCCACATATAGGACCTTCTTAATAATGTTCAAGGTCAAATGTAAATCAAACATACAACACAAACATAACTAATGAAGACATTCAAAATATCCACATATTAAAGATGTCAAATGATGATAACATAATTAATAAAGTAATGTGGGCGAGGCCACATAATTTACAAATATAGAACATAAGCACAACAACCATAAGTGTACCATACCAAACATCATTACTATCTAAAGCCTATACTACACAATATAGGGAAATTTAGGTCAACATACCAATGATACATCCTCGCAACATCAATTCATAGACAATTCATCCAACACAATGTACCAACCTCCTACCAATAGCCATAGTTTACAAATCAACCCAATAATTACAATATTCGATGAATGAAAGATAATACCACACGAATTTATGAATTTAGGGCTTGTTAATAGAAATTCTAGCATGATTATATCTTAATTAAATAGGAAAAATTAAACTAAATAAGAATTCAATAGCCATAGTTTACAAATCAACCCAATAATTACAATATTCGAAAAATGAAAGATAATACAACACGAATTTATGAATTTAGGGCTTCTTAAAATAAATTCTAGCATGATAATATCTTAATTAAATAGGAAAAATTAAACTAAATAAGAATTCAATAGCATTAAGACATAATCGAGTCACCAAGACAATAGTCAAATCTAGGGTTGCATGAATTGCATTGATTGATACAATTTTTATGTTAAAATCATTAAATTAACATATATTTAATCAATATATAAAAAATAAAAAATTTTATGCAATAACCCATCGCTTGTTATAAAAATAGGATAAGTTCCTCTTTGAAAGACATTGGAAATCAATTTGAAGTTTGGCTACTCAAAGTAAACAGATTTAAAGATAAATAAACATACATCAATTCATGTTAGATTACGAATTTGATGATGAATATATGGTTAAATCAACAAGAATATTCAATCCAAGCTCTATCTTGAGTTTTTGCTCCAATGATGTTCTAAAAAGTTTGTTAGATATTTTGGATTTTTATTTGGAATAATAAATTCGTCTAGGTGTTATGGAAATATAAATGCTCTTATAATACCCAAAACACCCCTAGGAAGCCGCCCTTTTAGTTTATTGGAGGTTGAGTGAGAATTGCATACCCATCGACGGCCAGCTCACCTATGCCCAGTCGCCTAACAAACGAACCGTCCTGCTGGTCCATGGTTTAGGTTAGAGGATAGACCGGATGGAGCGACAAATTCCACGCCTATGTGTCAAACTACTACCTTCATCTACGGGGTGTCGACAACCAGCATGGTTGTCGATTTCCTCCTGTAGTTTGGGCTGGTTTGAAAACTTTTGGCTCAGACATGTGCCCTTCGTCAAAGACCATTGGTTTGTCCTTGGGGAGTTTTTCCCAAGAGTTTCTAACTCGAATTTGTTTGTTTATGCATTTTGAACCTCTCACATTAATTTCATCCAAAACAAACACATAAGACTCGGTGAAATACACTAAGGCACACAAGGATGTTTCAAGGCAAACCTTTCGAAAGTCATGGATGATTTTGGATGTTTGACCTCCAAACATCAGGAATAATTAAACACTTCCTCCTAACCTCATAATAACCCATTTTATGACTTCAAAACATCAAAACTGTCACGACCCAAATCCGGGCCGCGACTGGCACCGACACTTACCCTCCTATGTGAGCGAACCAACCAATCTAAACCTTAACATTTCAATGTAATAGCAACAGAAAGTAATGCGGAAGATTTAAACTTATTAATAAAAACCAATTCAATAAGGATCAATATTCAACATCTATTATTTCCAAATCCTGGAAGTCATCATCACAAGAACATCTACTTTAAACTACTAATTCTAAGAGTTTTCTAAAAGCTAAAAATACATAAGAAGCTAGTCCATGCCAGAGGTTCAAGGCATCAAGACATGAAGGAGAAGATCCAGTCCAAGCTAGAAGCGTTAGCTCACCCTGAAGATCCGGTGTGACGAAGACTGGCTTGAGTTACTGTTGAGTCGAAGATGACGGCACGTTTGCTGTACTCCACAAATAACAAGAAGAAAAACATAAAAGTAGTGGTCAGTACAAAACACGGGTACTGAGTAGATATCATCGGCCAACTCAAAATAGGGAACAATATATATCAAATATTATCGTAAATCAACTATAAAACTCAACATGTAGCAACAACAAGTACTATAATCATCAATAAGTACCATCAAGTTCATCCATGAGGGCTCAAGCCTCAACACCATACTCATTTGGGAATTAAGTTTATTAAGTTGAGTATATTATCATCTTTCAAGATTCTTTATCTTTCCTCCTCTTGTGTCGGTACGTAACACTCCAATCCCCTACCACTATGTGTCGGTACGTGACACTCCGATCCCCTAATTTTATGTGTCGGAACGTGACACACCGATCCCCTACATGTGTCGGAACGTGACGCTCCGATCCCCTACATGTATCGGTACGTGACTATCCGATCCCCTACATGTGTCGGAACGTGACACTCCGACCCCTACATGTGTCGGTATGTGACACTCCGATCCACTAAATCTATGTGTCGGAACGTGACACTCCGATCCACTAAATCTATGTGTCAGAACGTGACACTCCGGTCCACCAATATCATTCTGTAAATCATCAAGCCTACTCTATACCAAGGCATCCTCAATCCCATAACTTTAATTCGTCAAGCCTTCTTCTATACCAAGGCATCATCATTAATAATGTATATTAAAGTTTCTTTTCAAGATTTGGGATTCAATATTTTCATCATGCTTATCTTATCACAATCACATAATCATATTCATGCAAACATACAATTAAGCATATAGTGGGGTTTACAATACTACCAATACATATCATTCTCTATTAAGAGTTTACTATGAAAGCATGAAAACCATAACCTACCTCCACCGAAGATTAGAAATCAAGCAAGCAAGTTCCCAAAGCTTTGTTCTTCTTCTCGTTTCTCCTCTTTCCCGTTCGTCTCTCCCTATCTTTCTGTTCTTTTCTTCTTTTTCTTATTCAACCCTCTTTCTTTTACCCTAATTAGTATATAATTAAGAATAAAAGGTGGCAATAATACCCCGCTAATTAACGTAGGGTTACCTCTTTTAACCCTCAAGAATTTGAGTTATTAATATAAACCCACGAAGTCTATAATTAAGGAAAGAATTGTCGAAAAACGTCCCTTAAAACTTCACCAGAAATCCGACTCTGCCTGGGATTTGCGCAACCTGTGACGGGCTGTCGTGCCTGCGACGGTCCGTCCTGCAGGTCGTCGCAGAGTTCAGAGACCCAAATTTCCACCAAGGGTCTGTGACGGTCCATCACACCTGTGACGGTCTGTCCTGCCATTCCGTCACAAAGTTCAGAGAGTTGATTTTCAGTACCCAATTTCAGATTTTCTAAGTATTTTGGGACGAGACCCCCTCGACGGTCCGTCGTGCCCATGACGTTCCTTCGTGGGGTCCGTTGCTTCTGCCAGTTTTTCCAAAATTGAAGTCTGTTGCTCAAAACGACTAAATGGGTCGTTACATTAGATATTAATTTACCCATCGTTCGTCCCCGAACGATCAAAAGAAGGAAAACAAGGGCAAAAAGGAGTACCTGAATGTTTAAACAGATGTGGGTATCTTTCTCGCATATCCGCCTCCTTCTCCCAAGTGGCTTCCTCAACCGGTCGATTCTTCCATTGCACCTTGATGGATGCAATCTCTCTTGACCTCAATTTGCGAAATTCTCTATCTAAAATAGCAACAGGCTCCTCCTCATAAGACAAGTTCTCATCAAGCAAAACTGAATCCCAACGGATAATGTAATTTCCATCCCCATGATATCTTTTCAACACCGACACATGGAATACCGGATGTACTCCGGACAGCCCTGGGGGCAAGGCTAACTCATAAGCCACTTCCCCTACTCGCTTGAGTACTTCAAATGGTCCAATGTACCTTGGACTTAGTTTGCCCCTTTTCCAAACCGCATCACCCCTTTCATGGGCGAAACTTTCAACAAGACTTGTTCACCTTCCATGCACTCTAAGTCTCTAACCTTTCGATCTGCATATTCTTTTTGCCTACTTTGCGCCGCTAGAAGCTTCTCTTGAATAGACTTCACTTTTTCCATCGAATCCCTCAAAAGGTCAGTACCCCAAGGTCTAACCTCGAACGAATCAAACCAACCAATGGGAGACCTACATCTCCTCCCATACAATGCTTCAAATGGGGCCATATCAATACTTGAGTGATAGCTATTGTTGTATGAAAACTCCGCTAAGGGTAGGAAGCTATCCCAGTGACCACAAAACTCTATCACACACGCACGAAGCATATCCTCCAACACATGAATCGTCTTTTCAGACTGGCCATCGGTCTAAGGGTGGAACGCAGTACTAAGGTCCAACCTAGTACCCAATTCTGCATGCAATGTTTTCCAAAACTTAGAAGTAAACTGCGTACCTCTATCTGATATGATGGATAGTGGAACCCCATGCAATCGCATCACTTCCGAGATGTAAAGTTTGGCTAACTTTTCTGCATTGTAAGTCACCTTGACCGGAATGAAATGAGAAGATTTAGTTAACCTATCAACAATCACCCAAATGGAGTCATACTTACCCATTGTCTTCGGAAGACCAACCACAAAATCCATTGCAATTCTTTCCCACTTCCATTCTGGAATGGGCATTCTCTGAAGTGTTCCTCCGGGCCTTTGGTGTTCATACTTTACTTGTTGACAGTTTGGACACTTAGCAATAAAGTCAACAATGTCACGCTTCATTCTACTCCACCAAAAGTGTTGCTTTAGGTCACGATACATCTTGGTTGCGCCCGGATGTATAGAATACCTTGAACTATGAGCCTCTGTCAGAATAGAGTTTATCAAATCATCAACGTGGGGTACGCATACCCTTCCCTTGATTCTCAAAACACCTTCCTCATCGATTTGTGCTTCCTTAGCCTCCCCTCGCAATACTTTATCTTGAATTCTTCTTAGTTTCTCATTATCAAACTATTTTCCCTTAATTTTGTCAAGAAAGGAAGATCTTGACTCCACAGAAGCCAACAATCCTCCCTTCTCATTTACTTCTAATCTCATCAAGTCATTAGCTAGAGTCTGAACCTCTCTAGCTAATGGGCGTCTAGAGGCTTGCAAGTGAGCTGGACTTCCCATGCTTCCCGCTTTTCTACTTAAAGAATCCGCCACAACATTCGCCTTTCCCGGATGATACAAAATGGTGATGTCGTAGTCCTTCAGTAGTTCCAACCATCTTCTCTGTCTCAAGTTCAAATCTTTCTTAGTAAAGACATACTGAAGGCTACGATGATCCGTGTAGACCTCACACTGAACCCCATATAAATAGTGTCTCCATTGCTTTAATGCAAACACTACCGCACCCAATTCCAAATCATGAGTTGAATAGTTACGTTCATGCACTTTTAATTGCCTCGAAGAATAAGCAATCACACTCTTCTCTTGCATTAGTACTGCACCCAAACCCGAATAGGATGCATCATAGTAAACAATGAAGTTCTTACCCTCTACTAGTAAGGTAAGGATAGGTGCGGTAGTCAACAAAGTCTTGAGCTTCTGAAAGCTTTCCTCACATTCGTCCGACCATACAAATGGAACATTCTGCTTAGTCAAGTTAGTCAATTGGGAAGCAATAGAAGAGAATCCCCTGACAAATCGACGGTAGTAACTAGCTAACCTAACAAAGCTCCTTATTTCTGACACATTAGTGGGTCTTACCCAATTCTTCACTGTCTCAATCTTAGAAGGATCCACCATCACTCCATCCTTAGAAACTACGTGCCCCAAGAAGGACACCGCATCTAGCCAAAACTCACACTTAGAGAACTTGGCATAAAGCTTTTTCTCCCTCAACATTTCCAATACCATTCTCAAATGCTCTTCATGTTCGTTCTTGCTCTTTGAGTATACCAATATATCATTAATAAATACCATCACGAAGAGGTCCAAATATGGCTTAAAAATCCCGTTCATCAAGCTCATGAACGCAGCAGGGGCATTCGTAAAACCAAAGGACATCACTACAAATTCGTAATGCCCATACCTCGTTTGAAATGCAGTCTTTGGCACATCCGTTGCCCGTAGTTTCAATTGATGATAACGGGATCTCAAGTCAATCTTAGAGAAGACGCAAGCACCTTGTACCTGATCGAACAAGTCATCAATGCGGGGAAGAGGAGACTTGTTCTTTATGGTTACCTTGTTTAGTTGTCTGTAGTCTATACACATTCGAAAACTCCCATCCTTCTTCTTTACAAACAAAACCGGAGCACCCCAAGGAGATGCACTTGGTCTAATGAAGCCTTTGTTCAATAACTCTTGAAGTTGTGCTTTTAACTCTCTTAACTCCGTGGGAGCCTTTCTATAAGGGGGTATAGAAATGGGGCGAGTACTGGGTTCAAGATCAATACAGAAGTCAATATTCCTATCCGGTGGCATACCAGGAAGATCTGCAGGGAACACATCCAGAAACTCACGAACTACTGAAACCGACTCAATCGAAGGTACTTGGGTAGTGTCATCGTTGAGATGTGCCAAGAAAGCTAAACACCCTTTACTAATCATTTTCCTAGCACAAAGAAAGGAGACAATGCGGACCGGATTGGGAGTGTAGTCACCCTCCCACACTAACGGGTCTGTCCCAGGCTTGGCTAACGTCATCGTTTTAGCATTACAATCCAAGATTGCAAATTGCGGAGAAAGCCAAATCATACCCAGAATCACATCAAAATCGTCCATTTCTAAGATAACCAAATCTACATAGGTGTTGCTCCCCACAAAGTTCACCAAACAAGACCTATACACCTATTCAACTACCACAGACTAACCCACCGGAGTAGAAACACGAATAGGCATATCAAGTAATTCACAATGTAAATTTAGACCATTAGCAAATGAGGAAGATACATAAGAAAATGTGGATCCAGGATCAAACAATACAGAAGCCATGCAATCACAAACAAGAAGATTACCTGTGATGACAGCATCAGATGCCTCCGCTTCAGACCGCCCCGGGAAAGCGTAACAATGGGCCCTATCGTTCGTCTGTCCGTTGCCCCTACCATATTGTGATGTAGTGGCTCCAGTTTGCCCATCACCTCGGCCGTTTTGGTGACCACCATTACCTCGACCACCACGTCCTCAAGAATAACGGCCTCTACCATGACCACCTCTACCTCTAGCTATTGGGGGTCTATAACTTTGTCTGGGACAATTTTTCCTAATATGTCCAATCTCCCCACATCCATAACATTCTCTGGAGTCAATCCTAGGCCCCTCGAAGAAGTGTTGACCGGTCTGAGGTGGTCCCCCAACTACAGTCTGTAGTGAAGACTGAATTGGTCGGACTGAGTAACTTCCCGAACCCTGTCCTCTAGTGTAAGAACCATTAAACTCACCTCCCTTTCGAAGCCTTTTTTAAGTCGATGTTGGGGTGAAGTCGTCTGGCTTCACTCCTTCCACTTCTATCACAAAGTCTACCACTTCTTGGAAGGATTTTTCCGTTGCCGCTACCTGTAAGGCCGAAATCCGCAATTCTGACCTCAACCCCTTCACAAACCGGCGAATCCGCTCTTAAGGACTGAAACAGAGTCTAGTGGCATATCTGGATAGTGCACGGAACTTTGCCTCATAAGCATTAACCGACATCCTACCTTGCTCTAGGCTCAGGAACTCATCCCTTTTCCTATCCCTCAAAGTCCGGGGGATATACTTCTCCATAAACAAGCTAGAGAACAAGGCCCAAGTCATAGGTGGTGCCTCTATTGGTTGACACTCAATATGTGACCGCCACCACATTTTGGCATTCCCTTGAAACTGATAACTCACGAACTCAATACCAAACCGTTCTACTATACCCATCTTGTGTAGTAACTCGTGACAGTCAACCAGAAAATCATAGGCATCCTTCGATTCAGCACCCTTGAAGACCGGAGGTTTCAATTTCAAGAACTTACTGAAAAGTTCATGCTGATCATTTGTCATTATAGGCCTAGTAGTCAGACGTGGAAATGTGCCTATGTCCAATGGAACATCCATGCGGGGAGCCATAGTAACCGCATGTTGTACTTCTGAAACCGGAGGTGTTGGCGCAGAAAACACTGGAGGTGCCTGACCTTGATCAGATAACCCGCTAAGATAAGCCAGAACCTGATTGATCATCTCTGGGGTAGGTTGGGGTGGCATTTCCTCATTTTGCACTTGTTCAGTTTCCCCATCCTCCCCTTCTCTTATTACTTCCTAGGTCGGTGGAGGAGTCACTGCCCTAGTATCAGATGGGCTAGGTGCTTGTCCTCTCCCTCTAGAGGACGTCCTCCCACGACCTCTTCCACGGCCCCTTGCCGCTGTTCTTCCTCGAGCCACAGCCCTAGTGGCTGGCTTAGTTGTTTCTTGTCTGGCCGATGTTGGTGTTGAAACCATCTGCGAAAGAGAGTGAAGATGGTCAGATACCAATTCGTATCGCCTAGATACTAATTGGACTCAAGTAGTAGCACGAAAGAAAGAATGAAAGATTGAAATTTTTCCTAAAGTCTTATAGCCTCTCAAGGAAAAGTAAAGGCGTCCCCCTACCGTTCCTTAAGACTCTACTAGACCTGTTCTTGTGTGATGAGACCAACGAACCTAATGCTCTGATACAAAGTTTGTCACGACCCAAATCTGGGCCGCGACTGGCACCAACACTTACCCTCCTATGTGAGCGAACCAACCAATCTAAACCTTAACATTTCAATGTAATAGCAACAGAAAGTAATGCGGAAGACTTAAACTCATTAATAAAAACCAATTCGATAACTATCAATATTCAACATCTATTATCCCCAAAACCTGGAAGTCATCATCACAAGAACATCTACTTTAAACTACTAATTCTAAGAGTTTTCTAAAAGCTAAAAATACATAAGAAGCTAGTCCATGCCAGAGGTTCAAGGCATCAAGACATGAAGGAGAAGATCCAGTCCAAGCTAGAAGCGTTAGCTCACCCTGAAGATCCGGTGTGACGAAGACTAGGTTGAGTTACTGTTGAGTCGAAGATGACGACACGTTTGCTGTACTCCACAAATAACAAGAAGAAAAACATAAAAGTAGGGGTCAATACAAAACACGGGTACTGAGTAGATATCATCGGCCAACTCAAAATAGGGAACAATATATATCAAATATTATCGTAAATAACCTATAAAACTCAACATGTAGCAACAACAAGTACTATAATCATCAATAAGTACCATCAAGTTAATCAATGAGGGCTCAAGCCTCAACACCATACTCATTTGGGAATTAAGTTTATTAAGTTGAGTATATTATCATCTTTCAAGTTTCATTATCATTCCTCCTCTTTTGTCGGTACGTGACACTCCGATCCCCTACCACTATGTGTCGGTATGTGACACTCCGATCCCCTAATTCTATGTGTCGGAACGTGACACTTCGATCCCCTACATGTGTCGGAACGTGACACTCCTATCCCCTACATGTGTCGGTACGTGACACTGCGATCCCCTACATGTGTCGGAACGTGACACTCCGATCCCCTACATGTGTCGGTACGTGACACTCCGATCCACTAATACTATGTGTCGGAACGTGACACTCCGATCCACTAAATCTATGTGTCGGAACGTGACACTCCGATCCACTAATATCATTCTGTAAATCATCAAGCCTTCTCTATACAAAGGCATCCTCAATCCCATTACTTTAATTCATCAAGCCTTCTTCTATACCAAGGCATCATCATTAATAATGTATATTAAAGTTTCTTTTCAAGATTTGGGATTCAATATTTTCATCATGCTTATCTTATCACAATCACATAATCATATTCATGCAAACATACAATTAAGCATATAGTGGGGTTTAAAATAATATCAATACATATCATTCTCTATTAAGAGTTTACTATGAAAGCATGAAAACCATAACCTACCTCCACCGAAGATTAGAAATCAAGCAAGCAAGTTCCCAAAGCTTTGTTCTTCTTCTCGTTTCTCCTCTTTCCCATACGTCTCTCCCTCTCTTTCTGTTCTTTTCTTCTTTTTCTTATTCAACCCTCTTTCTTTTACCCTAATTAGTATATAATTAAGAATAAAAGGTGGCAATAATACCCCGCTAATTAACGTAGGGTTACCTCTTTTAACCCTCAAGAATTTGAGTTATTAATATAAACCCACGAAGTCTATAATTAAGGAAAGAATTGTCCAAAAACGTCCCTTAAAACTTCACCAGAAATCCGACTCTGCCTGGGATTTGCGCAACCTGTGACGGGCCGTCGTGCCTGCGACGGTCCATCCTGCAGGTCGTCGCAGAGTTCAGAGACCCAAATTTCCACCAAGGGTCTGTGACGGTCCCTCACACTTGTGACGGTCCGTCCTGCCATTCCGTCACAAAGTTCAGAGAGTTAATTTTCAGTACCCAATTTCAGATTTTCTAAGTATTTTGGGACGAGACCCCCTCTACGGTCCATCGTGCCCATGATGTTCCATCATGGGGTCCGTTACTTCTGCCAGTTTTTCCAGAATAGAAGTCTGTTGCTCAAAACGACTAAATGGGTCGTTACAAAAATACAAGTGTTAGGATCTAGTCTCACATAAGTAATTTTAGAGATATTACTTACTCCCACACTTGGACATTTTCGTCTTCGAATGGCACTTGTTTCACTTTAGGAACTTTCAGCAGATTAGAAACTCAATAGTAACAACACATAACAATACAACACAATACACAATACGCAATGAGGAAGAACACCAATTTCACATACTTTTTAAGACTCAAAACACAACAAGAGGATAGAAACATCTCGACCACTCATTATGCAATAAGACTCATATACTTCATTAAAAATAGAAAGAAGTCCTTATACATTCATTATCATGCTCATATAAATCAATTCTATACATTATATAACCATTTTTAAAAAAAACAATTTAGGCAAAATTCAAAAATTAGTATAGTGAGCTACAAAGATTACACGAACAAGGCAAAAATCTCCAAAAATGCAACACTTTAGAAATTAATGATGAAAGCATGACAATATAAGAGATATAACCATATGAATTCAATTTACCTCTTAATCATAACATGATGAATTCAATTCCAACAAGAATCCTAACACAGTGCAACAATGCAGCATGCTTCTATGACATTCTAACTCTCAAGCTTGAGTTGAATAGAAGAGATGATGCAATCAATAAAAACTCCAGTACTCACCATACTCCCCCACTTATAAGGAACTCATATCAACGAAAATAAAGACGCTATAACACACAAACCTGATCATCATCATCAACCGATTGGATTCTATAGGCCGATTTGCAGAGAAACGAGCCTTCTTTGAAACATAATCACTCAAAATACTTGGAGGAACTTACTAACCTTCCTTTCCTCTAGCCGCAATAGTAGGACAATTGATCACCTTGTGTCAATCCTAAACACAAACTAAGAAATTCCCAGTACCTACTAGATATTTCCCACCGTGCTTCTCCTAAAAGTAGCACATGTCGGCTTACCACCTTGAAAAGCATTAACCTTCTCAATTTAGACCTCACGACCCCTAAGTTCATCTTGAATTGGATCCTTCTTCTTGTCCCTATATTGGTTTTACACGTTGTCCCATACCTCTTCAAGTTTCTAAAAATCATACAAAGCTTACACTCTTCAAACGATTTAGCATATACCATTAGTCTAGAAAAGTTCATATCACCATGGATCATTGTTGTACGAAATTGTTCTTTACAAGGTCAGCAACACCAGTCAGAAGCATACTCATCTCATCCCTGGGGTTATACTTCAAGGATGGAGCATACCTACAAAAAATAGTTTACATCAATGAATACTCCTCAATACTCATATTTTCTTATTTCATATTAATGAACTTCTCAACAAAAATCTCCCTTTCCACACAGGGTAACTTTCCAAAGAAATCCTCCATAAACTCTTCCCACTCTGTAGGACCCGACTCAATCGACCTATTATCTTTCCATTGTGTTTGCTACACTTAAGCAACCTCTATCAATTGGTACAAAGCAAAATCCTCCTTTTCCCTAGAAGTCAGCCCCATCGAACTCAACACCTTTTAAACACCATCTAGAAACACTTTGGGATACTCTCCTACCTTAGAGACAAGAAAGATAGGAGAGTTCATCCTCACAAAGTCTCTAAATCTAGAGGTCATAATACTCTCCTTAGAATTTACTTTATTCTCAACACCCCTTTTCACATGGGTAGTAATGGCTCGGGTTAAAGACAGTAGAACCCCACTAGTCTCCCCATTAGTCATTTCTGGGGGAATCACCGGAACCTCGTTTCATTCGCCTCCAATAGGGACTTGAACACCTTGAGAACCTTGAAAAAGTTGCTCAACTTGATGAGGAACTTCCCCATTAACCCTCTCTTCTTCAGTCCTCCTTGCAGTTATCCTTCTAGTATTCATCTTCTTTTAAACACAAAAGAAACCATTAATAAGGACATTTATAACTTATTACTCTACGCCACGACCCAAGAGTAGAGAAAGAAGGGAATATCTATCATCTTATAGCCTCTCGCCCATAGATGCGTAACTCACATCGATGAACAAAACTCTACTAGACGTGGCTATATGCGACTTTTTTCTTGCTAAGACCGCTATCATAAGCAATGATCTTAAAAAACTCTGTCACTTCCCAAGAGTACACCATACAAGATATGGCAGTCTCTCAGTGTGACACCGCATACTTGACCTCTTGGATGTCTTGTACAAGCCTTTTGACATCATTTATCACATACATGTAAGAAAAGTACTACGGACTTAAAACTTTTCACAGAAAATATCTTTAAAAACACTTTAATATTAATATAATAGAAAACACTACGTATCAACATGTGCCAATCATAGCTCAAGAATAATAGGGACACGACCCATAAAATATGACATATAGAATTACTTAGTCTATTACAATACTTGAACAAAAGAAGTCTAAAGATAGATATGTCCTAGAGTCTAGTGAGAACATACTTCAACTTGTGTTGTCCTAAACCTCGATAACATGCTTTCTCTACGATACCTCTCACCAGCTTACCAAATGTTTAGAGATAGATAAAAATCTTAGAATTAGTAAAAACACATTTAATAATTATGACATAATGCATAAAATCATAAGGAACAAACAATTATGAGAAATATGCACCTTTTTATCAAAACATCATAATAAAGGTATAAGAATCAAATTAAAAAAAAAACATCACATTTAAAACACAATAGAAGTAATATGCAATTTATATCAATTTAATGAACCTTACAGTGAGATTACAGTGAACTTTACTGTAACTTCTCCGAAACATCCCATAAAACTCAACCCTTATAATATAGCATCAATAAAATCTACAAAACACACAAACAAGAGATCCTTCTACCAATGCTGATTCTACATTTCAGTTAAGTGATTATGAAACCATCGCCCATACAATCCTTTCACACAAAACTAAGTGATCCTTTAGAGTCCCTAGAAAAGATCATTCTCAGTTCACACCATAAGATATACATCTTATGACATTCTCCTCTTAAAGATAATCAAAGTCTTACTTATTATATTCAAGAAGAGAACACCCATACACCCTCTCCAAGATTACCTAAATAATCCTTAAGACAACCTAGTTTTAGATGATGTCTACTTTATAAAAAAAAATTCCTATCTAGAGTTATTCATAAGACTTCCCTAGGAAGGACATGAAGATACAATTTTGATGCCCTCTTCACACCTTAACTAACAAACCCTTAAACAACTCTATATAAGTAATTATTCATTAACATTCTTTTTAACTTAAGAAATTATCATCATCAGTTCACTTAAGATACATTTAAAATATAAAGACATTCAAGTAATAGTCTTGGAGAATATTAAGGGACTCACTCACTAACATCTTGAAAGCCTATCGTGCAATGTCTAGACAGCGTCCCATAACATCACCCAATCTTCATAGTACTTCTCCAACACTAGTGGGTATCCTATATGATGAGAACAAGAAATAATTTAAAATACCTGTCACGACCCGAAAGCACCCAGTAGAATTTATTGAGAATGATCGGTTCGTGGCAAGGAGTACTTGACCCTTAGGGGTCTTAAATATGACTTTTAAGTATCGTTCATTACATAAGATATGACAAGTAATACGAAATTAAGACTTTTCACAACAATTAATATAAAAAGGAAGTCTTTTATAAATACTCATGATTCTCATTGTGACAAGCCAACACAAGACACGACATAATAAACTTAGGGACACGACCCTTTACATTTGAAAGAATATGCATAATAAGTCTTAACATAAAGGAACTAAGAATATAGGAATTATGCCCTCTTCCAAGCTTTGCCTTCTAGACTTCAACCTTACTTAGAAAACCTATACTTAGATTATACAGAAAAGTATGGGGTTAGTGCAATACAATTTACTAAGTATTACATATGCAAAAACATTCAAAAGGGACTTTAAGTAAAGTAACATTTCATGTAGATAATTTAAACATTCATAAATTTAGAATGAGGGATCCTTACTTTCCAAGAATGAGGTCAATCTTTTAGCTTGTACATGGCTTGAGGTATAGCTACACTTATTGAGGTACATAGTTAGGGGATAAGGATATTGCTACTACGTAACACATTGTCTACTAACGAGGAGTACTCATCTCAAGAGGTACATTGGAATACAACTTCTCAACTAACTAAGTGTACCACCTCTTCTTTATATCCTCTCACTGCTAGGCATAACTCTCCATGGATTTTGGACATTTTAAAACAATTGGTTAAGGATAAATATTAAACACCACATCTCAACTCAAGAAGGGCATTCATCCTCTAACCTATCTTAGAAAGTTCTTAGGATATAGTAGGGTTGCTACTAAACACTTCATCGCAACTCAGGAAGAGAGTTCACCCAAAAACTTCCCTTTAGGAATTAACTTAGCTTGATTCATTTATTCAAGTGTGAGTGTGTGTGTGTACATGTGAACACACCTTACACATAAGAATTATTTCATTTACATTTAAATTATCTCCATGTTTAGACATTCATTAATCACATAACTCACTTTTCATGCTTCACATATTTTAGACCTAATCCTTAGCATACTTCTCATAACAAGCTTCATAAAACAATTAACAATAACTTTTTTGAGTATAAACTCTAGACTACTTCACATAATAGCTATATAAGGCACATTGAACAATAACATCATTATTATCATCTTAATTCTTATAACAAGCCTTCATGGAGTCATTCACAATAAACAAGTAACTTCACATTCATACAATTCATGTAAAAACCGCCACCATGAATGTGGACCATACCACTCAAGTGAATTGTGAAATTAAAGCTAATCAACATAACTAAATTAACCTTTACTCCAATATTTCATCACCTCTAAAAAATTTCTCAATATTTCATAATGAAAAAATTTTATGGGAAGTATCTAAAAAAAATATCAACCATAAGAAACAAAATCTCAAAGACAACCAATTCATGCTCATTTAACCCATTTTTAAAGCCAAAATTTAATGAAAAGCTTTAACATGACTTTATTGAAGTTTTAACCTTAACATAATCAGCTAACATTAAATATCAATATTAAGTCAATCAAAATGTTTTCATTCAAGACCCGTATTTAGATTTGAAGATAGAAGAAACAGGGGTTGAAAACTCCTATTTAAGTCTTATAGGAAGGGGCTCCTTGAATGGAAGAGAGTTCAAGGATGAATACCATACATCACATTGAAGAAATACCAATGATTTTTCTAAGAAGAATCGACCACTAACAGCCCTACTAGTTACTTCTTGACTCCTAAATTCCATGGTGACTTGAGAGAGTCTTCTAAGGGAGAGGGGTTTTGGGTTTTATGAAATCAAGTCTAAAATTAGGTCTTAGGGTTTAAAAAACATCAACATAAGTTAATAATCCTAAAACTAACGTCTAGGGTCATAAAAGACTTGGGGTGGATTTACCAAACACCAGAAGACTTCAAAGGAAAGGAACAACTTTTTTGGCAGTCTCCATCAACGAACCAACCAACGGATCATTTGTCAAAGGAGGGACCGTTGATGGGGTCTCGTTGTTTAATATTTACCTACATTTTGAGCATGTACAACTTCAATTGCAGGTCCAATCGACGCCAATTGTAGACAGACTATTGGTTGACCAACTGATTGTTCCTTGGGTAGTTGTTTGGTTACAATTTTTGCAGCTTGTTGCGAAGAGGTGGGGTCCTCTTCTAAGGCCCCTCGTGGGTCCTCTTTGGGTTCATACCCAAACTATAAATCCCTAACCATAGTCTTCAATGTCTTAGGAACATCCCACATCAATTTCGATTCAAACAAATACGTAAAACTCACTAAAACACATCAAGACACACAAGCGATATCTAAGGCACACCTTGCGGACGTCATGGTATTTGACCTCCAAACTTAACCAAATATCACATACTGCCTAATAACATCAATATAACTCATTTTAACTTAAATTACACTCACGAAACACTCAGCAGGGTCTAGTCCACCTAAGTTTGTTTCGGGGCGTTATATTCTCCCCCACTTAGACTAATATTCGTCCTCGAATGACACTAAAACTTTAAGATCATTAAGTACACACTTAGCATCAAATAACACATTAAAATCATGATAAAAATACTCAAAAAAAACATGAACTAAAGAGGAGAAAAAAATTCACACTTTAAAAAACATTGCAATACAAGCACTTTGGTAAATCTTTCACATTTAAAAGTCTTCTCTTATCCTTTCCTTAGGGAGGAACTACCTTCTCCAACATTAAATGTTGTCATATTCAACACTTTTACACACATTGAAACTTTGATTAAAGGAAAAACAAATTTTCTCAAAATTAAATAATCATATAGTGAACATCACTATAAAACTGTTAAGCAGGCAAAAAATTTCCAAATTAAATTCTTTGAGAAATTCATCAAAAAAACATGATCATATGAAGTATAATACCATATGAACTCATCTCATAACACATAGAAACCATAATTCATGTAAAATGCAATTTTCTAAAAACTTTGAACTTAGTTACATCGAATTAAAAACCTTACTGTCACATGCTTATAATTTCAATAGTACACCTTTCAATAAACATTAACATGATAACATGAAAATATGAGGGACAAGACATACACTAAATTACTCCTAATATATATAGTAAGTTTCATTAAGTGTAATGTGAGAGTAGAATCCCATACAACCACTCCCACTAAGTGACCCTTGAGGATTTTGTTTGACTAAGTACATTACATGCCATTCTACTCGTCGTTAATTATACACGACACTTTATTGTTACCTAATTACTAAGATTTGGTGTCAAACATGACTATGAACACAAAGGAAATATGAGGATATCAACTATCTTTCTTCTAAACTTATTCTTCCCCACATATGGTAAAGCCATCTTCAAGGTCTTATATTTCAACGCACCACTATGTCCCTCACAATGTAGGAACTCACACTACCCTCGCCTTATGCACATTAAGACTAAGCATTAACCTTAAAAGTTAAGCATAAAACTTTCCTCTTAGGATTCAAGCGTAGACAAACTCTCTTGAATATCACTTCATTCAACTCATAGGCACCACTTCAGTAAATTTCATGGCACAAAACTCCCTTAATAGGTATTCATACTACATTTCGTCCTTAATGTAAACCTACACAAGAACCTCAACCAAATAACAAGAACAACTATTCAAATATAAACCACACAAGTGGGTTTCGCTCAACTCTCACAAAATCTCCACATTCTTAAACATTTCTCAGATTTTACCTTAATGCATTTCCATCATAATTGAACATAATCAAAAAATGACTCTTTTGATCTCAAAGGAACTTTATTCGATCATTAGAATTCTAACAATGCTTAGAACTACATAACTATAAAGATTCTCATTTAAATGCTTCTTATCTCATAATTCAAACCTAGCCATAAATGGCATCACATCACAATTTTTGAAACATACATTAAAATCTAGTCTTCTAACAAAAAAAATCATCACAACATCAAAACTCAACTTTTCTCTCCCTCAATCTTAGAGACATCTCTCCTACGAAGCAAACCCAATTAAAAGACCACTAGAAAAGGGAACATAAGAGCGAGAGGCCTTATGGAGTTAACACCAATAGCCAGATTCAAGAGTAATGAAGAAAGTTTAACTCTATCATCATATATTCACTATTACATGTATGTGTGGTGACTCACACCAATGACAAAAATACTACTAGACATCGCTTGCGAGACTTCTAGACCCTAAACTATTTCCCATAACCTTTTGCTCTGATACCAAGTCTTTCACGATCCAAAAGAACATCCTAGAAGATAGCGAGAACCCTCCAACCATGACAAGGCATACTTGACCCTTTTGGGTCTTGTACAAGCCCTCTAACTATCGTTCAATACATAAGACATTAAATGTAGTGCGGAATTAAAAGTTTTCATGACCATTAATATAAAAAGGAAGTCTTTTATATATACATAAGATTCTCATTGTCACAAGCCAACTTAAGGTAGGACATTATAAACTTAGTGACATGGCCCTTTACATTTTAAATAAAATACATAATAAGTCTTAGCGTAAAGAAACTATGAAGACCTCAAATATATGAGGACACACTTTGTCTTTAGGGGATCTTTCCCAAGATTTGCCTTATAGACTTAAATGTTGCTTCAAAAATCTATACTTAGATTGTATAGAAAAGTATGGGGTTAGTACAAAACAATGTACTAAGTATGGCATATGCAAAAACATGCAAAAATGGACATTTACTAAAATTAAATTTCATATAAAATAATTAAAACATTCATAAATGTCTAAGTAAAACAACATAAGCAACATCATTTAACACTTATATAAGGATTTCCATAATATTGACCAAAAAATATACTTTACAGTAAACTACCAAAGTATCAAAATGAACTAGCAATTATTACAATGAATTCTTTTTTAACATTATAGTGACTAAAATGTCAGTAAAGTAATGAACTTCCAAAGTATTGCCGCTGAGAATGTAAGAATCATTTCCGTCAGAGTTTCCCTATCTAAGGTCATCCTGAGACTTACTATATGACATGAAGGAATTATACAAATGCCTCCTTCAATATAGACCAAATAAACACTCAAAACTACCTCTCATTTTGGTATACTCACTTTAGCAGAGCAAGCTCCCCCTCAATGGCAATACAATAGAAGAACACCCAACAACACACCAAGATTTCCCTTTTGGAATGAATTAACCCTAAAACTAACTCCCTATTGTAATAAAATACATGGGATGAATTTACCAAAAAACCCATGACTTCGAAGAAAAGGGACAACTTTTTGGGTAGCCTCCATCGCGGACAAACCAATGGACCATTTGTCAATGGACAGACCATTGGTGTGGTCTCGTTGGTGAAGATTTAGCTCCATTTTGATCCTTTCCAACTGAAATTGCATGTCCAATCAACTCCCATGGTTGACAGACCGTTTGTTGAACAAAGGACCGTCCCTTGGGTCCCCGTTTCATCACTGTTTTGGCCGCTTGTTGCCAAGAGGTGGGTTCCTCTTCTGTAGCCCCTCTATGTTCCTAGGTGAGGTCGTATAAAAATATTAAATCCCTAAACATAGTATTCAAGGTGTTAGGAGAATCCTGCATATTTTTCGATTCGAATGAACACGTAAACCTCAAACACATAGAGACACCAGTGCTATATAAGGCACACCTTGCGAACGTCGTGGACGTTCTCGGACGTTTGAACTGCAAACTTAACCAAACTTCACACACTTCCTAAGAACATCAATATAACTAATTTTAACTTAAATTAAACTCAACACACACTCATGAGGATCTAAGTCACCTTAGTTCGTTTTAGGGCGTTGCATTCTACCACACTTACAACAACATACGCCCTCGAATTACACTAAAATTTTAAGATGATTAAGGACTAATGTAGAACCAAATAACACATTCCAATAATGATCAACACAATCAAAATCAAATTATAAGCTAACAAATAGAACAAATTCACACTTTCAAACACTTTACAATACAAGCACTTTCGCAAGACTTTCACTTTTGAAAATCTTCTCTTATCCATCACTTATTTAGGAACTACCTTCTCCAACATTTAACATTTTCATATGGAACACATTTGCACACATTGAAACTTCAATCAAAGGCAAAACAAATTGCAAAATTTCACTATTTGAGAAATTTATCAAAATGGCATGATCATATGAAGTATAATACCAAATAAACTATTCTCATAACACATCGAAACCATAAATCATGAAAATGTTATTTTCTCAAAAATTTGGACTTATAGTGAATTCCAAACTTCACTGTCACATGTATAAAATTTCTATAGTGCACCTTTCAAGTAACTATAATAAGATGGAATGACAATATGAGGGACAAGACCACACTAAGTTACTCCAAAGAGACTTGGTAAGTTTAACTGAATCTAGTGTGAGAGTAGCAACCGATACTACCAATCCAATTTAGTGACCCTTGAGGATTCTCTTGGACTAAGTATGTTACATGCTATTCCACTTGACATTCATTATGCAAGCCTCATAATCATTACCAAACTACTAAGGATTTGGTCTCAAACATGAATAAGACCAAAAAGGAAATATTACGATATTAACTATCTTTCTTCTATACGTATTCTCCCCGACATATGGTATATCCATCCTCATGGTCTCATACTTCAAATTAATATTATGCCTCTCAAAAGATAACAACTCACACTACCCTTGACTCATGCACATATAGACTAAACATCAGCCTTACATGTTAAGCATAACATTTTCCTCTTTGGATTTAAGCCTAGAGAAACTCTCTTAAAAATCACTTCATTCAACTTTTAGGCACCACTTAACTCAATTCCATGGCACAAAACTCCCTTACTAGGTATTCATACCATATTTCATCCTCAATTAAAACCTACACAAGAACCTCAACCAAATTACAAGAATGACTATTCAAACATTAACCACACAAGAGGGCTTCCCTCAACTCCTACAAAATCGCCACATTCTTTCATCATTTCTCAAATTTATACCATAAAGTCTTTCTAACATCATTAAATATAATAACAAAATAACTCATTTATTCTAAAAAGAACTTTATACAATCGTTATATTATTTTAATGCATAGAACTACAGCACCATAGAGTTTCTCATCACAATACTTCCAATCTCATAATTTACACCTATCGATAAATATCAACACATCTCAATTTTCAAAACTAACCTTCTCATCCACACTTGTAGCCACTAAACAATCATAATATCAAAAATCACTTTTTCTCTCCCTCAAATTTAGAAACATCTCCCCTTAAATGAAATCACATTTAGAAGACCACCGGACAATGAAACATAAGAGAGAGAGGCCTTATGGAGTTAATTTATGAAACATAAGAGAGAGAGACGTTATGGAGTTAAGTTCTAATGCACGATTCAAGTGTAATGAATAAAGTGAAACTCTATTGTCATATTGCCACTTGTCAATGCATGTGTCGTGACTCACACCAATGACCAACATACTACTAGATGTGGCTTGTGAGACATTTAAAAACCTAAACTATTTCCCATAACCTTATGCTCTGATACAAAGTCTGTCACGACCCAAAAGCACATCCTAGAAAATAAGGAGAACCCTCCGATCATGACCATCCATACTTGACCTTTTGGGTCTTTACAAGACTTTTATTATCGTTCAATACATCAGACATGAAAAGTAGTACAAAATTAATATTTTTCACAACAATTAATATAAAAAGGAAGTCTTGCATAAATACATGTGATTCTCATCAGTACATGCCAACTTAAGGCAGGTTATAATAAACTGAGGGATAAGACCCATTACATTTTAAAGAAAATGCATCATAAGTCTTAACATAAAGAAACTAATAAGATAGGAATTATGCCCTCGGATATATAAGGACAAACTTTGTCTTTAGAGGAACTTTCCCAAGCTTTGTGTTATGGAATTCAAACTTGCTTCCAAAACCTATACTTAGATATTATACAAAAGTATTGGGTTAGTATAAAACAATGTACTAAGTATGGAATATCTAAAAACATTCTAAAAGGGACATTTAGTAAAAGAACATTTCATGTCAAATAATTAAAACATTAACAAACTTAGAAGGAAAAGAACATAGCAAACATCATTTAACACGTAAATAAGGATTTTCATAATTTTAACCAAAAGACACATTTTAAAGTAAACTTCCAAAGTATCACAGTGAACTAGATAGCATTATAGTGAATTCCCTTTAACATTAAAGTGACCAAAATGACTCTAATGTTGTGAACTTCCAAAGTAATACCACTGAGAAAGTAAGCATCATTTCCGTCAGAGTTTCCCCATATAAGGCCATCCTAACACTCACTAAGTTAAGACATAAAGGAAGTACGCATATACTTCCTTCAATACAGACCAGAGAAACCCTCAAGACAACCTCTATTTTTGGCATACTCACCTTGGGAGAACAAGCTCCAACTCAAAGGCAATACAATAGAAGAAAACCCAAATAACTCATCAAGAATTTCCTTACGAAATGCCTAATTAATGCAATGAGTAGATGGAGTCCCATTACACCCCCTACCCTATGTAGTACACACTTTTAGAAGACTTGGCACAAGACTCCTCTTTTGGAAGATCCTTCCTTGTGCAACGGATAGATAAAGTCCCATACCACCACCTACCTTATGAATTGAATTCTTTTTGGAGATAGTTCATTCAATTCTAATAAGACTCACCACGACTCCCCTTTCAGAATGCCTACTTATTGCAATGGATTAATAGAATCCCATTCCCGTATCTACCCTAAGTAGAAAACTATTTTAGGACACTTATCAGATTCATTGCTTTTGTGAGAGTTAGATTATCGACGTAGACCACGAGAGCTACACATGGAATCCCAATATTAAACCTTATCTGATGAGAGACCCTCACTTACCTAGAATGACATCATTATCTTATATTTTACATGCCTTTCCCAATAGTTACAACTATGCGGGAGCAAAGTTAACAGATAAGGAGATTATTACGAAGTAACTCATTGTCTACTAACAAGGAGTACTCATCTCAAGAGGTATATTGCAATACAACATCCCAACTCACGATGTGTAGCCACCTATTCTTCATATCCTCTTGGTGCTAGGCATAACTTCCTACGGATTAAATTTTTTTTAAAAGAATAGGTTAAGGATATCTAGTTAACGCCATATCACAACTCACGGAGGGCATTCATCCCCCGACCAATCTTAGAAAGTTCTTAGGATGTGGTGAAGTTTCTAATAAACACAAAAAATCAACTCACAAAGAGTGTTCACCCTAAAACATCTCTTTAGGACATAACATAACTTCATTCATTCATTGAAGTGTGAGTTTGTGTGTACATGTGAGCACACCTTGCACATAAGCATCATTTAATATACATTTAACTTCTATATCTGCATAGACCTTCATCCATCACATCACACACTTTAGATGCTTCACATAAATAATATGATACTTTTAGACATAATCTTAAGCATATCTCATAACAGGCTTCATAAAAAAATTTACAAGAATAACTTCAGTTAAGCATGCACTCTAGCCTACCTTACATAATATCTTTATTAAGCACATTTAAAAAGAACAACATTATTATCATGTAAATTCTCATAACAAGACTTCATGTTCTCATTCACAATAAACAAGTAACTTCACAATCATACAATTTGAGTAAATACCGCCACTTAGAAGGTGGACTACACCACTCAAGGGCATTTTAAAAGTTAAGCTAAACAACATAACCAGCTTACCCTATAATTCAATCTTTAATCAACTATAAAATTTTACTCAATATTACATCATAATAAATACCTTTCAGAAGTAGGTAAACCACAATATCAACCATAAGAAACCAAAGCTCAAAGACTACCAATTCATGCTCATTTAACCCATTTCTTAAGCATAAATTTGATGAAACTATTTAACATGATTTCATTTAAGTTTTAATATTAAAGTCATAAACTAACATTAAAAAATCATTATTATTTCATTCTAAATTTTTCATGCATCACCTATATTTCGATTTGAGTATAGAAGAAACTAGCGTTGAAAACTCTTTTTGAAATCTTTTAGAAAGGGAGAGGTTTTTTGGGTTTTAGGAAAAAAAGTATAGAATTAGGTCTTAGTGTAGAAAACACATTAATATACCTAAATAACCCTAAAGCTAACCTCCTATGATCATACAAGACTTTGGGTGATTTTACCTAACGCCCCAAGATTTCACATGAAAGGGAGAACTTTTCGGTCAGTGTCCAACGAAGGACCAACCAACAGACCGTTTATCAAAGGATGGACCATTGGTGGGGTATCGTTTGTTAATACTTAGTTCCATTTGGATACTGGCAACTGATCACCTTGCAGGTCTAATAGATGCCCATGGTCGACAGACTGTTTATTGACCAACGGAGCATCCTTTTAGTCGTAGTTTTGTCACTGTTTTGGCAGCTTGTTGCCAAGAGGTTGGGTCCTCTTCTATTGCCCCTTATGGGTCCTAGGTGGGGTATTACCCGAATGTTAAACCCCAATAAATAGTATTCAAGGACATAGGAACATCCCACATGAGTTTTAATTCAAACAAACACGTAAAAGTCACTAGAACACATCAAGACACAAAAGCACTATCTAAGGCACACTTTGCGAACATCATGGACGTTCTTGGACGTTTGACCTACAAATCGACAAAACATTATACTCACCGTAAGAACATCAATATAACTTATTTTAATTTAGATTTCACTCAATAAAAACTCACGATTCTCTAGTTCACCTTAGTTCATTTTAGGGTGTTACTAAAATTGTACTAGCTATGCATTGAATCATAGACATGCACCTACTTTTATGGATGTTTTCTACTATCCTATGGTAGAAGTAGGCCACATCCCATGAAGGCACATAGTAAAGCAATGTGATATGATTATTTGTTCTATACCTTCATCTTAGATAGAAAAAATATCCAAACCATACTCTCTATGTGCTAGCCTTTGTTCTCATAGAGTATTTCAATAAAAGAGTACATGAAGAGATTCCATATCCAGTTCACAACCAATCACATTACACTTTACCAAAGAGGGTCCACAAAGTATACCGATAATGGTAAAGAGGATATCTCAATGATTTTCCTAAGGATTATTTCATGTCCTTCCAGCAAAATGACCGCAAGTCCACCATTCACAAGAAGGATACTGTTACGGCTTTCGTCTTCAGGGATATCATATCCTTCCAAATAGGTTTGAGGTTGCACATATAGTGATTTCTTAAAAAATGTTCATTCTTTCATGTCAATCGTACATACAATACTAATAAGACTTATCATACTAATTCAAGAAGTCATATTCACAGTATACATGTTTCAAGTAAGGGACTCAAGTCCACCAAAACAAGATACACTTATGCTTCACATATAACTTTTTATTCAAGCAGCATATAGGTATAACCAGTATAGGTCACCCTATTCACTACTACATTATAATCAATAAAAGTTATCACATGTATTATATACTCTACAAAGAAAAATTATACTTGAACTTCATGTAATCCACATAATGACTTCACTATAGTCTACTAGAGACACATACTATAAACTAAAACAACTCATGCGTTGACTAAGAAAAAACACATATGTCAACAAGAAGTTCATACTATAAACATATTCAAGTTATAACATGATAATAACATATTTCATAATGTAATGGCGACGAGGACACATTATTCATAAATATAACAAATAAGCACCACCACCATAAGTGGACCATGCCAAATATTATTATTCATTAAATCCTATACATCACAATATAGGGAAAGGTAGGTAAACATACCATCGATCCAACCTCACAACTTCAAACAATAGCAAATTTATCAAGCATAATATACCAAGGCTTTTACCAATAGCCATAGCTTATAAATAAACGCAACAATTACAATATATAATGAATCAAAGATATACGACATGAATTTATGAATTTGTGGAAGCTTACTAGAAAGTCTAACATGATTCTATAATAATTCAATAGCCCTAATAAAACAACATAAGAATTCAATAGCATTAAGATATAATCAAATAGTCACAAAATAGTCAAATCTTGGGTTACATGAATAGCATGATGTCAAAGAGTTTTTAGGTAAAATTTAAACTTAACATTAATTCAATCACAATATAATGATTCAAAATGTTTTATTCAAGAAACAATTGAAAGATATAAAAATAGGTCAAGTTCATATTTAACGACTTTGGAAATCAATTTGATGTTTGGCTGTTTTAATAAAAGAAATTGTAGAATGAAGAATCATACCTCTGTTTTTGATTGACCACGAATTTGATAAAGAATTGATGGAGAAATCACCAAGAATCATCAATCAAGAATCTATCTTGAGTTTTTGATCCAGTAGAGTTCTAGAGTGTTTCTTAATGATTTTGGGTTTTAATTTGGAATAATGAATTCGTATAGGTGTTTAGGACTTATAAACCCATATGAAATACAAAAGAAACCCCTAAGAACCCAAATTTTTAGTTATTTGAACGTGGGGTGAATTTCCTAAATTGCTCCTACATTTATTAGTGAGCCTGTGAGAATTGTGAACCCAACTATGACAAACTTACTTACGTCTCGTCGCCCAATCTACGGACTGTACTTCTGGTGCATTGTATAGGTCAGAGGCTGCACCAAATGGAGCACAAGATCCCACACCTAAATGTCAACTTACACCCTTCACCTACACGTCATCGACAAGCCTACTGTGCGTCGACAGCCTTAAGTAGGTTGAGCTGGTTTGACAGCTTTTGGCTCACACATAGGTCCTTCCTCAAGGACCCTTGGTAGGTTTTGGGGGAGTTCCTCCCATACATTTCAAAATCAAATATGCTTGTAAACGATTTTTTACCTGCACATCAATTTCATCCAAAATTAACACGTAAAACTCGGTGAAACACACTAAGGATTACAAGGACATTTCAAGTCCAACCTTTCAAACGACATGTATGTTCTTAGAGGTTTGACCTCCAAACGTCACAAAACTTTAAACACTGCCTCCTAATATTATTATAACCATGATAGGATCTAGTCTTATCAATGTTTTTTTATAGGTGTTACATCATATATCCACAAGAATAGGATTAGAAGAAAAAATGATACATTGATTTTAAACTCATAAGTCATGACATTCAACATAACCAGTTAGTGAGAATTCCTACGAATCATATAGCCTCTCATTCATAATTGTGATGTGCTTCCCACTCATGAACTAAAGTATACATAGACGTGGTTTTCTCACACATATACCCTAGGATTTCTTCAACCTCATGCTCTGATACCAACTCTTTCACGAGCTGGGAGTACCTCGTAGACGTAAATGACACCAGCTTTCTTTGTGAAGTCTAAGTCTGGCCTCATAGAATTTGTCATAACACCTCATAGGTTAAAATGGGTAAAAATTAAAAACTTTGGATACACATTGAGACTAGACTCTTAAAATTCCACCTCCATATGCATAGAACTCATTTTTAAGAATAATATATACAGATGGAGTTTATTTAGACTCATCGCATAGAAAGCTTACATAGGCTTCTGGTATAAACAATGTACCTAAGATATAGATATTTAGTCTAATTTATCGTCTCACATTAAAACAATCTGTTATGAATAGAACATTTGGGAATAACCCATACTTCATTACAACAAAATCCACAAAAAGGCGTATACAAGAATAGTCTTCAAATGTAATAGAAGGAAACTAAATGCCTTTAGACAATTACCACATCAAGAAGTTAGATAGTGGCATCATCCTCAAATGGTGAAGACCTACCAAAAAACTTTGGAAATACCAAGTAGTCTTTCAATTAACCTTCTAACTTCAATGGCCCAAACCTACATAGTTGTAGAAATATAAATTAAATGGGTTACTAAATCCACTTGTACTAAGTATTGTAACCTTTGAATGCCTTAATGTACAAATAAATACACATACAATCCAATAAAAACATATTCATTAAAATAAGTCTATATTTAGCTGAAGACCAATATTAACTTAAAGTCAAGTCAACATGAACATTATTAGGATATGGTTACATCAATATGAATGGTACTATATAAAGCTCATATAACCAAAGCGATTGAAAAATAATGTATAACAACAAGCATGTATAAGAGTTCATATCATCATAACTTCTAAGACTCTTATTTAAAATCGCATCATTAGTATACAAGTGCAATTCTCATGTGAAGTCCCATCACCCCATATAATAAAGTAAATAAGTAAAGGGATCATAGTTAATGCCTATCCTAACACAATAATAGCAACATGAGTAGTCATCATCGCATACAGCATATAGACCAATAACATGTTTCTAAGTGAAACTAAAATCATATAGGATCATTAACATGTAAAGTCAACATATGTATATAATAAAGATAAAAACATAAGAACTTCATTCAAGGACAAATATTGCAATGCATAGGTAGAGTCTCATACCCCAACCTACAATAAGAAGAACCCCTTAAGTCATCATAGTAAAAGTTTCATATTATTACGTTCATTTTACTTGTGGGAACAATTACCTTTACCACATAGAACACACGAGCTAAATATGGAATCGAGTGTCATAAAACACTATACCAAAATAAGGTGGTCTACTTGTCATGGTTTGACCACATTAACATATCATTCTAGGTGCATACACTAGCTAGTCTTCCTATGGGAGCAACATAGTTCAAGAACTAGGAGACATATGTTTGACTCTATTTATGCATAATTGCATTCTAGTCACTATGTCATGAGAACCCTTGGTGAATATCCCTTCTATGGGGAGTCAAAACCTCATATTGTCAAGTTCACTCGGTGCTATGCTAAAGTCCATTTTATGACATTTCTTTAAGTCTTTAGTAATCATCATAGCTTAGTATAGGTCGTACGGTTCTAACCCCTTGTATATCATAAACATTAGATCATTTGGAGTTGAATGAGAATTTCCACTCATAACAACCCTCATACATTAGATTAACACATTATCATTATCATATCAAGTAAGGCACATAAGTTATCCACAATCAGCCTTATATCATTACCTTAATCATAATCTCACAATCCATAAAATAATAATATTTCATTTACATTCATAAAACCATAAACTATCTAATACTATTACAACTAATACTTTAATTGAACATCTTTATTAAGTACATTCCATCTCAATTGAAGTAAGGATTCAAGATCGTAGGTCTTAACAATTCCCCTGCACATGCCTTCTTCCGTGGTATTACCATCAACTAATAATATTCATTCATTAATAGACATAATAACATTATATAATAGTAACTAAAAGAAGAACTATGTAAATTTCCTTATTACTAATCAATTTAACATCAATTCATAACCTAGGGTTAGGGAAATAGGGTCAATTCATGATATTTTCCACACAAATAGGTGAAACATCAAGAACAACCCTATATCTAAAGTAATACATCACATATAATCCATAATAATCAAATGAAATCTAGAAAATACAATTTGAAAGATCAATTTTTAATTATGAACGAAACCCATGTTTTCTCAACTTGGGAAATCAATTTGAAAGAACCCTTTGGGTTAAGGAGTCCTAAAGGTGAAAACTTATCATACCCATGTTAACTGGGTTTGTTTAATGAGGGCTAGTTCTTTATATAGATAATTAATTAACATAATTATACATCCCTTAAACATTAATTAATGAATGACTAAATTTAAAATAAAACAATCTACACAAGACCTGACCTATGAGACCCCGACCTACGGTCTGTAGGTGCATCGACGCGCAGTACTGCACAACCGTCGTTGATGAAAAATACTATTTTATTGGAAATTTTTTAAAATTACTAAGGCATCTCTTATGGATGCCATCACTCTTCGTCGATCAGACAATGAATCTTTAGTTGCTCTCGTAGGTTATCACTTTTGATTAACAACTTTTGTGCATTTTGGAAGGGTCCTCCTCAAGAACCCCTAAGGTGGTCCTTCGGGAATCTTAGCCATTCTTTTCGACCATAAACACACTCTAATATATGTTTCACACATTTCTATCAAATTTCGTTGTCCAGTTGAGGAATATTTTGAGCATAAAAACATGATTATGCTCCAGAAAATATGCTTAAATTGCATATTTATTTGTGTTTTACTGGTTTGTCAACAGATAAGTAGCATAAAGATATGGAGTTTCTCTAAGTGAAGAAAATAAATAGCAAAAAATTATGGTGGCAATAGCATTGAAGGTTCATTCATTTTCCATAGAGCAAAAGAGTTCAAAAATCAATGCTCAAAAAGCATAAACAATATCCTCTAACCCTTTTTCAAGAAAATTATTAATATCTACAAGAATGTTTAGGCAAATACATTGTGAAATTTTAGCAGTGAAAAAATATTACAGCAAAAATTATACCCAACATAAAAGGTTAAAACAAAATATAATATCAAGCAGGGAATGTTTTTTTTTATCCTTTAGTACTTTGCCATCATCCTCGAACACATTGACAAAAATAATGACGAAAATAGGTCGAGAAAAAGAAGGAATCATTACTTACGCTTGACGAGATTTAACTTCCGCTCAGCTAAGCTCAAATGTTCAGTTAAACTTTTTCGCTAAACCCCTCAGTTCAGTTCTTTTTTTAGGTCTTAAGATTCAGCTCTTTGATCTTCAGTTCTGGAGAAAGAGTAAAATGTGTTCTAGAGATAGAGTTAAGTGTGTTATGGAGAAAAAGAATAGTATTTATGAATCATTAGTGTTTTATAAATTTATGTTTTTTGGCTAACAAAAATTGGAGATAGAGTTAAAAATAATGAAGGAAATATAATATTTTAGTGAAAAATTTAAGGTCACACTTGTAATTTTTTTTAATGCAATTATACAATATGACACTATAAAAGTATTGTCCATATGCGCAAATAGTTGTTTCCAAATATTTCATAATGTACTAAGGCTTATAAAATATAGCATATACCATTAAAGACTACACTTTGCATGTGTTTCAAGTATAACCGTACACACAGTTAAAAACTTGGAGTACTGTTTAAAAGCAGTCAAAAAATAATTTAGCCAATAATTTACGAGCGTTGTCCATATTAAGTGTGGTTGTAGGCTTAAAATGCTGTAGTGAAAACACCTAAAAACTCAAAAACTATGATCTTAAAACCTATATTAAAATAACCAATCCCTAAGCCCTAACCTAAAACTAAAAATACTAAACCTAAAACTCTAATAAATTCAAAATCTTGTAAAATCTAAAAGAAACACTAAAATCCATTTAAAATCCCGACAAAACTAGAAATCCTAAAAATTCATAAACCCTAAACCTAAAAATCACAAAAAACCCTAGTCTCTAAACCTTAAAAAACTTTGAGAAACACTTCACCCTAAAAACCCCAAAAAATGCAAACAACCTTTAAACCCAAATAAGTTTAAGCTATTAACCCAATGAAAACAAAAAAAATTATTTACTTAATCCTTATAAACACAAAAATATCCCTAAATCTAAACCTATAAATTCCTAAAAACCGTTAACCTAAAATACTCAAAGCTCTAAACCATAAAAACCTAGATTAAATCATTAATTTGAAACCCCAAATCCTACTAAAACCCTAAGAATATCTATACCCTACACCATAATAAATTCTAAATGCTATAACCCCAAAAATAAACCCTAAAAGCATTTAAAACCCTTACAAAAACCTAAGCTCTAAATCCTAAATCCTAAAAATATGTAAACCCTACACCTAAAAAACAGAAAACCCATGATGCCTAAACCATAAAAAACACTTAGCCCTTAAAAATCTAAGAAAAAAACAAAAAAAAACCCCTAAAGGTAAAAATATTAAGCTCTAAACCATTTGAAGACAAAAATTGTATATTCTAAACTATAAAAAACACAAAAAATATTGTTACACTCTAAACTCTTTACCTACAAAACCCTACAAATATTAAGCTCAAAAACCCAATGCCCGACACCCTACAAACCCTTAAATGAACACATGTCCTACAATTATTGATTCCAAAGCATTAATTTAAAAAACTAAAACTATAAAAAAACCTATAACCAAAACCGTAAATCCTAAAACAAAAACCCTAAGAAACACTAAATCGTAAACCTTAAGAAACCAAAAATTCTATATATTATAAAAAAACCTTAATAAAAATTTAGTATCCTTAAAAAACCTAAAAACTTAAATTCTATAAATTTGTACATCCTAAACCTAAAAAACATTTAAAAAATCCTTAATCTCTAGAACCTAAGAAAGTCCTTACCATTAAAATTCTTTTAAAAACTCAAACATCCCTATAACTAAAAAAACTCTAATATCGAACTCATATAAACCTCTGAATTGTATATTCTAAACCATAAATACACACACACAAAAAATCCCTAAATCTTGAACTTATAAAATCCAAGACAAGCATAACCCAAAAAACCCAAAGACATACACTCTAAGAATCTAAATAAAAGACATTACCTACAACCCTAAACATTAAAACACAAAAGCCCCAAACCCTAATCCCTAATCTAAAACATTAAAATCCTTAACCTTGAAACATAAAGAAACCATATATCCTATATACCCTCAAAACCATTTCACATGCCTCAAAAATCCTAAGCTCTAAACAATAATGCTAAAAAATCTTAAGAAACACTAAAAGAAACTGGTTCTTTACCAAAAGGAAAAATAGTCTTTAAAATGTAAAATCCAATCGTTATTGCACATTTACGACTTGGAAAAAATTTGTTATTCGCCATCATCAGTAGCTTCGAAATTAAAACTAGATGACAAAATTGAACATCAATCATTATTAAATTTTTAGCGACGGCAAAATATTTGGTCATACGATCATTTTATGGTCACATTTTTTCTTCATTAATTTTTATCTTGGTCGCTTGATAACCTCATAGAATTAATTTATAAGCTCTTTTAGTGACCAGAATCCATGATATAACATCTAAAATCTAACAACCACATTTGACTTTATTGATATTATAAAAATAAATTTTATTAGATAAAAGTATACATTTTTTCCGCTACTTTGTGAACGATGATTAAACACAACTAATTCATATGTAACTAAACAAACATTTCCAAAGTCATAAAATCTAGTCAATAATATAATTTAATTATATGTAAGTTTGTAATTAATTAATTTCAATGAACGAAAAGCTTCTAAAAATCATACAACAAGGAAAATAATAAATCTAGAATGTGTATGTATGTAGAGATGGTATTTAACATTTCAAAGAAAATATATCGTATATTATTGGAAATTGTCACGACCCAAAACCGAGCCGCGACTGGCACCCACACTTACCCTCCTATGTGAGCGAACCAACCAATCAAAACCTTAACATTTCAATGTAATATCAACATAAAGTAATGCGGAAGACTTAAACTCATTAATAAAAACCAATTCAATAACAATTATTTCCCAAAATCTGGAAGTCATCATCACAAGAACATCTACTTCAAATTGCTAAATCTAAGAGTTTCTAAGAAGCTAGAAATACATAAAAGCTAGTCCATGCCGGAACTTCAAGGCATCAACACATAAAGAGGAAGATCCAGTCCAAGCTAGAAACATTAGCTCACCCTGATATCTGGAGTAATGAAGACCGGCTAGAGTTACTGTTGAGTCAAAGATGACGGCACGTTTGCTGCACTCCACAAATAAACAAGAAGAAAACATAAAAGTAGGGGTCAGTACAAAACACGGGTACTGAGTAGATATCATCGGCAAACTCAAAATAGAAATCAATATATACCAAGTAATATCATAAAATTAACTATGATACTCAACATGTAGCAACAGCAAGTACTATATTATTAATGATTACCGTCAAGTTCACACATGAGGACTCAAGCCTCAATACCATACTCATTTGGAAATTATGTTCATTAGATTGAGTATATTACCATCTTTAAAGAATCATTACCTTTATTTCTCTTGTGTCGGCACATTACACTCAGCTCTCTCATATTAATTAATTCTCTTGTGTCGGTACGTAACACTCCGATCCCCTACTACTATGTGTCGGAACGTGACACTCCGATCCCCTAAATCTACGTGTTTGGTTCGTGACACCCGATCCCCTAAATCTACGTGTTGGTTCATGACACTCGATCCCCTAAATCTACTTGTCGGTTCGTGACACCCGATCCCCTAAATCTACATATCGGTTCGTGACACCCGATCCCCTAAATCTACGTGTCGGTTTGTGACACCCGATCCCTAATCTCCTTCTATCAATTCATCAATCCTTCTTTCTTATCAAGGCATCATCAATCTCCTAGTTCATCACGCCTTCTTTTATACCAAGGCCTCATCATTAACAAAGAGATTAGCGTTTTGTAAGATTTGGGATTCAATAACTTCATCATGCTTATATAATCACATTTACATAATTTCATTCATGCAAGCATACAATTAAGCACATAGCAGGGTTTACAATATTATCAATACATATCATTCGCTATTAAGAGTTCACTACGAATATCGTAAGAAACACCATAACCTACCTCCACCGAAGACTAGTGATCAAGCAAGCAAATTCCCAAAGCTTTGTTCTTCTTCTCTCCTTGTTCATTTGTTTTCTCCCTCTCTTGTGCTTTTAAATTTTCTTATTCCAACCCTCTTTCTTTTACCCTAATTAGTATATAATTAAGAATAAAAGATGGAAATAATAACCCCCTAAGTAACTTAAGGTTACCTCTTTTAACCCCCAAGTAATTGGACTTATTAACCTTAACCCTCTAACTTTATAATTAAAGTAGGAATAGTCCAAAACGTCCCTTAAAACGTGTAAAGAAATCCGACCCAGACAGGGATTACGCAACCTGTGACGGCCTGTCGTGCTTGTGACGGTCCGTCCTCTAGGTCCTCGCAAGGTTCAGAGACTGGATTTCAACTGAAGACTCTGTGACGGTCCGTCAGACGTGTGACGGTCCGTCCTGCCATTTCGTTACGAAGTTCAGAGAGTTTATTTTCAGTACCCAATTTAAGATTTTCTAAGTGTTTTGAAACGAGACCCTACGACGGTCCTTCGTGCCCATGATGGTCCATCGTGGGGTCTGTCGCCTCAGCCTGTTTTTCCAGAAATAAAATCTGCTGCTCAAAACGACTAAACAGGTCGTTCCAATAGATACCAATTTACCCATCGTTCGTCCCCGAACGATCACAAGAAGGAAAACAAGGGGGAAAAGGAGTACCTGAATCTGTAAACATATGTGGGTATCATTCTCGCATATATGCTTCCTTCTCCGAAGTGGCTTCTTCAACGGGTCGATTCTTCCATTAAACTTTGATGGATGCAATCTCCATTGATCTCAACTTGCGAATTTCTCTATCTAGAATGGCAACAGATTCCTCCTAATAAGACAAATTCTCATCAAGCAAAACTGAATCCCAACGGATAATGTAGTTTCCATCCTCATGATATCTTCTCAACATCGACACATGGAATACCGGATGCACTACGGAAAACCCTGGAGGCAAGGCTAACTCAAAGCCACCTCCCCTACTCGCTTAAGTACTTCAAATGGACAAATATACATTGAGCTAAGTTTACCTCGCTTACCAAACTGTATCACCCCTTTCATTGGCGAAACCTTCAATACGACTTGTTCACCCTCCATAAACTCCGAGTCTCTAACCTTTCGATCTGCATAATCCTTCTGTCTACTTTGTGCCGCTAGAAGCTTTTTTCTTGAATAGATTTCACTTTTTCTAACGATTCCCTCAGAAGGTCAGTACCCCAAGGTCTAACTTCAAATGCATCAAACCACCCAATGGGAGACCTACATTTTCTCCCATATAGTGCCTCAAATGGGGCCATATCAATGCTTGAGTGATAGCTATTATTCTATGAAAATTCCGCTAAGGGTAAGAAGTTATCCCAATGGCCACTAAATTCTATCACACACGCATGAAGCATATCCTCCAACACTTGAATCGTTCGCTCAGACTGACTATCGGTCTGAGGATGGAACGCAGTACTAAGGTCCAACCTAGTGCCCAATTCCGCATGCAATGTTTTCCAAAACATAGAAGTAAACGGCCTACCTCAATCTAATATAAAGGAGAGTGGAACCCCATGCAACTGCACCACTTCCGAGATGTAGAGTTTGGATAACTTCTCTGCATTGTAAGTCACCTTGACCGAAATGAAATGAGCAAACTTAGTTAACCTATCAACAATTACCCAAATAGAATCAAACATTCCGAATGTCTTTGGAAGACCAACCACGAAATCCATTGCAATCCTTTCCCACTTCCATTCAGGAATGGGCATTCTCTGAAGTGTTCCTCCAGGCCTTTGGTGTTCATACTTTACTTGTTGACAGTTTGGACATTTGGAAATAAAATCCACAATATCACGCTTCATTCTACTCCATCAAAAATGTTGCTTTAGGTCACGGTACATCTTGGTTGCACCCGGATGTATGAAATACCTGGAACTATGAGCCTCTGTCAGAATAATGTTGATTAAATCATCGACGCGGGGTACACATACCCTTCCCTTAATCCTCAAAAAACCTTCCTCGTCGATTGTCGCTTCTTTAGCCTCTCCTTGCAACACTTTATCTCGGATCCGGATCAATTTTTCATCATTAAACTTATTTCCCTTAATATTGTCAAGGAAGGAAGATCTTGCCTCCACACAAGCTAAAAATCCTCCCTTCACATTTACTTCTAATCTCATAAGGTCGTTAGCCAGAATCTGAACTTCTCTAGCCAATGGGGTCTAGAAGCTTGCAAGTGAGCTAGACTTCCCATGCTTCCCGCCTTTCTACTTAAAGCATCCGCTACAACATTCGCCTTCCCCGGATAATACAAAATAGTGATGTCATAATCCTTCAGTAGTTCCATCCATCTCCTCTGTCTCAAGTTCAAATCTTTCTGATTAAAGACATACTGTAGGCTACGATGATCCGTATACACCTCACACTTAACCCCATATAAATAGTGTCTCCATTGCTTTAATGTAAACACTACCGCGGCCAATTCCAAATCATGAGTTGGATAGTTACGTTCATGCACTTTTAATTGTCTTGAACCATAAGCAATCACATTCTTCCCTTGCATTAGCACTGCACCCAAACCCGAATAGGATGCATCACAATAGACAATGAAATTCTCACCTTCCACTGGCAAGGTGAGAATTGGTGCAGTAGTCAACAGAGTCTTGAGCTTCTTAAAGCTTTCCTCACACTCATCCGACCATACAAATGGAACATTTTGCTTAGTCAAGTTCGTCAGTCGGGAAGCAATAAAAGAGAATCCTTTGACAAATCGGCGGTAGTAGCTAGCTAACCCAACAAAGCTCCTTATTTTTGACACACTAGTAGGTCTTACCCAATTCTTCACTGTCTCAATGTTAGAAGAATCCACCATCACTCCATCCTTAGAAACCACATTCCCCAAGAAGGACACTGCATCTAGCCAAAACTCACACTTAGAGAACTTGACATAAAGCTTTTTCTCCCTCAACATTTCCAATACCCTTCTCAAATGCTCCTCATGTTCCTCCTTACTTTTAGAGTATATCAGTATGTCATCAATAAATACGATCACAAAGAGATCCAAATATGGCTTAAAAATCCCGTTCATCAAACTCATGAACGCAGTAGGGGCATTCGTAAGACCGAAAGACATCACTACAAATTCGTAATGCCCATACCTGGTTCTAAAAGCGGTATTTGGCACATCCTTGCCCATATCTTTAATTGATGATAGCCGGATCTCAAGTCAATCTTAGAGAAGACACAAGCACCTTGTAACTGATCGAACAAGTACTCAATGCAAGGAAGAGGATACTTGTTCTTTATGGTTACCTTTTTCAACTTGCGGTAGTCTATGCACATCCGAAAACTCCCATCCTTCTTTTTTACAAACAAAACCGGAGAACCCCAAGGAGATGCACTTGGTCTAATGAAGCCTTTGCTCAACAACTCTTGAAGTTGTACTTTTAACTCTCTTAACTCCGTGGGAGCCATTCTATAAGGGGGTATAGGAATGGGGCTGAGTACCCGGTTCAAGATCAATACAGAAGTCAATATCCCTATCTTGTGGCATACAAGGAAGATCTGCAGGGAACACATCCAGAAACTCACGACCACCGAAACCGACTCAATTGAAGGTACTTGGGTACTGTCATCCTTGAGATGTGCCAAGAAATCTAAACACCCTTTACTAACTATTTTCCTAGCACGAATAAAGGAGATGGTACGCACCGGATTGGAAGTGTAGTCACCTTTCCACACTAACGGATATATCCCAGGCTTGGCTAACGTCACCGTTTTAGCATTACAATCCAAGATCGCAAATTGTGGAGAAAGCCAAGTCATACCCAGGATTACATCAAAATCATCCATTTCTAAGATAACCAAATCTACATAAGTGTTGCTCCCCACAAAGTTCACCAAACAAGACCTATATACCTTTTCAACTACCACAGACTCACCCACCGGAGTAGAAACACGCATAGGCATATGAAGTAATTCACAATGTAAATTTAGATCATTAGCAAATGAGGAAGATACATAAGAGAATGTGGATCAAGGATCAAACAATACAGAAGCCACGCAATCACAAACCAGAAGATTACCTGTGATGACAGCATCAGATGCCTCCACTTCGGACCGCCCAGGGAAAGCGTAACAATGGGCCCTATCGTTTTTCTGTCCATTGCCCCTACCATGTTATGATGTAGTGGCTCCAGTTTGCCATCACCTCGGCCGTTTTGGTGGCCACCATTACCTCGACCACCACGTCCTCTAGAATAACGGCCTCTACCATGACCACCTCTACCTCTAGCTATTGGGGGTCTATAACTCTGTTTGGGACAATTCCTCCTAATATGTCTAGTCTCCCCACATCCATAACACTCTCTAGAGTCAAGCATAGGTCTCTCAGAGAAGTGTTGACCAGTCTAAGGTGGACCCCCAACTACAGTCTGTAGTGAAGACTGAATGGGTCGAACTGAGTAACCTCCGCAACCCTGTCCTCTAGAGTAAGAACCATTAAACTCACCTCCCTTTCGAAAACTCTTTGATGTCGATGCCATGGTGAATTTATCTGGCTTCACTCCTTCCACCTCTACCACGAAATATACCACTTCTTGGAAGGATTTTGCCGTAGCCGCTACCTGTAAGACTGAAATCTGCAATTCTGACCTCAATCCCTTAACAAAACAACGAATCTGCTCTTGTGGACTGAAACAAAGTTGAGTGGCATACCTGGATAGTGCACGAAACTTAGCCTCATACGCATTGATCGACATCCTACCTTGCTCTTGGCTCAAGAACTCATCCGTCTACCTATCCCTCAAATTCTGGGGGATATACTTCTCCATAAACAAGCTAGAGAATGAGGCCCAACTCATAGGTGGTGCCTCCGTTGGTTGACACTCAACATGTGACCGCCACCACATTTTGGCGTTCCCTTGAAACTGATAACTCACGAACTCAACACCAAACCGTTCTACTATACCCATCTTGTGTAGTAGCTCATGACAGTCAACCAGAAAATCGTAAGCATCCTCAGATTCAGCACCCTTGAAGACTGGAGGTTTCAATTTCAAGAACTTACTGAAAAGTTCATGCTGATCGTTTGTAATTATAGGCTAGTAGTTAGACGTGGAAACGTGCCTATGTCCAATGAGGCATCCATACGTGGAGCCATAGTGGCTGCATATTGTACCTCTGAAACCGGAGGTGTTGGTGCAGAAAACATTGGAGGGGCCTGACCCTGATCAGACAACCCACTAAGATAAGCGAGAACCTGATTGATCATCTCTAGGGTAGGTTGGGGTGGCAATTCCTCATTTTGCAGTTGTTCATTCTCCCCTTCCTCACCCTCTCTTACAACTTCCTCAGTCGGTGGAGGAGTCACCGCCCTAGTATCAGACGGGCTAGGTGCTCGTCCTCTTTCTCTAGAGGATGTCCTCCCACGACCTCTACCACGGCCTCTTGCCGCTACTCTTCCTCGAGCTGCAGCCACAGTGGCTGGCTCAGACGCTTCTTGTCTTGTCGGTGCTGGTGTTGGTGCGGTTGTTGCTCTAGTTCTAACCATCTGCGAAATAGAGTAAAGATGGTCAGATACCAATTTGTATCACCTAGATACCAATTGGACCCAAGTAATAGCACGAAAGAAATAAAGAAGAATTGAATTTTCCAAAAGTCTTATAGCCTCTCAAAGAAAAGTAAAGGCGTCCCCCTACAGTTCCTTAAGACTCTACTAGACTCGTTCTTGTGTGATGAGACCAACGAACCTAATGCTCTGATACCAATTTTGTTACGACCCAAAATTGAGCCACGACTGGCACCCACACTTACCCTCCTATGTGAGCGAACCAACCAATCAAAACCTTAACATTTCAATGTAATATCAACATAAAGTAATGCGGAAGACTTAAACTCATTAATAAAAACCAATTAAATAACAATTATTTCCCAAAATCTGGAAGTCATCATCACAAGAACATCTACTTCAAATTGCTAAATCTAAGAGTTTCTAAGAAGCTAGAAATACATAAAAGCTAGTCCATGCCGGAACTTCAAGGCATCAACACATAAAGAGGAAGATCCAGTCCAAGCTAGAAACATTAGCTCACCCTGATATCTGGAGTAATGAAGACTGGCTAGATTTACAGTTGAGTCGAAGATGACGGCACGTTTGCTGCACTCCACAAATAAACAAGACGAAAACATAAAAGTAGGGGTCAGTACAAAACACGGATATTGAGTAGATATCATCGGCCAACTCAAAATAGAAATCAATATATACCATGTAATATCATAAAATTAACTATGGTACTAAACATGTAGCAACAACAAGTACTATATCATTAACAATTACCGTCAAGTTCACACATGAGGACTCAAGCCTCAATACCATACTCATTTGGAAATTATGTTCATTAGATTGAGTATATTACCATCTTTAAAGATTCATTACCTTTATTTCTCTTGTGTCGGCATGTGACACTCCGCTCTCTCATATTCATTAATCCTTTTCTGTCGGTACGTGACACTCCGATCCCCTACTACAATGTGCCGGAACGTGACACTCCGATCCCCTAAATCTACGTGTCTGTTCGTGACACACGATCCCCTAAATTTATGTGTCAGTTCGTGACACCCGTTCCCCTAAATCTACATGTCGGTACGTGACATCGGATCCCCTAAATCTACGTGTCGGTTCGTGACACCTGATCCCCTTAATCTACGTGTCGGTTCGTGACACCCGATCCCCTAATCTTCTTCTATCAATTCATCAAGCCTTCTTTCTTACCAAGGCATCATCAATCTCCTTATTTAGTTCATCACGCCTTCTTTTATACCAAGGCATCATCATTAACAAAGAGATTAGGGTTTTGTAAGATTTGGGATTCAATAACATCATCATGCTTATATAATCACAATTACATAATAACATTCATGCAAGCATACAATTAAGCACATAGCAAGGTTTACAATATTATCAATACATATCATTCGCTATTAAGAGTTCACTACGAATATCGTAAGAGAAACCATAACCTACCTCCATCGAAGACTAGTGATCAAGCAAGCAAATTCCCAAAGCTTTGTTCTTCTTCTCTCCTTGTTCGTTCGTTTTCTCCCTCTCTTGTGCTTTCAAATTTTCTTATTCCAACCCCCTTTCTTTTACCCTAATTAGTATATAATTAAGAATAAAAGATGGCAATAATAACCCCCTAATTAATTTAAGGTTACCTCTTTTAACCCCCAAGTAATTGGACTTATTAACCTTAACCCTCTAACTTTATAATTAAAGTAGGAATAGTCCAAAACGTCCCCTAAAACGTGTAAAAATATCCGACCCAGACTTTGATTACGCAACCTATGACGGCCCATCGTGCCTGTGACGGTCTGTCCTACAGGTCGTCGCAAGGTTCAGAGACTGGATTTCCACTGACGGTCCGTCACACGTGTGACGGTCTGTCCTGCCATTTTGTTACGAAGTTCAGAGAGTTGATTTTCAATACCCAATTTCAGATTTTCTAAGAGTTTTGAAACGAGACTCTGCGATGGTCTGTCGTGCCCATGACGGTCCATCGTGGGGTTCGTCGCCTCAGCCTGTTTTTCCTGAAATAAAATCTGCTGCTCAAAACGACTAAACAGGTCGTTACAGAAATTAAGTTTAATAAAATCCTTGCAGTTTAAATTTTTCATCTCTACTAATATGTTTAATTGTTTTTCAACTAACTCCACACTTGAAAAGACTTCGATACTTCAAATTCGTGTTCATCTGTTGAAAGGATAATATTTACATAAGTTAGTTCAATAGTTCTTCAATTGGATATGTTGTCGAGATATTTAAAAATTGATTCTATAATTGTTCTCATCAAAAATGAAGAATTGAGTAATTTAAAATGCTTTGTTTCATAAACATAATTCAAAAAAGTGTGGAAGCACCATGCTAACAATATATATATATATATATATATATATATATATATATATATATATATATATATAGGAAAAGTCCCGGTGCAAAGAGAGTAAAATTTTCATGAACTTCATAAAATATATTAATAAAAGAAATTTATAACCAAAGGTTCAAAATCTAATGGATATGTAGGTGCTATAAAGGGAGGGAAGTTTGCTACGACATCAACCATATTTCTCAGGACTCAACTTCTGGTGTAAAGGGAGGGCAACTACCTACAACATTAATGATAGTTCTCAAGACACAAATTTGTTAGTTTAGTGGTTTGAAGATTTATCCATGGAACATCACCAAATTTTTAATTCTAAATTCTCAAGTGTTTTTACTCTTCAACTCCAAATTCAAAAAGTACTTCTACAGAAAGTTGATGAGATCAAACTTACTTGGAAAAATATTTAAAGGAAACAAGAAGTTTCCTAAAAAGAGGTGACGAACCAGCAAGAATCCTTGTCGGTAAAACCTTGGAGGTAATTCATAAGAAGAGAATTGAAATTCAAGAAGTTCAAAATGTTGCCAAGGAGGATGCTCTTTGAGAGAACATTTAAAGGATAAATAAAAGATGAAAGAAGGATAATAAGGCAGATGTTTCTGTCAAGTAAAAAATATATAAAGCAAACAATTATATGTCCAAAAGGGAGTACATTTAATTTTAGTTTGCAACAAAAGCTAGCTACTATCGATGCTTCACACTTTTAGTAGTAAAAACTCACTAACTTTTAAATTGATTTAGTCATTAATTAATTCACTTGATGATAGTGGTTATAAAGGATCTCTAAAGATTACACTTTCAAATATTTCGCATTTCTTCTCTATGTTATCCAAACATGTGTTAATTTATTCATTATATTTTTAATTTAAATTAAGTTCATCTGATAGTGCAACTTTTTCCTTTCTATTGTCGTTTAGCTCTTCTAACGGTGCACTCTTTGCATGGTCCTACCTCCTTTCAAATATTTAGTGGTTATCCCACAACCAAATCAAACCACATGGATCTTTCTATGAGGTACTACACATATCACTTCGATATTAGTAAGAGAGGCTCAACATGTTGTTTTTCCATAAAATCATTTAACAAATGACGCTTTAACTAAGGATCAATACTAGAATCATATGTATTTATGTATATAGAATGAATTTGTTTGCATTGTACATGTGCAACATATAAAAAAAACAGAAACGAAGAAAAAGTACTACAAGGAAGTTGGAGTTTCAAGTTAAGACTACGGACCACTTCACGGGTCGTGATCCTTAATATCTGCTGTTGTGTGTGACATGAAGTTGAATCACTAAGTCCATTTGGAAGTTTGAAGGAAGTTGCAATTGAAGTGAAGATCACAGATTACTTCACGGGTTGTGGTCCTCACTATGGATTATCGTGCATCCATAAAGTGGAACAAGTTAAGATGTTGAAAAGTTACAAAGAAGTGAATGCCAAGTGAAGACCACAAATGCCCTCACGGTCTGCCGTAAAGTTCCATTTCTGCTGAATAAAATTGAAGACCCAAATGTTGGAAATGTCCAAGTAAACACCATTGTCGTCTTCACGAGCTGTGGTTCCGATTGTTGTTCTTATTCTCGTCCGTGATGAAAACAGAAGTGTTACAGAGTTTAAAAGTAAATACCATGGAGGACATCAGGATTCGTGAAGCCCTCGACGATCAGTGGAAGTTCCACTGAAGTTGACCCATATTTAATTCCTAAAACAATTCAAACTCATATTAGACGTTCTATTTTTGTAAATACTGTAGGCAGTTCTTTATATATTATCAATTATGTTTTGAGGAAGTGTGTAAGGTTTGGTTATATTTTGAGGTCAAACTTCCAATAAAGTACATACCCTCAAAAATTTTGCCCAAAAAAATGCTTTTGTGTCGTAGTATGTTTTGGGAAGGTTTACGTGTTCATTTTGCTTAAAATCGATGGTAGAAGTTCCTACGACCTAGATTACCATTTGTAGGGGTTCAACGTTTGGGTACGACTTCACCTAGGATCCTTGAGGGACCCTAGACCACAAAACATAGACAAAATATTCCAAAAATAGCGCAGTCGACAACATTGTATCGACATACTATACTACTGATGATGCCCCGTTATTGAGGGCATGGATACATCCTTAGTGGTGGGTGAATAACCCCCATGTGACAAGCCTTAGACTCAAACGACAACTTGCAGGACAGGTCGTCGACCAAACGATGCCAAGTAGCTAGGGGTTGTTGTTCAGCACTTGTAAAGATGTCCAAAATCCTCAAAGCTTAGGATGTTTTATTAAATTAACCCAAAGTATTTTCTGATCTATAACTTATTATTTTTGGGGTTTTAAGGTATTTTATGTTGGTTTAAAGTCTATGGCCTAAAAATACTTCATTTTTCAATTATTCAAAATCCTTCCCTCAAGAAAAACACTCTTAACAACCCATTTTAGCTAGGACTCAAGGTTGAGCTACGGTTGAAGGACTTTGTCATTTTATTCATACCAATTTCGTGGGATTTTTCTCATTAAGGTATAGTATTCATCCCTAAACCTTATTTTATTCATGGACCCATTTCTAAGAAATTTTAAAAAGGGTTTTCATGCTCTAACTTCTTCTATCTTTGACTCTAAGAATGGATATTTGCATGAAAACACTTTAACGATTCAAATACTTTGTGTTTAGTATAAGTAGATTATTTTTAATTTAAAACCTTAATAAACCAATGATTATGAATATTTCAAACTTTTAGCTTATGAGATGTGTTTAATGAACATCATAAGATGATGTTAGAGCTATGATTATATTATCATTAGCTACTGCTTAAGAGATATTTATGATGAATTATTGGAGTAATTGATAATAGGAGGTGAAATCATTGAAGAATGGTGAGTTGGTTATTTTTTTTAGTTCTTATTTTTAAATTCTCCTGAGTTAAATGTTCCACCTTTGTTGGAGGTGTGTACTTGAAGTATGTATGAATATGTGTATTGTGTTTATAGCCATGAAGGAATATTATGTGAAGTAAAGTAATGATGAGAAGTATGGTGTGCATGTTGATATGCTTTATGAATATTGAATTGTATGGATTTTAAATATCTTGTAAAATGAAGTACGTGTATATGTGAAGCATACTAGGGTCTGAAATATGATTAATGAAGGGGTAAGCATGTTTAGAAGTAAAAGTTATGAAAATGGTGATTATGTTAAATATGTGGTCACATGTACTCATACACAATCCTTTTTGATAAATGAATGAAGTTAATGAATGCTAATGGGGATTTTAGGGTGGACACTATTTGTGAGTAGATATGAAGAGTCTAGAGCACCCCTACTATTCCTTTTGTAAGAAGAATGGGAGATTTTGGGTGGACACTCTTCGTGAGTTGAGATGAAGTGTTTCGAACCAACCTCGCTATTCCCAAGAATATTCTAAGATAAGTTAATCATGGATACCCTTTGTGAATTTAGGTTGTGTGTCCTATAGTTATCCCTTAACAATTTTAATTAATGTTTAAGACTCCGTGGAAGAGTTATTCTTAGCAAAGAGAGTATTTGAAAAAGGGGTGGTTACAGTTAATGAATAAAGATGTTCAATCCAATGTACCTGTTTAGATGAGTACTCCACATTAGTAGAGAATGAGTTAATTAAAAGTAATATCCTTATCCCTTAAATATGCTCTCGCATTGGTTTAGTTATTGGAGAATCAATGTAAAGTCTAAGAGAATTACCCTACCCTATGCAAATGGGGATCCGTCATCTGATAGGGGTTAATGTCGGGATTATATTTATAACTTTCATTTCAATGTCAGTTAAAGCTACCCCCCCCCCACAAATGAATATTATGAATTAAGTCTCCTTAAGAGTGTACTACAGAGGGTAAGTACTAGTATGAGACGCTATCCATTGCACGAGTAGGCACTTGAAATTGGTGTCTTGGTATGTATTTATATGCAATGTAAGAATGTGTCATTATGTAATTAAAATGAAGTTATATGACTAGTGTATAATGCAATTAGAGCATGTAAGGATATGTATTCTATGATGAAGTTTGTGAATGATTACTGTGGTTTGCTTAAGCTAAGGGAATTCCCAAGGAGCTGCTTGTGAGAGTAGTAATATGGTATGCTACTTTCACATTGCACATTGTGTAACATTGGGGTTTCCTTGGAGATGGGAACTTATGCGAGTTTTTTAAATTCAAGCATGTTCTAGTGTCTAGTTATTGAATGTGTAGTTTTTACCCATGTGATGAAAGTCTATAATAGGTAGTCTTGAGGATCACCAAGGTGTTTATTGAATGGATAGTATGGGTTGTTCCTTCATGTCTTACCTTAGTGAGTTAGGATATTGTTTGTTAGGGAAACTTCAAAGGAAATTAGTTGCGTGAGTTGGTATGAAATGAGTTCATTGTAAGTTTGCTTGAGTTCACTGTAATATGCATTTTAGTTGTAAATTTATAGAAGTTCTATCTTATGTCCTATAAGATGATTTATATGTTTTTTTACTTCTATACTCGTGAAGGTTTTAGACAAATAGCATGTATGCTCATTTCTACTAAAATGTGCTCTATTGCATATTTTTACATAATTACATACTTAGTACAATGTTTGTTCTATACTCCGAAAGTCTAATGCCTAATCTAGGGACTAACATGAGATTCTATGAATTTTAACACTATTTTTCAGTCAAATATAATGTATATAATTAATTTAGTAAGTTTTAGAATCAAACGTCAAGTAATCGTTCATGATTTCCGAAAAATAGATCTAGAGGTGCTAGCGTGCATTAGTCTATTTGATAAGGTTTTAAGAGTCGAAAAATGATAAATTTTGTGAAATGGTGTCTAACACATATTAGAGTTCTTTTATAGTCTAAATGTCCTGTTGCGACTCCCCAAGGAGTATCCAAAGTGTCTTTAAGAAGGACCCTTCTTTATTGGCTAAAAGCTGTCAAAAGACAGTACCAGTGACGACTTACAAGCGACGAGGCGTAGGTCAACCGATGGGTCGTCAATTTTCATAGTTCATGGTAACTTAACCAATTTTGTGAATAGGTTAATTCGCATGTCTCATACCAAAATGATTGATGTGCAACACGGAGGGGGACTTGGTCGGCGACTGACCTACAGCCCGTAGGTCGGGTTCTTTGATAAACCTTGGTTTAACGGTACTTTTAATGCTTTTTCCTTATGATTGGCGTGTGTATAGAGACTTTTTGTAGTAGTTTTAATATGTTTCTATTTTTTTTTGATCGAAAGGTGTCAAAAACCAAAATGCAGAAGGTTCAGAATAATTAGTATAGAGGTCACCCACGAAGGCCATCAACGTCCGTCATCCCATCGAAGGACCGTAAATGGTGACCTACGATTGGAGAGTCAGGCATCTAGAAGAAACTGGTGGAATTCTAACCAAGAATGGAGAAAGGAAGGATGGACGGTCCGTCGACTGATTGATAGACCATCCAGTAAAAACGTCAATCTGATCAAACAATGTCTCGGTACCCGATGTTGAAGAAAAGATATGTTTGGAATGAAGAGAAGCATCCATGGACTGTGTTGTTGGTCCCTCGATATGCTCATAGAGATTCAAAGTAGAGGTTGAGAAAATATGCTATGTCTGGACTTACAGATGCAGTCGACGGTCCGTCGTTTGATTTAGAAACCATCTGTGGGTGTCGTCAATTAAAGCCGTGTTTTTGACAAACATTCCTTATATGAATTCCTTTTAATATAGGTCACTGTTTTTTATAAATAGGTGTAAAACCTATTTTTGGGGGTTGGATTCTATTACTACTTTCATATTATTGTTCTTCGACATTTGTCTTTGCAACTTGCACATTAATTCAACTTTTTTGGATTTTCTTTTTAAGATAATTGTGCGAGTACAAGTTGAATTTCTGGATTTTCTTCGAATTTGACAAAGTAAGATTATGATTTATTATTTATCATCTAAGAATTGTATTCTTCTATGCTTAGGTAACTATGTTCACAACTAGTGTTATGGAAACAATGAGTGATTACAAAAATAATCCTAGCTAAACAACAATTCTCAAATAGGTTATTGGATGCATTGATAATTCATTTGTTTAGATGTTTTTTAACGAGTGCACACGTTAAAACTTCTGTAGTTTCTACTTGATTGACCAAGTGTGTAGTTAATACAAAAAGACTTATCGACATAGATTTACTGGAATACTATCAAATAGGCTAGTTTAGATAACTGCGAAGAACTAACTATGACATATATCCAATAATATTCTTAATATAAAGTAAAGGTAAGGGTTAGTATCTTAGACACATGTAGACGGACCAAGTTACTCAGTGAAATTCTCTAAATTTCCAACCAAGGATTTGGAGATATATAATTTATCACTTTACATGCGCAACACTAGAGAAGAATTGATATAGCTAGGATTATTACATTATGAAACTAATGGAAACACTTATACCCTAGTTTTCTCAAAACTTGGTAGACACCGACAATTCAGTAGTTCTACTTGTTTGATTTTTCAATATTGCAATACTTTTTTTTCACAAAACCCCTCCTTTATTTACTAGTTTTCGAAAGGACATGACAAAATAGAGGTAATCGTGCATTGAAGTTAAGTCTAAAACATTTTCTTCGTGGAATCGACCACAACCTATTAGTTGGGTTCTTTACTTGATACAACCACTTATAGTTCTTTAGGGAAGTGTTTGACAGGGAAAGTGTCTTTTAGTGTAACATTAATAACATTACTTAATTTTATATAACTATTTCCTAATTTTACTTTTTATTTAGGTTTTTTATCATTCAGGTCTAGCTCTACTGCATGTCAAGTAGACGGATTCGAGGAGAACCAATATTTACATTCATTCCTGAACTTAACCTTACACTTCTAGGAATGAATAATCCACAGAACCCAGCTAATCGAGATGATGTGATCAATTTCCATCCCCCACCACCTTTTGAGTCTCAAAACCAAGTGATCGTGGAAACTTGAGGTATGTTGCTTTGAAGTGGAAACATTCTGTCCCACACCCTGTAGAGTTCTATAACGGTAACATTAATATCACTAATTATGATGGGCCTCTTGTCCTACCTCCTCTACCGCAAGGTCACACGTTCTTGGTAACTAGTAGCATTATCTAGATGCTCATCGCCAGATGATTTTTTTCAGTTCGACAATTTGAGGATCCACATCCTCACATCAAAAAACTGTGTATGGTGTGCACGTGTTTCGTAGGGAGGCCATACTTTCACATGAATGTTATTTGGTTAAGACTATTCACTCTTTTACTAATAGGAGAACCCATAATTTGGTTTACTGAGTTTCCCTATTATTCTATCTGTACTTGGGATCAGCTGAGGGATGTGTTCCCAGCACGGTATTACCCGGTGACTGAAAGCCCAACCACAAAGAGAAAGTAAACAACTTTGTTTCATTACCTAGTGTGTTGTGAGTAGCTCTTTCGATAGATTTACTGCTTACGTGGGAGGTGTCCCAAAGCATTACATTGTTGCTGAGTTATTGAAAGAGAACTTCTATTGGGGTAAAGATTATAATAATAAGGTGGTGCTTGATACTATGGCGGGTGGTTCTTATCGTGAGTGTATGTGTGTAGAGATCGTAGATAAGTTACAGAAAATCTCTCTATACAATAACTCTGGGAGTACTCGGAAGTCAGACACTGGGAGAAACACGCTACACATAGTCCAACCACAGATGAGAATTGTGAAGACATGGCTCAAATGAGAACTAAGCTCAGGTAGGTATTGGTATATGCCACTTGAGGTGGAGAGAAGGTAAATGCAGTGAATTATTTGAGTATACAACCACCGCCATTGGATTACTACTACTATGAAGAGGATTATTATGTAGTGAATGAGCAGACGGGGGGTTTCCGACAAACACCCAAGGCTCTAATCACGAGAATCGGTCCCAAGGTAATGAAAATCAAGGTCAAAACTATGGGAATTACAACATAGATTGCCAATATGTTCAAGCTGGATACTACAACCGCGACAACAACTTCGACGGGGTAAATATAGTAAAAGAAATGATCAGAGTGGGCCCTATCTTCTGCCTCAAAATGGGGAACTTTATCCTATGTATGGTGGAGGTAGTATGGAGTGAGTTGAGGATATGTTGCATAAGATGATAAAGAGGTTTGGTGGTAGTGATGAGCACACCATGGAATTCATATGTGATTTGACCTAATATCAGGTAAAAGGTATATTCACATGCGGTTTCGGTCAAGCATCTAGAGTTGTAAATGACCCAATTGTCTACTACTGTGAACCGACGTCAACCGGGCACTCATTCTAGAAATACCATTCATAAACTGAAAAATGATGGACATTGCATGGCAGTCACTACTAGAGGAGGTAAACAAACCATTGATCAACCTATGCCGTCTGTAGTAGAAGATAAGGTGAGAAAAGATGATGAGGTAGTGGAATCTAGTGGTGAGTTGGTGGATCAAGCGGTTAAAGAAGCAGAGGTACCCTAAGAGATGATCCCATTCTTATACCACCACCAACATTCCCTCAAAGATTGGTGAAGCAGAATGAGGTTTGTAAATACCTGTTTTTTATCACTATGTTGGAACAACTTTCCATCAATGTCCCTATTATATATGCTATAGAAAAAATGCCCGGCCATGAAATGTTCATGAAGGTTATGATTATAAAGAAGAGATCGGTATGTTTTGAGGATAATGATTTAATGCAGCTTTGTATTGTTATTGCTACAAAGTCTCTTCCCCAAAAGAACGATGATCCGGGCGCTTTAATTATTCCATGTATCAACAATTTGATACACTTTTCTAAAGCACTATGTGGCCTCACTACAAATATAAATCTCATGGCTCTCTCAATTTATAAGAAGTTGTGTTTGGGTGACCTAAAGCCCACTACTATGTGGTTACTGATCGCCGACTTAACAGTTAAGAGGCCTATTGGGATACTCCATGATGTGCTCGTGAAGGTGTAGTGGTTTATATTTTCGACCTATTTTGTAATTCTTGATTGTGAGGTGTATTTTGAGTTGCCTATTACTCTTAGAAGGTTGTTCCTTCATATTGGTCGCACCTTGATTTATATTGAAAAAAGTCAAATGAAGTTTAGGTTGAACAACGAAGAAGCAAAATTCAACATTTTTAGGTCAATGAAGTAGAGTGGTGAGCTCCAAACAGAATCTGCTATATCATACAGGGTTGAGAGTACGTCTGAGGTACAAATCGAAGAGCGCCTTTGTGTTGAGTCACTAGTTGTGATTAATGAGTATGGGTCATTGGTTGTGTCACTTGAACGAGTTGAATTTCGGTCCGAACTAATGAAATTGGAATGAGATATGAAGAATCACAAGTCTCCACCTCAAAAACCATCTATTGAGAAGGCTCTAAAACTTGAGCTTAAGGATCTACCACCTCATCTGAGGTATGTATTCTTGGGAATAGAGGATAGGTTGTTTGTAATCATCACATCGGATTTGAATGTGGAAAAATTAGAGTGTTTGGTAGAAGTGTGAATGAATTTTATATGAGCCATTGGTTGGACTATTGAAGACATTATTGGTATCCAACCCGGTATTTGTTCACACAAACTCTAACTCATGCCCGATCAAAACCAAACAGTTGAGCACCAAAGACGTTTGAATCAACCTATGAAAGATGTATTGAAGAAGGAGATCATTAAGTGGTTAGATACCACAGTCATATATCCTTTTGCAGATAGAAGCTGCATATGCCCTTTTTAGTGTGAGTCCAAAATGGAGGGAATGACAATAGTACCTAATGAGAGGAACAATATTATTCCGATGATACTGGTGACATGATGGAGAGTTTTTATGGATTGACAAAATATGAATGCATGGACTGAGAAGGACCATTTCCTTATGCCCTTGATGGACCAACTGTTAGATAGACTCGTAGGAAAAGGATGGTGATGTTTTCTTAATGGTTATATTGGGCACATTGAAATCTCTATTGCACCGGATGATTAAGAGAAAACCACCTTTACTTGCCCCTATGGGACATTAGCATTCAAGTGGATGCCTTTTAAGTTGTGTAATGCACCAGATACTTTTCACAGATGCATGACATCGATATTGTCTGATATGGTAGAGGACACTATTGAGGTCCTGATAAATGACTTTCTAGTTGTTGGCGACTCGTCAGATCATTGTTTGAGTCACTTGTTCGAGGTTCTAAAAAGATGTTAAGATTGTAAAGTTTTGCTAAATTTAGAAAAATATCACTTCATAGTGAAATATGGTATTGTATTGGGCAAACGCATCTCGTAGAAGGGGATAGAGGTTGATCGAGCAAAAATTGAGGTTATAGAGAGACTCTCTCCACCAATCTCTGTAAAAGGTGTGAGAATTATTCTTGGGCATGTGTGATTCTATTGGAGGTTTATTAAGGATTTCACGAAAATTGCACATCCTCTGTGCAAGTTACTTTAGAAGGAATGTGAATTCTATTTTGATGAATTTTGTCTGAAGGGATTTGAAGAGTTGAAGAGGAAGTTGGTGTCTACGCCCATAATCATTTCTCCAAATTGTAGTAAGCCATTCGAGGTGATGTGTGATGCTAGCAGGGTTGCTCTTGGGTTTTGTATTGGGATAAAGAGGGTATAAAATCCGTCAGTCCACAATTTTCTTAGTAAGGCCCTAAATGAAGCACAAAAGAACTACATTATACGGAATAAGGAGATCATTATTGATTACCCTTGGATTGGAGAGCATATAGCCTATTCCTATTTAGAGGAACATTTCCCACTTGACTAATAGCAGCTTGCTTTCATTCTCTCACATTATGATTTGCCTTAGGGAAATCTTTCATCATGTGACCATTCTCCTCAGACCGATATAATCCATCTTTACTGGCCAAATACCTATTCTCATATTTCTTTCAACACCTAGGTAAAATAGGTCGAGATTTCTCATTACTCTTCTCATACTTAGAAGTACTAGAGTATCCATGTAAGGAAGACTTTTGTCGATTATTAAAACAACCTTTTCAATAGGACCATTCCTTTTCAATCCTAGTTCTCTTTATGCCCTTCCATTAGTCAGGAGATATCCAAATAATCATCTACAAGAATTTCCATATCACACACTTCTCCAAGTAGTTCAAACACCCTTGTCAAGAACGTGTTCATCAACTCATTAAGGTTTGCTACTAAGGATTGAACATACTTAGACAGTTGAGTAAACTTCAAAGCATACTCTTTAAGACTCAACTTTCTTGGTTGAGTTTTATTAATTCCCCCATATTATCCTTCCTCAATTAACAAGGAAAGAATCTATCAAGGAAAGCCGAAATAATAGTCTTCCACTGTATGGGACCTGCCCTTATGGTCATAGAATCTTTTCATTGCTCATACAAAACTCTAACTACATCTTTTAATTGATAAGCGTCTATCTTAACTTTCTAACTAGAAGTCAATCCCATAATAGCAAGAGTCTTATAAACCTTATCTATGAATTCATATGGGTCTTGCTCCACCTTGGAACCACTTAATTCCAGAGGTTTCATCCTCAAGAACTCCCTAATTATATAGGCACACATTTCCTTTACAAGCTTTGCCACCACCTCCCTATTGGATTGGGTTGTCAAGGCTTGAGCAAACGAATTCACAGAAGTCCTAAATTCCTCTAGACAAGCATTTCCCACTTGATTCGCATTAGGAACATAAGGACGGACTTGATTCCCTTTCAGAGGAACCTTTTTATCCTAATTTCCATATCATTCCCTTCTAGCATTAGACCTTGTGTTAGCCATAACCTGTAGAAAATCATAGTCAAACATTTGAAGAAAGGCTTACTAAAGCCAAAATCTATGGAACGACTTGATAAATGTAGAAGTGAAACTTCAAAAGCTTATCATATCCTCCTAATCATATATATGTCACGACTTAAACCGATGAATAAGACTTTACTAGAGGTGGTTTTAAGACATCCTAGAACAATTCATTACCTAATTCTCTGATACAACATTTTTCACGACCAAAGTACACCCTTGAAGATAAGGCATCCTTCATGTCGCAACATGGAATTCTTGACCTCTCGGAGGTGTCGTACAAGACCTCTGACAATATTTATTGCATGTATACGAAAAGTCATGTGAAATTAAAAGATTTTCCTCATAACAAAATTCGGAATCATTTCATAAAACTTCTAACATATATAAGTACAATATATTAGGGTAACAACCCATAAAAGTCTAACATAGAAAAAAAATAAAAGACAGCATAGGCGTAATATCCTTTGATGTTGTGAGGACTCACAAATATATACTTCTTTATAAGACTAGAAAACTCTACCCTTGAAAGCAACTCAAAGTCCTCAAGACCCTATATTGGATTTGAATTTAGGGAAAATATTCTTTTTTGAATGAAATTTAACAAATACGGAAACTATCATATAAAAATATAGGATATCTCAAAGGGTTAGTAAACAATAGACATAATCATAATAGATAAAGAATAAGCTTAACATAAATATCATATGCATAAAAAAGCATATAAGAGTTCATATTTCACGCATTGTCCTTCATAATCAAATGAACTATTTCACAAGCCTCCTCCATGTATCAGTGTGCAAGGCTAAAGTAGCATCCCATACAAATACCAAAGCTAAATGCCTCTCTTTGGTAATCCTTGATCATAATATACTATCATAATTAAGACCTTAAGTTCATCACATGATATGAGTACTATTCCCCTAGGCCACATCAAACCACACTTGTACAATGCATGTGAAGCATCACATTCTACCTCACATAGTAAGCATTAGTTGGATTCAACCTATTCCCTTTTCAATTAGTTTAGGAGTCTCTAGTAGACCTACTTCATATTTAAAAGGAACTATCATGATAATTCAATCATGTCATGGAAAGCTACCATCGTCACTACCCAAGTTAAACATACATAACATAGGGGTACAATCAAAGCTAGTACCTAGTAATACATGTGTCATCTATGGATTACATCCCATACTACTATCAACATTAAGTACTTCTCTACAGTAACCTAATCAATTAAACTAAAAAACGAGACAACTATCCTAACCATCATGCAATCAAGCATATAGATACAGGCTAAAAAGTGGGGAGCATGAATCCTCAACCCTAAATAATAATGAGAAACTAACCTCAAGCAAATTCATGCAATCCACCTTGCAGGAAAGACAAGCTATCATGAAATGCATCTTCTCTACAAGTCAAGATAACATTACGGGTGCATATATCTTTCTCGTATATCGAACATGAAATGATTTAGGCCTTACCAAGTCAAGGTATAATAATGGCACTCTATTCATGCTAATTGATGTTATTGTTAGGAGAGCTTCACTACTAGATCCCAAGCTATCATGAGAACCACTATTACCCATATCATGATCAAGCATCCTAGGAACACATGACAAACATAAACATGAGAGATCTTACTTCCTCAATGCCAAGCTATCATGAGATTCAACACATCAAGCTCTCATGAGACATAGCATCTCAAGAAAAAACACCTTTGTCTTACATTATCAAGTTAACCAAACAAGAAGAGTCTATTCAATAAAACTTCACGCTATTCGTGTTCTTCATGTATTATTTTATTTAAGGTTATTAGGTCAATCTAGAATTCATCTATGTGAGAGAACTTTCTTCCATTATCATGTTCATGTCTAATTGTAGAAGATAGACAACATCATCACAATCCCATCATAATGACTTCAAAATAAAATCCCTAGCATCAATGGAATACAATCCCTACACTTCATTTCTTCCCTGAATTTATCATGATCCATGTTTAATAACAAGTTAATTAATTCAATTTGATTATTAGAAGGTATGTCTAGGCAAACACGATCACATATGTTAAATTCCATCTTTACAAGTCAAGACCATCCTACATTAGTTAGGCCCAATTCAATTCATATCTAGGTAACTCAATCACGACCAAATAGGATACAATAAAATCGAATTAAGAAAATCAACTTAGAACCTCAATGTTGCTTAAAATAACCACGATCACCCAACATCAATACTACAATTTACCATGATATCTCATGAAAACATCACATAATCGTCACATGAAAATAAGTTAATGCTATCCGCTAGATTGGGATAATAACCAAGCCTTGCCCAGAATGCAATCACAATCCTCTGTAGATTAGGGTCTTTTGGTTTAACAATTGAGGAAAAACTAGGTGACTCCATGAATGGAAGAATCCATGGTTAAATAAGCTTCACATACCTTTGATTAGAGCCTAACACTATATTGAATCCTTTGAGAAGTTCGTCCTAAGAGCAACCTCCAATTTTTTTTCCTATGGTGTTCATTATAGTGTTTTGGAGAAGAGAGAGGTTTTGATCTCGGAGTCCAATGTCTAAATGGGTTTCTTATTACTTAAATACTAATAAAATACCTAAAACCACCTAATTAAATCGTCCATGACATTATTTGGACGTGGGTTGAATTTCCCATTAACCCCTAAGTGATCAGGGAGTTCCATGGAATGGCAAACCATATAAACAAACTGCAGTTGACGGACCGTCGAGGGAACAATGGCTCCGTCTTGTAGGTCCTTCGTTTGCGACAAATCCCCTACAAATGGGGAATTGGGATACAATTATATGTATGGGGTGATGCCTCCCATATACGAGGCGTGGTCTTGTTGACGGAGTGTCGATACCTGTTATCCTTTGATACTACCAAGGTACTCACTGTCTAATTCTTCGGTCATATCCAAGAACCCTTACGATTGTCTTTCGGAAGTCGTACCTTGAATATTCCGCCCCAAATACATTTGTCTACATGTTAGGAATCTTCCCTATAAATTTTAACCCCAAACACTACATAAAACCTCATGAAACATACTAAGCCAGGCATGCACATTCTAAAGGCTAACTTTTGAATGTCATGGACGTTTTGCCTCTAAACTCCTCAAAATTTCATATACTGCCTATAAATACAAGAACTAATCATCTTAAGACCCCTTAGGCTCATGACACACATGTTAGTATCTTTTTATACCTAATTCATTTTGGGGTCCCTACAACGTAAATCCTAAACCTAAAACCCAAAGATAGCCTGAATCTTAAGCCATAAGAAACACTAAAGTCAATGAAATATAAAATAAACTCTAAAGAATCATTAAAACCTCATACGTAACCCTATGTTCTAAACCCTAAATCCAAAAAATTATAATCCTAAAATCTAAAAAAACACAACGAGAAACACCTTAAAACCCCTAAACATGCAAAAAAAAAACCTAAATAAAAAATTCTAAGCTCCAAACACCATAAAGTCTTAAGTTGTATTTTCTAAACCCTAAAAATATATTTAAAAAACCTAATCCTTTTACCTTTTACCTGAAAAAACACTAAAACACCTTAACCTAAATACTCAAAGAATTAAACCATAAAAACCTAGTTAAAATCATGTGCCTAAACCCTAAACCCTAGAGATTAAACCTTAACCTAAAATCCCAAATCCTAAGAAACCCCAAACATTATCATACATTCGATCCTATAATCCCTAAAATAAATCCTAAAAATCATATGACACCCCTTAAATCAAAAGATTTATAGCATAAGACCTAAGAAACACATTGCTCTTAAACGCTTAAAAAAACTAAAAGTAATAAACTTTTAAGCTCTAAAACGTAAAAAGCCCAAAGTTATATATGCTAAACACTTAAAACACGGGAAAAAAAACCTAAACCCGATATTTATAGTACCTTAAAAACCATAATCAAAAAATTACATAGCCCTACATCCTAAAAACCTAAACTAAACCATAATCCTAAAATAACCCTCATCCTGAAACTATAACCTAAAACCCAAAATCCTAAACCTAAAAACATTAAAAACCCTAATCCCAAAGCCTTAAGGAACCATAAATCCTATAAATCCTAACATACACCATGAAAAGTGTTAAAAACCCTTACAAAAGACTGTTTTCTAAAACCTAAATCATACAAATCCTTAAACCCTAAACGTAAAAAAATAAAATAATACGCCTTAAAACCTATAAAACCATAGAAAACACTTATCCCTTTAAACCCCCTAAAAAAAGTTAAAACCCCTAAACCTAAAAAAACATGAAACATTAAACCCTTTAAAAGCCTATATCATACATACTAAATCCTAAAAAAGTAAAATGTAACACCTAACCCTAAATGTTAAGAAAGCTAAAAAAAATCTTAACTTAAAAGACCCAAAGCCCTAAACCATATAACAATGATTTAACCTTTAAAATAAAACCCCAAATCTAAAAAATCCCTAAACCTAATCTAAAAAACTAAATAAAAAACCTAAAACCCTAAGAAACCCTATATCCAATAAATTCTAAAATAAACGCTATTATCCCTTTAAAATTCTGTAAAAAAACCTGATTTGTAAAACCAAACCCTATAAACACAAAAAAAATAGAATCAATAAAATCCTAAACACTAAGAAACACTTAAACCTCAAAAATCCTTAAAATAAAATAGCCCCTGAACCTGAAAACTCTAAGTTGTAAACTTTACAAACTTCTAAATCGTATAAACTAAACCCTGTAAAACAAAACAAAAACCTAAATCACTAAACACCAAACCTATTAAAGTTTAATACACCCTTACCCCAAAATTCAAAGCGCTAAATGCTAAAAACCTATATAAAACCCTTAGCCTAAAACCCTAAACATAAAAAAATTCAAAGCAAACCCTAAACTAAAATCCCAAATTCTAAACCTAACACCCTAAACACTAAACCATAAGAAAAATCCTACATTCTCTAAGTCCAAAATAAATACTAAAACAATTTTTAAACCCTTACAAAACCTTAACCTCAAAACCATAAATCACGAAATTATGTAAATCCTAAACGTAGGAAAAATAAAGAAAAAATCCTAAGAGCTAAACCATAACCCCTACAAAACACTAAGAAAAACATAACCCTTAAAACCCTAAAAACTCAAAACCCTAAAAATTAAATAATCTAAAAGATTCAAAAAACTCTATACCTAAATAACTCTATGCTCTAAACCCTATAACACTGTAAATTGTATATTCTTAAACCTTAATGTACAAAAAAATTATCGTAATCCCTAAACCTATAAAACTTAAAAAAAGGCTTAAAGTAATAAGCGTAAGACCTAAACCCTAATACCTATATAAAACAAAAAACCATGATAAAAAACTAAACCTTACACCAAAATGCTAAAAATTAAACCTAATGCTCTAATAAACATAAAATCCTAAGTCGTAAGAAACCTAGAGACCTATAAACCAAAAAATAAATTTTAAAACCCGTTTTAAAGACTTGAAAGAGACTCTAAAAACAAAATGCTAAAAATCTGCTCTGAATCCTTAAAAAACAGAAAAAACCCTAAGCCCTAAACTCTCGTATATACATAAGCCTTAAAAACCCAAAAACCCCTAAAGCTAAAAAACTTCTTCGCTCTAATTCCTATAAACCTATAAGTAGGATATGCTAAGATATGCTACACCCTAAAAAAATAAAAAAACTTCTACCTAATGAACCCAAATTCAAAAAAACTAAAAACCCTTAAAAGTTAGATAAAACCCTTAACCATAAACCCTAAACATAAAATAATATCTATTCCATATACCCTAACCTAAAACCCTAAATCCTAAACATAAAACTGTAAGAAATCTAAAACCTATATACCCTAAAATAAACTCTAAAAACACAAAAAGACATATGACCGAAGCCCTAAAGAAAAAAAATCCAAAAAGCCTTTATCCTAAAAAACACAAATATCTAAACCCTAAAAACCAAAGTAAAACCCTTAATTTAAAATCCTAAATCCTTAAACCAAAAATCTAAATATACTCTATGCCCTAAACCTTAAAACCTATAATTACTATAAACCATAAAATAAACCGTAAAACCATTTTAATGTCCTAAAAAACCCTAAGCTCTAAATCCTAAAAATCCATTAACCATGAACATTACAAATAATTTTATAAAATAAGCTTTAAACTGCAAGAAAGAATTGACCCTTAAAAACCCCCAAACCTTCCCAGAAAATCTCTTGGCTCTAAAACCTATAAAGACCTAATTGTATATTCTAAATAATAATAACACATAAAAAACATCAAGAACAAAAAAAACTCTAAACAAATAAACCCTAAAAATCCTTAAACTCAAAATCTATGACACCCTAAATCCTAAAAAAATCTAAGCCCAAAACACTAATCCCTAAACCTAAACGATAAACTAAACCCCAAATACTAAACCTAAACACCAAGGAACGCAAAATCCTAAACCTTAAAAAATTCTAAATCAAAAAAACTCTAATATAAAACCTATAAAAAAATTAAAACCTATAAAAATCCCTAAAATATTAACCCTTAATGCTAAAAATATGTAAATCCTTATCCAAGACAAAAAAAAAATCTCAAAACCCTAAACCCTAAAAATCCCTGAAAAGACTTAATGAATAAAAAAACCTAAAAACAAAAAACCCGTAAACCTCAAAAACTCTGAGCGCTAAGCCTATAAAAGCATAAATCCTATATTCTAAGCTAAAAAATACAAAAAAAAACCAAGCCCTAAACAATAAACCTGTAATATCCTAAAAACCCAAAGCCCTAAACCCTAAAACCCAATATAAAACCCTTAACCTAAAACAATATATCTAAAAACACTGAGCCTTAAACTATAACATAAAATATAAATCCTAATCTTAAGACCCTAAGTCTTGAACCTTACTAAGCCCTAAATATTATAAATGCTATAACATATCAGACCCCTACAAAACCATAAGTTCTAAACCCTAAACTAAAAAAATTGACCCTAATCCAGAATACCCTAAAACGTAAAAAAACCCTAAGAGTTAGACCCTTAAAACAATAAAACACCTGAACCACAAAAACCTCTAAGCTCTAAACCCTATAAATCACTAAATCTTATATGTTTGCCCTAAAAGAACATAAAATTCCCAAAGCTCTGATCCCTAAACCTATATATGCCTAAAATACCTAAATCTAAAAAAAGCAAAGCCATAAAGACAAAAAACCTTGATAAAACCCTTAACCTATATCCAATAAAACAATATAAGACACATAATTTAACACATAGATAAAAGTTTCCATGATTTTTGCATAAGAAAGAATTTTTACAGTAACTTCTCAATTTTTACTGTGAACTATTAAAACATCACAGTGAACTAAAAGACTCCGAAATGGTGAACATCTAAGGTATTGCATATGAGTAATAAGCGTCATTTGTATTTGGAGTTTCCCTATCTAAGGTCATCCCAAGACTCACTAGGGTAGGACATGATGGAAGTACTCATATGCCTCCTTCAATGCACACGAAAGCTACACTAATGTCACGACCCAAAATCCGGGTTGCGACTTGCACCCACACTTACCCTCCTATGTGAGCGAACCAACCGATCTAAACCTTAACATTTCAATGTAATAACAACAGAAGGTAATGCGGAAGACTTAAACTCATTAATAAAAACCAATTCAATAACTATCAATATTCAACATCTATTATTCCCAAAACCTGGAAGTCATCATCACAAGAACATCTACTTTAAACTACTAATTCTAAGAGTTTCTAAGAAGCTAAAAATACATAAGAAGCTAGTCCATGCCGGATGTTCAAGGCATCAAGACATGAAGGAGAAGATCCAGTCCAAGCTTGAAGCGTTAGCTCATCCTGAAGATCCGGTTTGACGAAGACTGGCTTGAGTTACTGTTGAGTCGAAGATGACGGCACGTTTGCTGCACTCCACAAATAACAAGAAGAAAAACATAAAAGTAGGGGTCAGTACAAAACACGGGTACTGAGTAGATATCATCGGCCAACTCAAAATAGGGAACAGTATATATCAAATATTATCGTAAATCAACTATAACACTCAACATGTAGCAACAACAAGTACTATAATCATCAATAAGTACCATCAAGTTCATCCATGAGGGCTCAATCCTCAACACCATACTCATTTGTGAATTAAGTTTATTAAGTTGAGTATATTATCATCTTTCAAGATTCATTATCTTTCTTCCTCTTGTGTCGGTACGTGACACTCCGATCCCCTACTGCTATGTGTCGGTACGTGACACTCCGATCCCCTAATTCTACGTGTCGGTTCGTTACACCCGATCCCCTATATGTGTCGGTACGTGACACTCCGATCCCCTATATGTTGCGGTACGTGACACTCCGATCCCCTATATGTGTCGGTACGTGACACTCCGATCCCCTAATTCTACATGTCGGAATGTGACACTCCGATCCACTAATACTATGTGTCAGAACGTGACACTCGGATCCCCTATATGTGTCGGTACGTGACACTCTTATCCACTAATACTATGTGTCGGAACGTGAAACTTCGATCCCCTATATGTGTCGGTACGTGACACTCCGATCCCCTAATTCAACGTGTCGGAACGTGACACTCCGATCCACTAATACTATGTGTCGGAACGTGACACTCCGATCCACTAATACTATGTGTCGGAACGTGACACTCTGATCCACTAATATCATTCTGTAAATCATCAAGCCTTCTCTATTCCAAGGCATCATCAATCCCATTACTTTAATTCATCAAGCCTTCTTCTATACCAAGGCATCATCATTAATAATGTATATTAAAGTGTCTTTTCAAGATTTGGGATTCAATATTTTCATCATGCTTATCTTATCACAATCACATAATCATATTCATGCAAACATACCATTAAGCATATAGTAGGGTTTACAATACTATCAATACATATTATTCATTATTAAGAGTTTACTTATGAAGCATGAAACCATAACCTACCTTTACCGAAGAATTGAAATCAAGCAAGTTAATCCTCAAAGCTTGGTGTTTTCCTCTTCTTCTCGATCGTTTCTCTCTCTCCCTTCTTTTTCTTCCTATTTTCTTATTCAAACCCTCTATCTTTTACCCTAATTAGTATATAATTAAGAATAAAATATGGCAATAATACCCCACTAATTAACTTAGGGCTACCTCTTTTAACCCTCAAGAATTTGAGTTATTAATATAAACCCACGAACTTTATAATTAAGGCAAGAATAGTCAAAAACGTCCCTTTAAACTTAACCAGAAATCCGACTCCAACTGGGATTACGCAAGCTGTGACGGGCCATCACGCCTGCGACGGTCCGTCCTGCTGTCCGTCGCATAGTTCAGAAACTTGATTTTGGGTGAATGGCTTGTGACGGTCCGTCCTGCCACTCCGTTACGAAGTTCAGAGAGTCGATTTTCAGTACCCAATTTCAGATTTCCTAAGTGTTTTGAAACGAGACCCTGCGACGGTCCGTCGTGCCCATTACGGTCCGTCGTGGGGTCCGTCGCTTCTGCCAGTTTTTCCAGAAATAAAGTCTGCTGCTCAAAACGACTAAACAGGTCGTTACAACTAAAGACTAAATCCCTTTTGGCATACTCACATCGAGAGAACAAGCATCCACTTTATGGCAATACAATAGAAGAACACCCAACAAAACACCAATAATTCCCTTTCGGAATGTATACTTAGTCAAATGAGTAGATGGCGTCTCATACCACCACCTACCCTAAGTTGTATTTTTTTTAAAAGACGTGGCACAAAGACTCATGTTTTGGAAGGTCCTACCTAGTACAATTGATAGATATCTTCCCATATCACCAACAACACTTAAGTAGTACGTTCTTTTTGGAGACTTAGTTAATTCAAGTCAAATAAAACTCACAAACACTCCCCTTTGTTAATGCCTAACTAGTGCAATGGATAAATATCGTCCCATTCAACTTTCTACCCTAAGTAAAACACTACTTTATAAGTCTTAGCACATTCAACACTTTTGTTGGAGGTTATCTTAACCAACATAGACCATGAGATCTAGACATGGAATCCCGACATTAACACCTATCGAATAAAGGACCCTCACTTGCCAAGAGTAAGGTCCTTCTCTTAGCTTTTACATGGCTTGCCCATTAGCTACACCTATGTGGGCGCATAGTTAAGGGATAAGGTGATTGATACTAAGTAACTCATAATCTACTAAAGAGGAGTACTCATCTCAACAGGTAGATTGGAATACAACATCTCAACTCATGAATTGTAACCACCTCTTTTTCATATCCTCTCTATGCTAGACATAACCCCTACGGATTATAAATATTTTATACTGTAGGTTAAGGATAACTAGTGAGCAACATATCTCAACTCACGAAGGACACTCATCCTCCGACATATCTTTGAAACGTCTTAGGATGTGACCACATATATACTCCTCTATTTGCTCAACTTAGCTTCATACATTAATTTAAGTGTGTGTGTACTAGTGAGAACATCTCGTATATAGGCATCATTTCATTCGCTTTAGCTTTTATACTTAATTTAGATATACATTCATCAATTCACACACTTTACATGCTTCGCAAAATCATATACTTCACTTAGGCATAAACTAAGTTAAAAAGGTAATTAAACTTCACAAAACAAAAGACAAGACTTATGTTTAATATCACTTCGTTTCTAATATTATGCCCTCAAATACACACTCACAACACATACCAAGTAATATCAAGTTAATCAAATCAACACCGCTACCAACAAGGTGGACCATACCACTAAAGAATAATTTATTATAAGAACTACATAATATAAGAAACTCACCATTTAACCAATCCATCACCATCTATAATGATTTTATGAATATTTCATAATACTATGTCCCTAAGGGAAGTAGCTCAACCAAAATAACAACAAAAGAAAACCAAAGTTCATACCCTACACTAACTAATACATTTAACCAATTTCTTATGCTAAATGTTTGAAATGTGAATAAACATCAATTCATTATGGTTGTGGAATTAGAATCATCAACTATTACTAAAATAAACACATTTTAATAATTAAAATACTTTTAAAAGGAGACTCATGGTTAAAATCAAAGATAGAAGGAAAGAACATTTTTAAACCCTTTTTAAAATCTTTTGGAAATGACTGCTTCAATAGAAATGGGTTTAAGGATGGATACCATACATCAAACACAAGGAAACAAAATATTTTTTGGTGAAGAAACACGTCTGACCCATCCATTGTTTCCCTCCTTGTGTCTTATCTCCAATGGTGAGTTTGAGAAAGTTTTCTTTAGAGAGGGAGTTTGAATATTTGAATTGAGGGGTCTTGTTTATGTCTATGAAATAAAACTAATCTAATATAACATAAAAAAATTAAAAATATAATCCTATGGTCCTAAAAGACAAGGGGTGAATTTACACAAAACACCCCAAGCTGCCAGCAAGATTCAACATCTTTTGCAGGTGTCAATCGACGACCCCAAGCTACTTGGCGTCGTTTGATCGATAACCCGTTCTGTTGAGGCTTTGATGGATTAAAACACTTCTTCATGGGGGGGGGATAGAATCCTAGTAATGATGGGACTATGACCCCTAATTGACTGTGCATCGATGGGTCTACGACCAGTAGACTGCCCTCCGTTGATGTAGTAGTGGTTTGGCAGTTTGGTGCTAAGTGTTCGGTCCTTTTCTAGGGCCCCTCGTGGGTCCTTGATGGATTCCTACAAACACGTTAATCCCCTAAACTAAGTTGTATAGGTATTAGGAATATTCCAAATCAATTTTGATTGAAAAGAACTCATATAATTTATTCTATCACATCAACACACACAAGCTCTATCTAAGACGCACCTTCCAAACCTCATGGACGTTCTCGAACGTTTGACCTCCAAACATAACCAAACATCACAAAATGCCTAAGAAAACTAATTTAACTCGTTTTAATATAAAAGTAACTCAAGAAACACTCATGAAGATCTAGTTTACCTTTGTTCATTTTGGGGTGTTACACCAAACACTAGACTCTTTTCCTCCAGACCATCATAATGATTAGCACAATAACATGGAATGTTAAATGGATAAACAACCCAAGAGTTGTAGAAAGACTCAAAATATTAAGGAAAATGAATCAATTCTCTATAATTACAATATTTAAACATTATTCTAATAGTGTCAATGTTAAGAACTTTAAAGTAATATTAGTAATGAAGAATCTTGTGAGCAATTGCAGTGGCAATGGCAAAAATTGTTTATTTTGTTATAATTATGTTGACTATATAATCGTTGATGAAAATAAGGAACACGCTACGTGTGAAGTTAGAACCGATGAGCTACAAACAAAATTTACAATCACCTTTGTCTATGCAAAATGTAATGATCATCTCGGAAGGCCTCTCTAGGATAGAATTCTTGAACACGCAAATGGGAACAATAAATTATGGTGGATTGCAGGAGACTTTATTATTATAACTAATAGGGAAGAAAAATGGGATCGGTACAATAGAGCAAGAAGAAGTGTTTTGAATTCATATGTGTTATTGATGCCTATGGTCTAGTGTACATAGGCTTTAGTGGACACAGATATACTTGCTCCAATAAAAAGGGAATCTACCACAGAATTTTAAGAGGTTGGACAGTGCTCTAGTTAATTATTTTTGGCTTGAAGTCATTCCTAAAAGCACCATCACTCACTCATCTTGTACTGTCTTGGATAAATGTTCACTACTAATTGAAATCATCTAAAAAGAGGCTTCTCACACAAAGTACTTTTAGTTCCTCTAATATTGGGTAGACAATCCTAACTTCCTAAATATTGTTTAGACTTGTTGGAAAGAGATATAGAGGGCAATGTTACGTGGAAGTTCCATAATAATATTAAAATATTAGCTAACACTTTTAGTTCATGGTCTAGAAAATAATTTGGTGACATTTTCTTAAAGGTTAAGTAGTAAAAAGAAAAGGTAAGAAATGTTTAAGAAATCCTTATCCTAGACAACAATGAAACAAAAAGAACACCTCTCCATGAGATTAATGCCAATTATGTCAAATTAAATGATTCCATAATGAAGCAAAAACTCAGGTTTAATGGTTCAATGATGGAGATAAAACTTTAAAATGTTTTCACTCTCTAGTAAGGGGAAAGAAGAGAAGACATCTTATACACATAATTATCAATGAAAATACGCAGTAGTTACAAGGAAATGACAATATTGCTACAGCTGCATGTTATCACATCGAAAAAATCTTCACTTGTGATGACAGAGTAATTAATTAGGTGACCTTGGATTGCACACCAAGGATGGTGAGCCAACAAAAGAATAATAGGCTTACCATTACCGCAAATATAGAAGAGTGGAAAGAAGTGTCTTTCTCAAAGAACCCCACCTCTGTTTCTGGTCCGAATGGAATTAATGGCTACTTTTTTTCCAAAATGTTTGAATATCATCAAAGAGGACCTCTTCGGAGTTATCCAAACCTTATTCAGTGGCCAGATGATTCTTAAGTATTGTCTAATTGGTGTATTGTCCTACATCCCAAGGTCAGTAATCCCAACAAATTGAAAGAATTTAGACCTACAAGTCTAAGATATTTTACCAATAAGTGATAATACTCAGTCCCATTCTTCCCAGTTTTATATATATGTCAATCAATCTAGTTCTGTAAAACGAAGATATATTTTATAGAACATTACTTTTGCAAAAGAGATAATCCATCAGACATAAAAAGCCTAATATTGGGAGTAATGTCATTATTAAATTGAATATGGCAAAAAAGCCTATGATAGAGTCTTTTGGGCCTACATTTGTTTGGTTTTAAGGAAAATGGGATTTTTGGATGTATTCATTGATATGCTGTGGAGAAATATGGCTAAAAATTGGTATTGTATCATTATTAATGGTAAGATGTATAGTTTCTTTCACTCCACTAGAGGTCTTAAAAAAGGCGACCCTTTTTCACCTGCCCTATTTATTTTAGGAGTAGAGGTACTATCAAGATCATTAAGTAGACTCTACATTAATCCTAATTTCCATGGTTTCTTCATGGACCTGAGGGGTCCCCTGGTGAACCACATGAGCTTTGCTGATCATTTTTTTCTATTCACCTTTACAAGAAGCAAAACCTTGGAACTCATTATCCAAATTTAGAAGGCCTATGAAGATACATCTGGTCAGCATATCAATGATGAAAAAATCCTTTTCATTATAAACTTCAATGGTTTAATACTATAAGGGATAGATTTAGAAGAATTATTCGTTTCAAGCAGAAACATGGCCCCCTAACGTACCTAGGAAGTCCTATATTTGTGGGTACATCAGGAATTATCTACTTATCTTACCTTGTTAATAAAGTTAGTTGCATGATCACTTGTGGGCATCCTAAAGAACTAAGTTACGGAGGCAAGGTAGTGTTGATCAAACATGTACAACAATCCCTCTCCATCCACATTCTTTAAGCAATAACACCTCAGCCCATTGTCTTTAAACAAATCCAAATGGCCATGGCTGACTTCATATGGGGATTGAGGAATGAGAATAACAAATATTAGTTTCCATCCTGGAAGAACATAAGTTTCCTTTATGCTGAAGAAGGGATTTGTATGAGGAATCTTAAAGATGTTTGAATTGCTTTTCAATATAAACAATGGTTGATTTTTAGGACCTAACATACGCCTTGGGGGGAGTTTTTGAAAGAAAAATATTATCAAAGTCCTAACTCCATAAGATAAAAATGGGTCAATAGAGAGTCAATGACTTGCAAAACAGATGCTGAAAATCCAGAGTAAAGCTGAGCAACACATACAATGTTGATTCAATTATTGTTCATGCTCTTTTTGGTGGCATAATTTATTCGGATGAGGCCCTTTTTCTTAATTTTCCCTCAATGGCAACAGGTTCAATAATACCACAATAGTAGAATTTGGGTGTCAAGGCTAACAGAACTAGAACAAACTGCTACAAAACACTTCAACCTTTCATTTTTAAAGCAACTTAGCTGTAGAAATTCCTCTTCACCAATATCTATGACATCAGGCTGTTTGAAAGCTCAACCGTGATAGCAAATTCACATGCTCATCAGCATGGATTGAGATCAGCGAGAAAAAATCTAAAACATAGTTAAACTCTTTCATTTGGCATTATAATATTTCTTATAAATCTTTTTTTATAGTTTGGAGAAGTTTAATAGGAAAACTCCAATACTAATTAGAAAATTATAACTTTTGCCAGAGGACAAAATAATTGCTTTTTTTGCTAGAACATGAAAGGTTTTTAAACCATAGAGAACATATTCAATAATTGAGAATTTGCTTCATATGTATGGAGAAAATTTGAAGCAGTTGTTGGAATCAACAAAGATAACAGTTCACTACAACATCTCATCCTTGAATGGTGGATATCTAAATAAAAGAATGAGGAACTAAAGTTTCTTCTATAGTCCACAACTATCGTGATTTATTGGAATCTCTGGAAGAACAGATGTGCTAGCAAATATGGGGAAAAACATCAAATATTAGGTGTTTTAAGTGTTCTATCTTGGAGGATAACTAGAAGCTATTTACAACAACATTCCCCTTAGTAAAATGGCCTTCAACTTTGAAAGGTTTAATTCAAATATGGGAAAACTGTGTTCATGATGCAAAAGTAACTGTGGTGGCATAGTAAAATTCCCAGAACAGTTGATCAAAATGAACATTGATGGCAGTTCACTTAAAGTAGGTGAAATCATAAGGGATAACACAGCGAAGGTGGATGTTGCCTTTGCATTTCCTCTTTGTGAAGGTACAAACAATCTAGTAGAATTTGAAGCTGCTATTCCTTGTTTGACATAAGGTTTGAACTAGGATATATGAAAATATTGATAAAAGTGGAGTCATAGCTTTTGGTCAAGTGGGTCTATCAAAAGACCACCCACCTCAATGACACATAATGACAGAACTGGAGAAGCTACAAAATCTTATCAATCACACTTAAGAATTCAAGTAAAAATACATCTTCAAATAATCTAATTTTGTGATTGATTCCATCTCCAAACTCATCCACAACATTAACCACTCTCCAAATTTTAATTTACAGGCAACTACTACCACTAAAACAAGAGCGTACTACAAGATGTACATTTATGAAATGCAATTCTTAAGAAAGTGGAAGATCAAGAAAGTCAAAGAACCAGATATACAAGGTTCTAACACCTTTTCAACTTCGATACAAAATTAAGCTATAGCTTCTTTTAATAGGTTAGATAGTTGTTTTTCGATTAGTAATTCTGTAATGGGAGAGTCTCCCTTGTTTACTTTCTTAGATTCTTTGTATCGAGATGAGTCTTGTCATCTAGGTTCTTAGTTTCTTGGTTACCTTTTTTTTAAGGGGATGAGTTAAATTCTTTTGGAGTGTTTACTTTGAACCACCATAGGCTGGAGCTAACGATTATACCTCCATTCCTATACTTTTGCTTTTATTAATAATAAGGCCTAGGGATGTTGTTTAGCCCCTAACCCTCCTAGGGTATTCAACCAAATAAAAATCCTAAGAAACCCTCAATTCGGAAATATAACAAACTCTTAAATAAACCATAAAAAATTTTAAAATCCTTAGAAAATCCTAATCTTTAAATCCTAAATTCTTAATATCCGTAATCCTTAACCGAAAAACGATACAAAAACTAAGCTCTAGACCTAAAACCCCACAAAACAGTAAGAAAGACATGATCCGTAAAAACCCTAACAAAACCTAAAAAACACTAACCTCAAAACCCTATGAAGGCCTAAATCGCATAAGCTAAACCCTAATAAACACAAAAAAACCGTTCGCCTTAAAACATAAACCTATAAAACACTAAAAACCTGACTCTAAAAAGACCCAAATCCCTTAATCCTAAAAAAATATATAAAACCCTTAACGTAAAATATTGAACACAAACAAAAGCTTATCCCGAAATCCAAAGCTAATATCCTAAATCCGAAACCCAAAAGTTAAAAATCCCAAAACCCTAAACATTAAGAAACCCTTAATCCTATAAACCATAATATAAACCACATAGATGATTAAAAACTCTTAAAAACCCTATGATCTAAAACCTAAATCTAAAAAATTCTCAAACCTTAACTGTTAAAAATATGTAAAAAAAACCTCGACCTAAACCCTAAACCTGAAATGATCGTAAGAAAAACTTAAGCCTTAAAAAACCCTCAAAAACCATAAAACCCCTGAACCTAAAAAAATGAAAACTCTAAACCATACAAATCCCTTAATGGTATATTCTAAACCTTAAAAACACCCACACAAAAAACAATTCTAAGCCCTAAATCATAAAGCTATAAACCTTTAAAAATTATAACCTTAAAAGCCGCAATCCCTAAACCCTCAAAATCAAGACTAAACCCTTTATTTGAAACATCTAAATTTAAAAAATCCCTAAGCCCTTAAACCTAAATCGTAAATTAAAACACTAATTCCAAAATCTAAAACACCAAGAAACACGAAATCCTTTAAATTCTAAAGTAAACACTAAAAACCATTTGAAATCCTTAAAACCCCTAATCTCAAGAACTTAAATTCTAAAAATTAGTGAACCTTCATCCTACAAACACAAAATACACAAAAACCTAACCCCTTAAAACATGGATAAAACCCTGAACCTAAAATAATAAACCTAAAAAGTTCTTAAGCACTAAACTAAAACCCTTAATCGTAAAACTAAAACTCTAAACCCTAAACCTTAAGAAACCTTTAATCCTGTAAGCCCTAAAATAAACCCTATAACAACCATTTGAAACCCACACAAAACCATAATGTCAAAACCCAAAATTCCTAAAATATGTTAACACTAAACCTAAAAAATGCATAAAAAACCTAGGACCTAAACCATAAATCCTAAAACATACATAAAAACCCTAGGACCTAAACCCTAAACCCTAAAAAGTTTATGAAACACTTAATCCTTAAAACCATAAATATTTGAAACCCCTATATATATAAAAGACTCTAAGCTCTAAACTCTATAAAGCTTATCATATATTCTAAACCCTTAAAACAGAATAAATATCGATGTTCTAAATCCTAAAAACCCCAAATACCTACACCATAGAAAACGTAGATAAATCCCTAAGCCTAAAACTAAATCCCTAATCCTAAAACTAAAGACCCATGGAACCCTAAACCCTAAATCCTAAACCCTAAGAAACCCAAAAATCTATTAACCATAAAATTAATGTTAAAAACAATTTAAAAATCTCTAAGTACAAAATTCTAAAAATTTATAAACCCTAAACCTCATGAAGCAACCCTAGTAAACACTTCATCCCTTAATAACCTTAAAAAATAGAGAAAACCCTAACACTAAATAACTCGAAGCTGTAAATCCTATAAACCTCTAACTAGTATCTTCTAAACCCTAAAAACCACAAAAAATAAACAATCACCTAAACCATAAAAATATAGAATTGTAAAAAATTGTAACCCTAAAAAACACAAAGACCTAAACCCAATAAACCAAAAAAATACCCATAACCTAAAACCCTCAACCTAAAAAAACCCTAATCCCTAAACTCTTAACCTTATCCATAAATTTTAAATCCTAAACCTAGAATCTTAAGAAACTATAAACCCTAAGCAATCCTAAATATTAAAATAATTGCTAAATATATTTATATTCACAAAGAACCTCAAGCTCTAAATCCTCAATCCTAAGAATCCGTAAATGTTAAACATAAAAAGGAAAAAACCTGAATCCCTAAACCGTAAACCATAAAAAATCTCTAAGAAGCACTTACCCTTTAAACCCTTAAATGAAATAAAAAACCCCTAAATCTAAAAATACTCTAAGCTCTAAACAATATAAAGCCCTAAATGGTATAGTCTAAACACTAAGAAGAAAAAAAGAACCAAAGCCTAAAATTCTAAACCAAGAAAATGCTAAAAACCATAACTTAAAAAACCAAAATCCCTAAAACCTAATACCTCAATAAAACCTATAAACTAAAACCCTAAACCTAGAAAAACCCTAAGCCTAAACCCTAAACCCTAACCTAAAACACTAAATCCTAAACTCAAAAACACTTAATCCTATAAAATGTATAATCAACCTTGAATAGCATTAAAAACCCCTTAGATGACCCTAAACTGTAAATCCCAAATACCAAAAAAACACATAAAAATCATATATCGTAATCCCTAAATACTAAAATCCCTAACTAATATTTTACCCTAAAAACATTTATAAACCCCTAAACTTAAAGAATCTAAGATTTTAATTCTATAAATCCATAAATAATATATGATAAACACAAAAATCACAAAACAAATAGTAAGCCATAAACCCTTAACCTATACAAACCCTAAAAATGTTAAACTAAAAAACCCAAAGCCCTAAACATTAAAAAACCTAGATAAAACCTTTAACCTAAAAAACTAAACCTAAACCCCCCTCCCAAGGTCCGAAGACTTAAATCCTAAACTAAAACTATACGACACCCTGTCACGACCAAAAACCGAGCCTCGTCTGGCACCCACACTTACCCACCAGTGTGAGCAAACCAACCAATCTAAACCTTAACATTTCAATATAATATCAACAGAAAATAATGCGGAAGACTTAAACTCATTAGTAAAAACCAATTCATTAACTTCTAAAAACTCAACAACTATTATTATTATCCCCAAAATCTGGAAGTCATCATCACAAGAACATCTACTTCAAATTACTAAAGCTAAGAGTATCTAGAAGCTAAAATACATAAAAAGCTAGTCCATGCCGGAACTTCAAGTCATCAAGACATGAAGAGGAAGATCTAGTCCAAGCTATAAGCATTAGCTCACCCTGATATCCGGAGTAATGAAAACTGGCTATAGTTACTGTTGAGTCGAAGATGACGGCACGTTTGCTGCACTCCACAAATAAACAAGAAGGAAACATAAAACTAGGGGTCAGTACAAAACACGGGTACTGAGTAGATATCATCGGCCAACTCAAAATAGAAATTAATATATACCAAGTAATATCATAAAATCAACTATGATACTCAACATATAGAAACAACAAGTACTATATCATTAACAATTACCGTCATGTTCACACATGAGGACTCAAGACTCAATACCATACTCATTTGGAATGATGTTCATTAGATTGACTATATTAACATCTTTCAAGATTCATTATATTTATTCCTCTTGTGTCGGTACGTGACAATCCGATCCCCTACTACTATGTGTCGGAACGTGACACTCCGATCCCCTAAATCTACGTGTCAGTTCGTGACACCCGATCCCCTAAATCTGTGTGTCGGTTCGTGACACTGGATCCCCTAAATTTACGTGTCGGTTCGTGACACCCGATCCCCTAAATCTACGTGTCGGTTCGTGACACCCGATCCCCTAATCTCTTTCTATCAATTCATCAAGCTTTCTTTCTTACCAAGGCATCATCAATCTTATTATTTTTGTTCATCACGCCTTCTTTATACAAAGGCCTCATCATTAACAAAGAGATTAGGCTTTTGCAAGATTTGGGATTCAATAACTTCATCATACTTATATAATCACAATTATATAATTACATTCAAGCAAGCATACAATTAAGCACATAGAGGGGTTTACAATATTATCAATACATATCATTCGCTATTAAGAGTTTAATACAAATATCGTAAGAGAAACCATAACCAACCTCCATTGAAGATTAGTGATCAAGCAAGCAAATTTTCTCCAAAGCTTTGTGCTCTCCCCTTCTCGATCGACCCTCTCTCTCTCTTCTTATTCTGTCTATTTTCTTTATTCAAACCCTCTTTCCTTTACCCTAATTAGCATATAATTAAGAATAAAAGATGGCAATAATAACCCACTAATTAACTTAAGGTTATCTCTTTTAACCCCCAAGTAATTAGACTTATTAACATTAACCCACTAACGTTATAATTAAAGAAGAAATAGTCAAAAATGTCCCTTAAAACGTATAAGAAATCTGATTCAGACAGGGATTACACAACCTGCGACGGCCCGTCATGACTGCGACGGTCCGTCCTGTAGGTCATCGCAAGATTCAGAGACTCAATTTCCACTAAAGAGTCTGTGAGGGTCCGTCTCACATGTGACGGTCCGTCCTGCTATTTCGTTACGAAGTTCAGAGAGTCGATTTTCAGTACCAAATTTCAGATTTTCTAAGTGTTTTGAAATGAGACCCTACGACGGTTCGTCGTGCCCATGACGGTCCGTCTTGGGGTCCGTCGCCTTAGCCTGTTTTTCCAAAATCAAAGTCTGCTGCTCAAAACCACTAAACAGGTCGTTACAATAGATACCAATTTATCCATCATTCATCCCCGAACGATCATAAGAAGAAAAACAAGGGCGAGAAGGAGTACCTGAATCTGTAAAAAGGTGTAGGTATCTTTCTCGAATATCAGCCTCTTTCTCCCAAGTGGCTTCTTCGACGGGTCGATTCTTCCATTGAACTTTGATGGATGCCATCTCCCTTGACCTCAGCTTGCGAACTTCTCTATCTAAAATGGCAACAGGCTCCTCCTCATAAGACAAATTTTCTTCAAGAAAAACTGAATCCCAACGGATAATGTAGTTTCCATCCCCATGGTATCTTTTCAACATAGACACATGAAACACCGCATGTACTCCGAACAGTCCTGGAGGCAAGGCTAACTCATAAGCCACCTCCCCTATGTGCTTTAGAACCTCGAAGGGACAAATATACCTTGGGCTTAATTTACCTCTTTTACCAAAACGCATCACCCCTTTCATGGGTGAAACCTTCAACAAGACTTGTTCACCCTCCATGAACTCCAAGTCTCTAACCTTTCGATCTGCATACTCTTTCTGTCTACTTTGAGCCGCTTACAGCTTTTCTTGAATAGGTTTCACTTTATCTAACGATTCTCTCAGAAGGTCAGTACCCTAAGGTATAACTTCAAATGCATCAAACCACCCAATGGGAGACCAATATCTTCTCCCATATAGTGCCTCAAATGGGGCCATATCAATGCTTGAGTGATAGCTATTTTTGTAGGAGAACGATGCTAAGGGTAAAAAGCTATCCCACTGACAACCAAATTCTATCACACATGCAAGAAACATATCCTCTAACACTTGAATCGTTCGCTCAGACTGACCATCGGTCTGAGGATGGAACGCAGAACTTAGGTCAAACATAGTACCTAATTCCGCATGCAATGTTTTCCAAAACATAGAAGTATATTGCATACCTCTATCTGATATGATAGAGAGTGGAACCCCATGCAACCGAACAATTTCTGAGACATAGATTTTGGCTAACTTCTCTGCATTGTAAGTCACCTTGACTGGAATGAAATGAGCAGAGTTAGTTAACCTATCAATAATCACCCAAATAGAGTAATACTTACCCATTGTCTTTGGAAGACCAACCACGAAGTCCATTGCAATCCTTTCCCACTTCCATTCAGCAATGGGCATTATCTAAAGTGTTCCTCCGAGCCTTTGGTGTTCATACATTACTTGTTGACAGTTTGGACATTTGGCAATAAAATCCACAATATCACGCTTCATTCTACTCCACCAAAAGTGTTTCTTTAGGTCACGGTACATCTTGGTTGCACCCGGATGTATCGAATACCTTGAACTATGAGCCTCTGTCAGAATAGTGTTGATCAAATCATCGACGCGGGGTACACATACTCTTCCCTTAATCCTCAAAACACCTTCCTCATCGATTGTCGCTTCTTTAGCCTCTCCTTGCAACACTTTATCTTGGATCCGGATAAATTTTTCATCATTAAACTGTTTTTCCTTAATCTTGTCAAGGAAGGAGGATCTTGCCTCCACACAAGCTAAAAATTCCCCCTTCTCATTTACTTCTAATCTCATAAGGTCGTTAGCCAGAATCTGAACTTCTCTAGCAAATGGGTGTCTAGAAGCTTGCAAGTGAGCTAGACTTCCCATGCTTCCCGCCTTTCTACTTAAAGCATCCGCTACAACATTCACCTTCCCCAGATGATAAAAAATAGTGATGTCGTAGTCCTTCGGTAGTTCCATGTATATCCTCTGTCTCAAGTTCAAATCTTTCTGAGTAAAGACATACTGTAGGCTACGATGATCCGTATAGACCTCACACTTAACTCCATATAAATATTGTCTCCATTGCTTTAATGCAAAGACTACCGCAGCCAATTCCAAATCATGAGGTTGATAGTTACGTTCATGCACTTTTAATTATCTTGAAGCATATGCAATCACATTCTTCTCTTGCATTAGCACTGCACCCAAACACGAATAGGATGCATCACAATAGACAATGAAATTCTTACCTTCCACTGGCAAGGTGAGAATTGGTGCAGTAGTCAATAGAGTCTTGAGCTTCTGAAAGCTTTCCTCACAATCATCCGACCATACCAATGGAACATTTTGCTTAGTCAAGTTCATTAGTTGGGAAGCAATAGAAGAGAATCCCTTGACAAATCGGTGGTAGTAGCTAGCTAACCCAACAAAGCTCCTTATTTCTGACACATTAGTAGGTCTTACCCAATTCTTCACTGTCTCAATCTTAGAAGGATCCACCATCACTCCATCCTTAGAAATCACGTGCCCCAAGAAGGACACTGCATCTAGCCAAAACTCACACTTAGAGAACTTGGCATAAAGATTTTTCTCCCTCAACATTTCCAATACCATTCTCAAATGCTCCTCATGTTCCTCCTTACTTTTAGAGTATATCAGTATATCATCAATAAATACGATCACAAAGAGATCCAAATATGTCTTAAAAATCCCGTTCATCAAACTCAGGAACGCAGCAGGGGAATTCGTAGGACCAAAAGACATCGCTACAAATTCTTAATGCCCATACCTAGTTCTAAAAGCAGTCTTTGGCACATCCATTGCCCGTATTTTCAATTGATGATAACCGAATCTCAAGTCAATCTTAGAGAAGACACAAGCACCTTGTAACTCATCGAACAAGTCATCAATGCGAGGAAGAGGATACTTGTTCTTTATGGTTACCTTTTTCAACTGCCAGTAGTCTATGCACCTCTAAAAACTCCCATCCTTCTTCTTTACAAACAAAATCGGAGCACCCCAAGGAGATGCCCTTTGTCTAATAAAGCCTTTGCTTAGCAACTCTTGAAGTTGTGCCTTTAACTCTCTTAACTCCGCGGGAGCCATTCTATAAGGGGGTATAGAAATGGGGCGAGTACCCGGTTCAAGATCAATGCAGAAGTCAATATCTCTATCCGGTGGCATGCCAGGATGGTCTGCAGGAAACACATCTAGAAACCCATGAACAATCGAGACCGACTTAATCGAGGGTACTTGAATAGTATCATCCCGGAGGTGTGCCAAGAAAGCTAAACAACCCTTACTAACCATTCTCTTAGCACGAAGAAAGGAGACGATACGGACCGGATAGGAAGTGTAGTCACCCTCCCACACTAACGGATCTGTCCTTGGCTTGGCTAACGTCACCGTTTTAGCATTACAATCCAAGATCGCAAATTGCGGACAAAGTCAAGTCATACCCAGAATTACATAAAAATCATCCATTTCTAAGATAACCAAATCTACATAAGTGTTGCTCCCCACAAAGTTCACCAAACAAGACCTATATACCTTTTCAACTACCACAGACTCACCCACCGGAGTAGAAACACGAATAGGCATATCAAGTAATTCACAATGTAAATTTAGACCATTAGCAAATGAGGAAGATATATAAGAAAATTTGGATCAAGGATCAAACAATACAGAAGCCATGCAATCACAAACCAGAAGATTACCTGTGATGACAGCATCAGATGCCTCCGCTTCAGACCGCCCAGGGAAAGCGTAACAATAGGCCCTATCGTTTGTCTGTCCATTGCCCCTACCATGTTGTGATGTAGTGGCTTCAGTTTGCCCATCACCTCGGCCATTTTGGTGACTACCATTACCTCGACCACCATGTCCTCCAAAATAACGGCCTCTACCATGACCACCTCTACCTCTAGCCATTCGGAGTTTATAACTCTGTTTTGGATAATTTCTCCTAATATTTTCAGTCTCTCCACATACATAACACTCTCTAGAGTCAAGCATAGGTCTCTTAGAGAAGTGTTGACCGGTCTTAGGTGGACCCCCAACTATAGTTTGTAGTGAAGACTGAACTGGTCGAACTGAGTAACCTCCGGAACCCTGTCCTCTAGAGTAAGAACTATTAAACTCACCTCCCTTTCGAAACCTCTTTAATGTCGAGGCCATGGTGAATTCATCTGGCTTTACTCCTTCCACCTCTACCACAAAATCTACCACTTCTTGGAATGATTTTGCCTTAGCCGGTACCTGTAAGGCTGAAATCCGCAATTCTAACCTCAACCCCTTCACAAAACGACGATTCCGCTCTTGTGGACTGAAACAAAGTTGGGTGGCATATCTGGATAGTGCACGAAACTTAGCCTCATATGCATTGACCGACATCCTACCTTGCTCTAGGCTCAAGAACTCATCCCTTTTCCTATCCCTCAAAGTCCGGGGGATATACTTCTCCATAAAAAAGCTAGAGAATGAGGCCCAAGTCATAGGTGGTGCCTCCGTTGATTGACACTCAACATGTGACCGCCACCACATTTTGGCATTCCCTTGAAACTGATAACTCACGAACTCAACACCAAACCGTTCTACTATACCCATCTTGTGTAGTAGCTCATGACAGTGAACCAGAAAATCGTAAGCATCCTCAGATTCAGCACCCTTGAAGACTGGAGGTTTCTATTTCAAGAACTTACTGAAAAGTTAATGCTGATCATTTGTCATTATAGGCCCAGTAGTCAGACGTGGAAATGTGTCTATGTCCAATGAGGCATCCATATGAGGAGGCATAGTGGCTGCATGTTGTACCTCTGAAACCGGAGGTGTTGGTGCAAAAAACATTGGAGGGGCCTGACCTTGATCAGACAACCCACTAAAATAAGCGAGAACCTGATTGATCATCTCTGGGGTAGGTTGGGGTGGCAATTCCTCATTTTGCACTTTTTCATTCTCCCCTTCCTCACCCTCTCTTACCACTTCCTCAGTCGGTGGAGGATTCACCTCCCTAGTATCAGACGGGCTAGGTGCTCGTCCTCTTCCTCTAGAGGACGTCCTCCCACGGCCTCTACCACGGACTCTTGCCCCTACTCTTCCTCGAGCTAGAGCCCCAGTGGCTGGCTCGGACGCTTCTTGTCTTGCCGACGTTGGTGTTGGCGCAAATGTTGCTCTAGTTCTAACCATATGCGAAACTGAGTGAAGATGGTCAGACACCAATTTGTATCACCTAGATACCAATTGGATCCAAGTAATAGCACGAAAGAAAGAAAGAAAGAATGGAATTTTCCTAAAGTCTTATACCCTCACAAAGAAAAGTAAAGGCGTCCCCCAACCGTTCGTTACGACTCTACTAGACTCGTTCTTGTGTGATGAGACCAACGAACCTAATGCTCTGATGCCAAGTTTGTCACGACCCAAAACCGAGCCGCGGCTGGCACCCACACTTACCCTCCTATGTGAGTGAACCAACCAATCTAATTCTTAACATTTCAATATAATATCAACAGAAAATAATGCGGAAGACATAATCTCATTAGTAAAAACCAATTCATTAACTTCTAAAAACTTAACAACTATTATTATGATCCCCAAAATCTGGAAGTCATCATCACAAGAAAATCTACTTCAAATTACTAAACCTAAGAGTATCTAGAAGCTAAAATACATAAAAAGCTAGTCCATGCCGGAACATGAAGGCATCAAGACATGAAGAGGAAGATCCAGTCCAAGCTAGAAGCATTAGCTTACCCTGATATCCGAAGTAATGAAGACTGGCTAGAGTTACTGTTGAGTCGAAGATGACGGCACGTTTGCTGCACTCCACAAATAAACAAGAAGGAAATATAAAAGTAGGGGTCAGTACAAAACACCGATACTGAGTAGATATCATCGGCCAACTCCAAATAGAAATCAGTATATACCAAGTAATATCATAAAATCAACTATGATACTCAACATATAGCAACCGCAAGTACTATATCATTAACAGTTACCGTCAAGTTCACACATGAGGACTCAAGCCTCAATACCATACTAATTTGGGAATTATGTTCATTAGATTGAGTATATTAACATCTTTCAAGATTCATTATCTTTATTCCTCTCGTGTCGGTACATGACACTCCGATCCCCTACTACTATGTGTCAGAACGTGACACTCCGATCCCCTAAATCTACATGTCGGTTCGTGACACCCGATCCCCTAAATCTACGTGTCAGTTCGTGACACCCGATCCCCTAAATCTACGTATCGGTTCGTGACACCCGATCCCCTAAATCTACGTGTCGGTTCGTGACACACGATCCCCTAAATCTACTTGTCGGTTTGTGACACCCGATCCCCTAAATATACGTGTCGGTTCGTGACACCCGATCCCCTAATCTCATTCTATCAATTCATCAAGCCTTCTTTCTTACCAAGGCATCATCAATCACATTATTTTAGTTCATCACGCCTTCTTTATACCAAGGCCTCATCATTAACAAAGAGATTAGGGTTTTGCAAGATTTGGTATTCAATAACTTCATCATGCTTATATAATCACAATTATATACATACATTCATGCAAGCATACAATTAAGCACATAGCATAGTTTACAATATTATCAATACATATCATTCGCTATTATTACTACGAATATCGTAAGAGAAACCATAACCTATCTCAACCGAAGATTAGTGATCAAGCAAGCAAATTTTCTCCAAAGCATTGTGCTCTCCCCTTCTGGATCGACCCTCTCTCTCTCTTCTTGTTCTTTCTATTCTCTTTATTCAAACCCTCTTTCTTTTACCCTAATTAGCATATAATTAAGAATAAAAGATGGCAATAATAACCCACTAAATAACTTAAGGTTACCTCTTTTAACCCCCAAGTAATTAGACTTATTAACATTAACCCACTTACTTTATAATTAAAGCAGGAATAGTCAAAAACGTCTCTTAAAACGTATAAGAAATCCGACCCAGACAGGGATTATGCAACCTGCGACGGCCCATCGTGACTGCGACGGTCCGTCCTGCAGGTCATCGCAAGATTCAGAGACTCAATTTCCACTAAAGAGTCTGTGACGGTACGTCCTGCCATTTGTTACGAAGTTCAGAGAGTCGATTTTCAGTACCCAATTTCAGATTTTCTAAGTGTTTTGAAATGAAACCCTGCGACGGTTCGTCGTGCCCAAGACGGTCCGTCGCCTTAGCCTGTTTTTCCAAAATCAAAGTCTGCTGCTCAAAACGACTAAACAGGTCGTTACAATAGATACTAATTTACCCATCGTTCGTCCCCGAACGATCATAAGAAGGAAAACAAGGGCGAGAAGGAGTACCTGAATCTATAAACAGGTGTGATTATCTTTCTCGCATATCAGCCTCTTTCTCCCAAGTGGCTTCTTCGACGGGTCGATTCTTCCATTGAACTTTGATGGATGCCATCTGCCTTGACCTCAGCTTGCGAACTTCTCTATCTAAAATGGCAACAGGCCCCTCCTCATAAGAAAAATTTTCATCAAGCAGAACTGAATCCCAACGGATATTGTAGTTTCCATCCCCATGGTATCTTTTCAACATAGACACATGAAACACCCGATGTACTCCGGACAGTCCTGGAGGCAAGGCTAACAAATAAGACACCTCCCCTATGCGCCTTAGAACCTCGAAGGGATCAATATACCTTGGGCTTAATTTACCCCTTTTACCAAAACGCATCACCCCTTTCATGGGTGAAACCTTTAACAAGACTTGTTCACCCTCCATGAACTCCAAGTCTCTAACCTTTCGATCTTCATACTCTTTCTTTCTACTTTGAGCCGCTAACAGCTTTTCTTGAATAGATTTCACTTTATCTAACGATTCTCTTAGAAGGTCAGTACCCCAAGGTCTAACTTCAAATGCATCAAACCACCCAAAGGGAGACCTACATCTTCTCCCATATAGTGCCTCAAATGGGGCCATATCAATGCTTGAGTGATAGCTATTGTTGTAGCAGAACTCTACTAAGGGTAAGAAGCTATGCCACTAACCACCAAATTCTATCACACATGCTCCAACACTTTTAATCGTTCGTCAGACTGACCATCGGTCTGAGGATGGAACGCAGTACTAAGGTCAAACCTAGTACCTAATTCCGCATGCAATGTTTTCAAAAACATAGAAGTAAACTGCGTACCTCTATCTGATATGATGAAGAGTGGAACCCCATGCAACCGAACAATTTCAAAGACATAGATTTTCGCTAACTTCTCTTCATTGTAAGTCACCTTGACCAGAATGAAATGAGAAGACTTAGTTAACCTATCAATAATCACACAAATAGAGTCATACTTACCCATTGTCTTTGGAAGACCAACCACGAAGTCCATTGCGCTCCTTTTCCACTTCCATTCAGGAATGGGCATTCTCTGAAGTGTTCCTCCGGGCCTTTGGTGTTCATACTTTACTTGTTGACAGTTTGGACATTTGGCAATAAAATCCACAATATCACGCTTCATTCTACTCCACCAAAAGTGTTGATTTAGGTCATGATACATCTTTTTTGCACCCGGATGTATCGAATACCTTGAACTATGAGCCTCTGTTAGAATAGTTTTTATCAAATCATCGACGCTGGGTACACATACCTTTCCCTTTATCCTCCAAACACCTTCCTCATTGATTGTCGCTTCTTTAGCCTCTCCTTGCAACACTTTATCTCGGATCCTGATCAATTTTTCATCATTAAACTGTTTTACCTTAATCTTGTCAAGGAAGGAGGATCTTGCCTCCACACAAGCTAAAAATCCCCCCTTCTCATTTACTTCTAATCTCATAAGGTCGTTAGCCAGAATCTAAACTTCTCTAGCCAATGGTTGTCTAGAAGCTTGAAAGTGAGCTAGACTTCCCATGCTTCCCGCCTTTCTACTTAAAGCATCCGTTACAACATTCGCCTTCCCCGGATGATACAAAATAGTGATGTCGTAGTCCTTCAGTAGTTCCATCCATCTCCTCTGTCTCAAGTTCAAATCATTCTGAGTAAAGATATACTGTAGGCTACGATGATCCGCATAGACCTCACACTCAACCCCATATAAATAGTGGCTCCATTGCTTTAATGCAAACACTACCGCAGCCAATTCCAAATCATGAGTTCGATAGTTACGTTCATGCACTTTTAATTGTCTTGAAGCATAAGCAATCACATTCTTCTCTTTCATTAGCACTGCACCCAAACCCGAATAGGATGCATCACAATAGACAGTGAAATTCTTACCTTCCACTGGCAAGGTGAGAATTGGTGCAGTAGTCAATAGAGTCTTGAGCTTTCTGAAATCTTTCTTCACACTCATCCGACCATACAAATTGAACATTTTGCTTAGTCAAGTTCGTCAGTTGGGAAGCAATAGAAGAGAATCCCTTGACAAATCGGCGGTAGTAGCTAGCTAACCCAACAAAGCTCCTTATTTATGACACATTAGTAGGTCTTACCCAATTCTTCACTGTCTCAATCTTAGAAGGATCCACTATCACTCCATCCATAGAAACCACTTGCCCCAAGAAGGACACTGCATCTAGCCAAAATTCACACTTAGAGAACTTGGCATAAAGCTTTTTCTCCCTCAACATTTCCAATACCATTCTCAAATGCTCCTCATGTTCCTCCTTACTTTTAGAGTATATCAGTATATCATCAATAAATACAATCACAAAGAGATCCAAATATGGCTTAAAAATCCCGTTCATCAAACTCATGAACGCAGCAGGGGCATTCGTAAGACCAAAAGACATCACTACAAATTTGTAATGCCCATACCTGTTTCTAAAAGCAGTCTTTGGAATATCCGTTGCCCGTATTTTCAATTGATGATATCCGGATCTCAAGTCAATATTAGAAAAGACACAAGCACCTTGTAACTGATCGAACAAGTCATCAATGCGAGGAAGAGGATACTTGTTCTTTATTGTTACCTTTTTCAACTCCCGGTAGTCTATGAATATCCAAAAACTCCCATTCTTCTTCTTTACAAACAAAACCGGAGCACCCCAAGGAGATGCACTTCGTCTAATAAAGCCTTTGCTTAGCAACTCTTGAAGTTGTGCCTTTAACTCTCTTAACTCCACGGGAGCCATTCTATAAGGGGGTATAGAAATGGGGCGAGTACCCGGTTCAAGATCAATGCAGAAGTCAATATCTCTATCCGGCGGCATGCCAGGAAGGTCTGCAGGAAACACATCTAGAAACTCACGAACTATCGAGACCGACTCAATCGAGGGTACTTTAATAGTATCATCCTGGAGGTGTGCCAAGAAAGCTAAAAAACCCTTACTAACCATTCTCTTAGCACGAAGAAAGGAGACGATACGGATCGGATTGGAAGTGTAGTCACCCTCCCACACTAACGGATCTGTCATAGGCTTGGCTAACGTCACCGTTTTAGCATTACAATCAAAGATCGCAAATTGCGTAGAAAGCCAAGTCATTCCCAGAATTACATCAAAATCATTCATTTCTAAGATAACTAAATCTACGTAAGTGTTGCTCCCCACAAAATTCACCAAACAAGACCTATATACCTTTTCAACTACCACAGACTCACCCACCGGAGTAGAAACACGAATAGGCATATCAAGTAATTCACAATGTAGATTTAGACCATTAGCAAATCAGGAAGATACATAAGAAAATGTGGATCAAGGATCAAACAATACAGAAGCCATGCCTCACAAACCAGAAGATTACCTGTGATGACTGCATCAGATGCCTCCGCTTCAGACCACCCAGGGAAAGCGTAACAATGGGCCCTATCGTTTGTCTGTCCATTGCCTCTACCATGTTGTGACGTAGTGGCTCCAGTTTGCCCATCAACTCGGCCATTTTGGTGACCACCATTACCTCGACCACCACGTCCTCCAAAACAACGGCCTCTACCATGACCACCTCTACCTCTAGCCATTGGGGGTCTATAACTCTGTTTTGGACAATTCCTCCTAATATTTTCAGTCTTTCCACATCCATAACACTCTCTAGAGTCAAGCATAGGTCTCTCAGAGAAGTGTTGACCGGTCTGAGGTGGACCCCCAACTACAGTTTGTAGTGAAGACTGAATTGGTCGAACTGAGTAACCTCCGGAACCCTGTCCTCTAGAGTAAGAACCCTTAAACTCACCTCCCTTTAGAAACCTCTTTGATTTCTAGGCCATGGTGAATTCATCTGGCTTCAATATTTCTACCTCTACCACGAAATCTACCACTTCTTTGAAGGATTCTGCCGTAGCCGCTACCTGTAAGGCTGAAATCCGCAACTCTGACCTCAACCCTTTCACAAAATGACGAATCCGCTCTTGTGGACTGAAAAAAAGTTGGGTGGCATATCTGGATAGTGCACGAAACTTAGCCTCATATGCATTGACTGACATCCTACCTTTCTCTAGGCTCAAGAACTCATCCCTTTTCCTATCCCTCAATGTCCGGGGGATATACTTCTCCATAAACAAGCTAGAGAATGAGGCCCAAGTCATAGGTGGTGCCTCCATTGGTTGACACTCAACATGTGACCGCCACCATATTTTGGCGTTCTTGAAAATGATAACTCACGAACTCAACACCAAACCGTTCTACTATACCCATCTTGTGTAGTAGCTTATGACAGTCAACCAGAAAATTGTAAGCATACTCAGATTCAGCACCCTTGAAGACTAGAGGTTTCAATTTTAACAACTTACTGAAAAGTTCATGCTGATCATTTTTCATTATAGGCCCAGTAGTCAGACGTGGAAACGTGCTTATCTCCAACGAGGCATCCATACGAGGAGCCATAGTGGCTGCTTGTTGTACCTCTAAAACCGGAGGTGTTGGTGCAGAAAACACTGGAGGGGCCTGACCCTAATCAGACAACCCACTAAGATAAGCGAGAACCTAATTGATCATCTGTGGGGTAGGTTGGGGTGGCAATTCCTCATTTTGCACTTGTTCATTCTCCCCTTCCTCACCCTCTCTTACCACTTCCTCAGTCGGTGGAGGAGTCACCGCCCTAGTATCAGACGGGCTAGCTGCTCGTCCTCTTCCTCTAGAGGACGCCTCCCACGACCTCTACCACGGCCTCTTTCTGCTACTCTTCCTCGAGCTACAGCCCAGCGATTGGCTCGGACGCTTCTTTTCTTGCCGACGTTGGTGTTGGTGCAGTTGTTGCTCTAGTTCTAACCATCTGCAAAATAGAGTGAAGATGGTCAGATACCAATTTGTTTCACCTAGATACTAATTGGATCCAAGTAATAGCACGAAAGAAATAAAGAAAGAATGAAATTTTCCTAAAGTCTTATAGCCTCTCAAAGAAAAGTAATGGCGTCCCCCTATCGTTCCTTAAGACTCAACAAGACTCGTTCTTGTGTGATGAGACCAACGAACCTAATGCTCTAATACCAAGTTTGTCACGATCAAAAACCGAGACGCAACTGGCACTCACACTTACCCTCCTATGTGATCGAACCAACCAATGTAAACCTTAACATTTCAATATAATATCAACAGAAAATAATGCGGAAGACTTCAACTCATTAGTAAAAACAAATGCATTAACTTCTAAAAAGTCAACAACTATTATTATGAACCCCAAAATCTTGAAGTCATCATCACAAGAACATCTACTTCAAATTACTAAAGCTAAGAGTATCTAGAAGCTAAAATACATAAAAAGCTAGTCCATGCCGGAACTTCAAGGCATCAAGACATGAAGAGGAAGGTCCAGTCCAAGCTAGAAGCATTAGCTCACCCTGATATCCAGAGTAATGAAGACTAGCTAGAGTTACTGTTGACTCGCAGATGATGGCACGTTTGCTGCACTCCACAAATAAACAAGAAGGAAATATAAAAGTAGGGGCCAGTACAAAACACGGGTACTGAGTAGATATAATCGGCCAACTCAAAATAGAAATCAATAAATACCAAGTAATATCATAAAATCAACTATGATACTCAACATATAGCAACAGCAAGTACTATATCATAAACAATTACCGTCAAGTTCACACTTGAGGGCTCAAGCTTCAACACCATACTCATTTGGGAATTAAGTTTATTAAGTTGAGTATATTAACATCATTCAAGATTCATTATCTTTATTCCTCTTATGTCGGTACGTGACACTCCGATCCCCTACTACTATGTGTCGGAACGTGACACTCCGATCCCCTAAATCTACGTGTCGGTTTGTGACACCCGATCCCCTAAATCTACCTGTCGGTTCGTAACACCCGATCCCCTAAATCTACGTGTAGGTTCGTGACATATGATCAACTAAATCTACGTGTCGGTTCGTGACACCCGATCCCCTAATCTCCTTCTATCAATTCATCAAGCCTTCTTTCTTACCAAGGCATCATCAATCTCATTATTTTAGTTCATCACGCCTTCTTTATACCAAGGCCTAATCATTAACAAAGAGATTAGGGTTTTGCAAGATTTGGGATTGAATAACTTCATCATGGTTATATAATCACAATTATATAATTTCATTCATGCAAGCATACAATTAAGCACATAGTAGGGTTTACAATATTATCAATACATATCATTCTCTATTAAGAGTTTACTATGAATATCGTAAGAGAAACCATAACCTACCTCCACCGAAGATTAGTGATCAAGCAAGAAAATTTTCTCCAAAGCTTTGTGCTCTCCCCTTCTCGATCAACCCTCACTCTCTCTTCTTGTTCTTTCTATTTTCTTTATTCAAACCCTCTTTCTTTTACCCTAATTAGCATATAATTAAGAATAAAAGATGGCAATAATAACCCACTAATTAACTTAAGGTTACCTCTTTTAACCTCCTAGTAATTAGACTTATTAACATTAACCCACTAACTTTATAATTAAAGCAGGAATAGTCAAAAACGTCCCTTAAAACGTATAAGAAATCCGACCTAGACAGGGATTACGCAACCCGTGACGGCCCGTCGTGACTGCGACAGTCCGTCCTGCAGGTCGTCGCAAGATTCAGAGACTCAATTTCCACTAAAGAGTCTGTGACGGTCCGTCACACATGTGATGGTCCGTCGTGCCATTTCGTTACGATGTTCAGAGAGTCGATTTTCAGTACCCAATTTCAGATTTTCTAGGTGTTTTGAGACGAGACCCTGCGACGGTTCGTCGTGCCCATGACGGTCTGTCGTGGGGTCCATCCCCTCAGCCTGTTTTTCTAGAATCAAAGTTTGCTACTCAAAACGACTAAACAGGTCGTTACACACCCTAAATATAAAAACTAAGAAACTCTATAATAAACAATAAAATAATTTGAAATCCTTACAATAGTCTAAGTTGTAAACCCTAAATTCTGAATATCTTTAATCCCTTAACCCAAAAATACCAAACAAAAATTAAGCACTAAACCTGAAACCCTAAAATTCATAAGAAAGACTTAACCCTTAAAAACCCTATCAAAACCTAAAAACCCCTAAACCTAAAATAAATCTAAGCTCAAAATAGTATGAAGTCCTAAATCATATATACTAAATCCTAATAAACACAAAAAATAATCTGTTGCCCTAAACAATAAACCTATAAAAATAATAAAACCCTTACCCTAAAAACCCAAAGCCCTAAAACCTATATGCATAGATAAAACCCTTAACCAAAACATTGAACCTAAAAAAACCCCTAATACGAAATCCTAACCTAAAACCATAAGTAAACCCAAAATCCTAAAAATCAAGAAACCTTAAATCCTATAAACGATAATATAACCATAAGAAGCATTAAAAACCCCTAAAACACTAGGATATAATACCCAAATCCTAATATTCCATATGCCTTAAACGTAAAAAATATTAATGAAAAACCATGTCCTAAACCCTAAATCCTAAGAGACCCTAAAAAACACTTAAGCCTTTAAAATCCCCACAAAATCTTAAAACACCTAAACGTAAAAAAAATCTAATCTCTAAATCCTATATAGCCTTAAATTGTATATACTAAACCTTAAAAACACAAAAAAATACAAAGCCCAAAATCATAAACCTAAAAACCTAAAAAAGCTTAACCTGAGAACCCCAATTCCCCAACCAGTTAAAATAGGTCTAAACCATTAATTTTAAAACCTAAATCCAAAAAATCGTAATCCTTTAACCCTAAACCTTAAATTGAAACACTAATTCCTAAATATAAAATGTTGGGAAACCCAAAATCCTTTAAATCCTAAAATAGACCATAAAACCATTTAAAATCCTTAAAAAGCCGTAACATTTAACCCGTAAATTGTAAAAGTTTGTAAACCTTAACTCTACAAGAAAAAAAAACAAAAGCCCTAGTCACTCAAAACATAGATTAAACCCTTAACCTAAATTCATACACTTAAAAATTCCTAAGACCAAAACTAAAACCCTAAATACTAAACCTCAAATTCTAAACCCTAAACCTTATGGAAAAAAACCCTTAAGAAATCCTAAATCCTATCAGCTCTAAAAAAACCGCAAAACAACCATATAAAATTCTTGAAAAACCCTAATCTCAAAACCCTAAATCCTAAAAATATGTAAGCCCTAAACCTAAAAAAAATCTAACCATCAAAGCTAAACCCTAAACCCTAAAAACCCATAAGAAACACTTAATCCTTAAAACCCCAAAAACATAAAAAAAAACCCTAAAACATAAAAACTTTATGGTCTAAACATTATAAAGCGCAAAATAGTATAAGCTAAACCCTAGAAAAAAAACAAAATAATACCCTATGTCGTAAACCCTTAACCTATAGAACCCTAACAAACCTCAACCTAAAAAATCCAAATCCCTTAACTATGAAACCATGATAAAACCCATAACCTAAAACCCTTAATCTTAAGAAATACTAACCTTAAACTAAAACCATAAATCCTAAACCTAAACTCCAACTGAACCCAAATCATAGAACACTAAAAAACCATATAATAAATCCTAAAATCATTAAAGAAACCCTAAAAAACATATAATCTAAACACTAAATCATAAAAATCTATAAACTCTAAGACTAATAAAAACAAAAAACCTAAACCCTAGATCCTAAACCTTTAAAAGGAGTTGACATTAAAACCCAAAAATCCCTAACCTAAAGATCTCTAAGCTCTTAACCTTATAAAATCCTAAATAGTATATGATAAACCCTAAAAAAGAACAAAAAAAACTAATCTCAAAACTCTATTACAATAAAACCCTAAAAACTAAAAATAAAAACTACAAAGCTCTAACCACCTAAAAAACATCCAACTCCCCCCCCCCCTCCCCCAAAGCCCTAAACCACTAAAACCTTGATAAAACCCTTAAACTTAAACCCTAATCCTATAAAAATCCTCAGCCCTAAACCCTAACCTAAAATCCTAAGTCTTAAACCAAAAAACATAAGAAACTCTTAAAATTATAAATCCTAAAATATATAAAAGCCCTTTTAAAACCCTTACAATACTCTAAGCTCAAAACACTCAATATTAAGAATTAGTAAATCCTAAACCTAAAAATCACTAAAAAAAGTTGAAGTCCTAAACCGTAAAAACCTTGATAAAAACTTAACCCTAAAAGTCCACAAAAATACAACAACCCCTAAACCTACAAACGTGTAAGCTCTAAACACGATAAACACCAAACTCATATATACTTAACCCTAAAAACCCAAAAAGCCCTAAGCGCTATACCATAAACATAAAAAATTTTGAAGTCCCTTAAACTAAAAAAACCCAAATCTCTAAACCCTAAAAACTTTTATAAAAGCCTAAATCCTAAATCTAAAATCCTAATAAACCCTATTCCCTAAAACATAAGAAACCGTAAAACTTTTAAACCCTGAAATAAACACTAAAAACAATATCAAACCCCTACAAAACCCTACTTTCTACATCCTAAATCCTAAATATTTATAAACCCTAAACCTTAAAATAAGCAATAAACTTTTTAATTCTGCACTACTTTTTATAAATGTAAGCATTTAATGATGTCAAAGGGTTTGTACAAGACCCCCGAGGGGTCAAGTACTCCATGCCACGATTTGAGAATACCATATCTTCTAGGGTGTACTCTCTAGTCAAGATAAACATTATATCATAGTATAGGTTATGTAGTGGTCTTTAGGAATCCGAAATCTTATTACAACCACGTCAAGTAGAGTCTTGTTCATCGTTGTCAATTTCAACACATCTATGAGTAAGAGACTATAGAAAGATAGAGTTTCACTTTCTTCATTACTATTATGTCGTGACAATAGATTTAAGGTTATAAGTTTCTAATCCTAATCTTTGCTCTTGTCTTTTAAGGAGATGACTACTACAAGAATGACTTAAAGAAGGTTTCAAAGGGAACAAGTGAATTAGTGAATTACCCAAGGTGGATGAGGTCCAGAAGGAGTTCAAGTTCACAAAGATGTCAAATTTCATCCACAATGTGATCAAGTCCATATTGAAGGTGAAGGTAATGAGATTCTGTTTTTTCCCACGAACATGACTAATGGGAAGATTAGGAAGGCTCTACTTGTTTTAGCCTGAGCCATGACAACTCATGTGAATAGGTGTATTTATCCTAGGTTTAATGCAATAGAGAGTAATATGACCTCTAGATTGACGGACTTTGTGAGAACCTATCTTTTTGGATCTAATGTGGGAGAAGACCCCAAAGGTTTCTTTATGGTGTATAAAAGGTATTGAGTACTATGGGGTGACCTCTAAGAAGAAGGAGGAGTTAGGTCCATACTAATTGAGTGAAGTCGCGTTATTATGGAATACCCAATGGAAAGATTATAGGCCAGTCGAGTCTGGTCCTATAAGGTTGGAGGAGCTTAAAGAGGCTTCATAGGAAAGTACTTTTCCCGTGAGAGGAGGGTGGTGAAGGTTGGGGAATCAATTAACCTTAGGCAAGGTAACATGAGAATTGAAGATTATTCTTTAAATATCTACTTGTTCTGAAGATATGCTCCATCCTTGGTGTCTAACCCTAGGGATGAAATGAGTAGGTTTGTGACTAGTGTTGCCGACCTTGTGAAAGAAGAGTTTCATATGGTCGTTCTCCATATTGACATGAACTTGTCTAGAATTCTTTTGTATGCACAATCAATGATAACCTAGTGCTCATAAAGTCAAGGTTGATGATGTTAGTAGTTGTAAAGGTGTTAAGCCTACTTGTGCTATATGTGGGAACAAGCAACAAAATTATAATGTACCTTACCGTTGGGGATCCCATAGGGATGCCACACAATAATTAAATAGGATAGCTTCGTGAATTTCCAAAGAATTATTTTATGTCGTTCAAGCCAACCAACCCCTAAGTCCTACTATTTAAGCTATAGGATGATATTTCAATCAAGTCCTTCAAGTGCCCTGGAAGGTGATTCTCAAGAGAGGAAGCAATTCTACATTCTTCAAGCTAAGGGAGCAAATTGGGTTATAATGCCGGTAAGTTATATATTCTCTCTTGTATAGTAATGGGTTCCTTATAATTGGGGCAGTATGGTGAATAGTGGAGTTGTCATGCTTCCATCATAATTTTTTTAAGAGTTACATTATTTAATGTTTGATTGTACTTCACTGTAAGGTTTTGGTTCTTCACCATAGAGATTTCGGAGAATTTACTATATTTTTCTTTCATGAAAAATTGTTATTATGTCTTTAGAAATGATGTATATGAGTACGATAATGTGTGGAGCAAGAGTTCTTCCTGTTTGAAGTGAAGAATTTGAGTCTTCTTTGATGATGAGTTGTAGAAGTAGTTTCTATCTTCTTGTTGTGTTTTTACTTTCTTGTTTGTGTTAAATTGGTATTCCTCCTAGTTGTGTTTTTTATATTGTGTGGTATTCTTAATTTCTTCTAGTTTTGAGTTCCTTATATCTTTAAAGTTCCTAAAATAAAGCAACTGTCATTTGAGGACGAACATTGTCCATATGGAGGTATGTGTAACACCTCTAAAATAAATAAGGTGAATCTTGATCCGAACATCTGTGTCTTGAGATTTTCGATTCCTTAAATGGGTTTTAATTGTGTTTTTGAGGCAGAATCTAATGTTTTGTGCTGTAAGGATGATAAACATCCAAGAACGTCCATGGCATTTGAATGTTTTGCCTTGAGACTTACTTGTATGTTTTTGTGTGCCTTTGCATGATTTACGTGTGTTTTGGTTGAAATTGATGTGAGGGGTTATTAACATGTTAACAAGTTTATTTGAGTTTTAAATGTCCGGGCACGACTCCATAAGGAACAACATATAGTTCCTTGAGGAGGGCCCAACTAGTGGGTCAAGACTAACAAGACAGTCCAAAACGTTAGAGTCAATTGATGCCCCGTAAATTTGGGCCTAAATTAATCCTTACAGGTAGGATCTTGTGATCCCATTTGAAGAGACATTGATCCAAACCACGTACAAGCATGACGGTCTGTTGGTGGATCTACAAGGCATACTTTTATCTGTCTATGGTGACCTATAAATTTTTCTTAAGTGTCTCGGTCAAGCCAAGGACTTTTTAGGAAATTCACGTATTGTTATAAAAATTGTTTGGGTTTTTAATTAAGATATTTAATTTTAAATATTTTTATATGTGAACAACCCCAATCAAAGTTATTTATTCAAAATCCTAACCCAAACCCCAAAATAGAACACTCTAAAACTCCCTTGGATCTCGAACCAAGGAGAGATCTTGTAGATTGATTTCTCCATGAATTCACTTTCTGTTTCGTGGGTAATCATAAACCAACGTATGGTCTTTCATCATTGGATCTTCTTTCATCAAGGTGCCAATCATCAAAGTGTTTACCAAGACTTCTCAAAAGATCAACTCTCCTATTTTGTTACTCTAGCCCTAGGTTCTTGCATAATATGTTTTAATCAATGATTTATGGTTGAATTGATGTTAATTAAATGTTTTTAGATGAAAATTCTGATCAACCCATGCAATTCATGAAATCGTAATTATAACTAAATTATGGATGATTTGATTATGTCTCCGTTGTATTCATTTCCTGTGTAGATTGATTTGGGTTGTTGAATTATGTATGAAACATGTTAGCATTTTATGTAGACTTTCCTAAGTTGATGAATTCCATATTGTAGTATCTTAAATCACTGTATAGTTTGACTAATGGATTGGATTGGTGAATGTGACTATTGGTAAGACCCTTATGGATTGAATATATTTACTATAGATTGGAGTTGTTGTGATGGAATGGTGGTATGTTGACCTAACCTTCTTATATATTGTCTACTATAGGTATTTCAATTGTGATGTTTGGTGTGGTCGACTTATGGAGACGGTGCTTATGTGATATAATTGTGATAAATATGTCCTCATCGGGGTTACTTTATGAATTGTAAAGAATGTGACTATGTCGGCATTACTTTATGAACAATGATGTTATCATGTGAAAACTTGAATATGTGATCATTGTTATGTTTTATATGACTGCGTGTATAGGCTAAATGGAAGAATGTGTTTTCTAATTGATTATAGGTGATCTTGATGGGCTATAGTTGTAACAAATCTACTAGATTGCCAATGATTAGACCTGCTTCACACGGATTGATGTGCGTAGAACCAAAAAGCACAACATTTGACACATTAATGCAAACTAACTCGGGGAGCTACATAAGCTAGGAAATGTTGATTCCAATAATGTAGTGCTCTGGAATATGAAGATTTACTCGAAGAAGTCTTTACTGGACATAAAAAGAGGAAATCTTAGGTTTGGAGGGTCTAGGGGTAAAATGGTCTTTTTTAGGCTAAAGGTAGTATAGTAATTACCCAAAATATATAATTAATTATTTATCTCATAAGGTGGACCCAGGTGAAAGAAATGAATTAAATTGTTCTTAATTTAAGTTGGTAAGTTAATGTAATTGATTTATATTTATAAGTTATAAGATGATTTTTAAAAAAGGAAATCAGATTTGAATATCAATGTGATAGCATGTAGTTCTTTATATTTCATGCAAACATGTTGATGTAAATGTGATGTACATATGAGTTGAAATGTGGGTGACTTGAGAGATAATCTCTTGTCTAAATGAATCCATGAAAACGCACCTAAAACACTCTAAATGCACTACGAAATTAGACTAAGTACTAAGGTGAAATTTGATCAAAGGATGCCAAAAAATTATAAGAAAATTTGCAGATTCAAGTGATGATTTTTGGTAAGCAAAGAGGGTCCAAAAATTGAAAATAATTAATTAAAACAAGTGAGGTCATGGATGATTGAACCCGTGACCTCACCATGTTAAATACTATGACAATAAAAAAGTAAAAAGAAATGTGATGAAGGGGATTAAAACCATAAGTCTTGTACAACATAATCATAGGAAGATATGAATCACTTAAATCAACTATGAATGATACCTCATGGCTTGTATGTATAGACCCATAAGTCTAGCATACGTCTAAAAATAAGTGAACCTAAGATATTCGCAAAGACATAATGAAATGAACCATGAAATGATGAAACCCTAGAAGGTTTAAATAAGAGTTTGAAACACACTAAATGTCCAAGTGCATTGGCATATGATGAAATGAACAATGAAATGATTGAATGAGCATTGAAATGATAAAACCCTAGAAGGTTTAAGTAAGAGTGTGAAACACACTTAATAGCCAAGTGCATTGCATATGATGAAATGAACATTCACGTAAAATGGTGTGGGTAATTATGAAGAGCAAATGTGCTAATGTTAATGAATGTGGTGACAACATGATATGAGGCTAATGTAAAAGATGAGAGCAATCTCAAATTAGCCTGAGTAAATGTTACCAAAACGTACTCAATTATGAGAGGGTAAAGTTAATGAAGAGACGAGTCTCTATGAACACCCTAATGAAAGTATTGAGGTTAGCACACTTAATACTAGTGATGATATGAGAAATCATATTTTATATATGATTTCCTTATACTAGAAGCCAGCTTCTATGATGTATGAGTTAAATGTAATGGAACTTTATAGTGAGCACTGATAGACTAGCTATGAGCGGTGATGCCTTCCTTCGGGAAGGGCGAAGATTTACGTAAATCCCATGAGATTAGACTGTCCGGCATGCATAGTATGGGTCTCCATATATCTCCTAGTCTTCAAACATATACTGCCTATATAGGGATCTGGCAGGTCTCTAATCCCATGTACGCTAGCATGTTTTGGGTCTTTTTGCCGGTGATTCCACCTCTTTTCGGTGTGGGGTTTCATGATACTAGATTTCATGATGCTCACATGATCTGTGTCGATTAAAGTTAATGTTCTCAAAGAATGAATGAGGTCAGCCTCAAATGATGCACATAATGAAACAAATGATAACAAAGGTGATATGATAGGATAATCAGGAGGTGAGTTAGATTAAAGTAATGACATTAGGTCACTCTTGGTCATTGCACAACAAACCCGATGAAAGTCTTAAACTACATCCCCGGTATAGCTGGTGTCTACATTGGCCTATGAATGAAATTAAATGAAGTACGTATGAATGAATGAAAAAAACTCTATGTTTGATAAATCAGACTCCCTAGTCGAGGTCCCATTTGTTAAGACTTTATTTTTGGAAAGTCTTAATGTAAAGTCCATGATTACAAGGTCTCATGGCATACAAATGAATGATATGAACAACGTCATGTGTTATATGAATTATGTTATGTGATATGTTTACGCTGTTGTGTGTTATGTGCAAAATGTTAAGTATGATGATGCGTGTTACTCTCAGGGCATAACTTTCCTAATCCAAATTTTTAATGATAATAAAATTTCCTAATCCAAATTTTAAAAGTTCACTCACTTTTCTAATCTAAATTTTGCAAGTCCACTGACTTGACCAGCTATAAGCATGTTAGGAAAGAGAAATTCTTATTCATTCATGTGCTTGGTATGAGCTTTCATATACCATACTAAGTACATGTGTGTACTAACCCTATACAACTCTAAACTTTTAGGTGGAGGCACAGGTGGACGCTAGAGTTGAAGGTGCAACATTGCAGTTATCCGAACGTCGAGCATTTATCCGGACTATGTAGACCCTCATGCTTTCAACGATACTTAACACTTACATTCTATCTTAGTTTTAGTATTGACATATTGGAGTATGTTCCACTAAATTTTCTTTCCTGTTTTTGTTCAGACATTGTATTGGTGTCTTTTTGGCAAGTACATCATTATTGTTTTAATAAACAACTTCTTTCATTTGAAGATCTTAATGTTAGATGTTTGATGGTGAACAATTGTATATGTAATTTCATGTTTAGTATGCATGTTAGGAAAAAAAGATTCAAATTTTCGTCTAAAATTAACCTACATAAAGTAAGAATTATGTATGTAGGATTGTCAGCGACCTCTGAGAGGTCAAGAAGGCCGGTCTCATCTGTGGTCTAGATTTAGGTCGTGACAATGTTTGTATCAGAGCGCAAGTTCAAATTCCGAGGATAATAAGTTCACATCAACCACATTGATTTATTTCTAAGTTATGGTAGTGAAGTGCACCAGTATCCTGAATAAGAGACTACATGATGCGTAGGAAAATTCCCTTCTTCTAATCTTATCCTGCCTTCTCTAATGTTTGTTTCTTGTTGTTAAGAGTGTATCTAACATCAAATCTTGAGATTCATAAAGTTGAATACGAGGAGAAACGAAGGTAAAGCAACAAGGTGTTCCCACGAGGATAAATCCTCCCGTTTACACTTGATCTAAGATTGCTGAAAATCTCAAGGATGAGTGTAGGGCATCTATGTTGCATGCCACCATGGGATTTTCCAGGCTTATGTCCCATGTCCAACAATTGGAGGAAAGCAAAATAGGAAGCATACTAGGGCAGGGAACAAGTCAAGAAAAGTTAAGAAGAATTTTTCAAGGAATAGTAGTACTGAAATTAGGTATAAGCCCAGGTTTAATAATGGACTTTCCCACCAAGAGGAATCAAGTTAGTCCAAGGATCGCTATGATAGGGATTCCAAGTCCATAGTTAAGAGTAGGAAGTGTATCAAACTTCGTGGATGAGAGTGTATGAGGGGCTTCAATGCTTGTTATATTTGTAGCAAACCGGGTCACATGATTAAATATTGTCCAAATAGAAGATGTCAAGAACAAGGGAAGGAGAGAGTTTAACCTAATTGTCCAAGAGACGAAGTTCCAAGAAAGCATCGATTCTTCGCACTCAATTCTAGCGGTGTAGGGGAACACACCAATTGTGAAGTCTAGGGTGTATAACCTTAATTAGTCTTTCATGTTTTTGATTATGTATGGTTTTTATGCAGTAGTATGAGGTTAATATGTTTGAGTCATCATGTTTGTTTATGATTTGTATGAATTACATGTTTACTTATGTTGTATGCTTCAATGAGACTAGTTTAAGAAAGAGTTCCTTGGCCTTTTAATGTAAAGGTACTAGTAGGTTTCAAGTATGTGCACCATCATGTTAATATGTGAATATGATATTCACCAATGGGGAGTATTGAACTACTTATGAATGCATACATTCTACAGATGACTTACTTATTGTTAGAAAAGAGTTGTATCATTCGTGGAAGAATCTTTCTGGGGTGGGTGGGTGGTGAATAAAGTAAAAACCCTAAAAATGGATATGCTAAGTAATGCTTAATGTGTCTAGAATGCCAACGATTAGATCGGGTTCACACAGATTGATGCGAGTTGAACCAGAACTCGGAACCCTTCATACATCCAAGCCAACTAACTTGGGGAATTATTTGAGAAAGGAAAGTTTGAGTCCAACCTTGTAGGGCTCTCGAATATGAAGATTCACTCGAAGGAGATTTTAAAGAACATAAAAAAAGGAAATCATAGGTTTGGAGGGTCAAGGTGTATAATGGTCTATTTCTAGTCTAAGGGTAGTATTGTAATTACAATATATATATATAGTTAATTATTCAATTAATATGGTTGAGGGGCATTTTTTGGAGAGAGGGCCGAAATTCGATTTTTGAAGTGAAGTCTTGCTCCACCCTGGTTTGAACCTAGGGGGAAGCAATGAATTACACTATTTTTAATTTAAGTTAGTAAATTAATGTAATTAATTTATATTTATTAGTTATTATCTTATTTAAAATAAAAGGAAATCAGATTTTTAATAATTAAATAAAATATTATTTTACTAAGTCCTGAACTAGACTCCTAAGCCTAAGAAAACTCTTCTATCCCACGCTCATCTCTCTCTCTCTCTCACGTCTCTATCACTCTCACTCAAGTTTTTCTCTGCACAATAAGTTACAAAAACAGTATTTAAACCAAATTTTTTCACACTTCAAGAACTCACAATGAATATTATAAACAAACAACTAATCAAACATGTCAGGCAAAGAAAGGGTTTTTCCGTCAAGTTGTTGTTGAAGCTGTTCGATTTGGACGTGTGTTTGTAGGGGTTATTTCGGAAGAAAATCTAGGTTTGAATGTCAAAGAGGTATGGGTTCTCTTCCCTCTTGGAACCTTTCCCTAGAGACCCACTATGACTCAGACGAATCGATTTCTAAAAACTAGGATTGTTCCAAGTTGCATGTCCGTGTCACTAGCTCCCATTAAATCAGATGTTGGTTATGTTTTCTGGTACAAAACTAGGGACGAACGTGTTTTCGTGATGATTATGTGTTTATATGTCTGTGTGGATCATGTAGCTTATGTTTATGTTTCCGAAAATGTAATTACGTGTGTACAAGTGTATTTCTGTGGCTATTGTTCATGGTTCAGAACTTGAAATGGCATGATAGTTCTTTATATTTCATGTACACATGTTGATGTAAATGTGATGTTAATATCATTTGACGTATGTATTATTTAGGGATAATCTGTTGTCTAAACGAATATATGAAAACACACCTAACCCGCTCTAAATGCACTACGAAATTCCTCTAAGAACTAATGTGTAACTTGATGAAAGGATGCTAAAAAACATCTAATGATGAATTTTTGTCAGCAAAGAGGTTCAAAATGTTGGGAAAAAAATTAATTAAAACAACTGAGGTTAAGGATGATGGAACCCGTGACCTCACCATGTTAAAAAACATTAAAGTAAAGAAGTAAAAAGAAATATGGTGAAAGGGATTCAAACCATGATAATTGATGGAAAATGTAACTTCAAAAAAAAAAGAAATGAGAGGAATGTGATTCGAACGCACCACATCTTAATCAGTTTTAGGTGGAGAATAAAAGGAAAATAAAGGGGAAGGTGTATGGGAATTGAACCCACGACCTCCTAGGCAGATTAAGGATGACAATAAAAAAAAGTAAAGGGGGTGGCGTGGGGGAACCGTACCCACTTCCTCATAGGAAGATTAAGTCGGACAATAAAAGAAAACTAAGGGTGGAGGTGTATGGGAATCAAACCCACGACCTCTTAGGCAGATTCAGGAGGTGAATAAAAGAAAAATAAAGGGGGAGGCGCGCGGGAATCAACCCATGACCTCATCGGCAGATTTAAGGAGGAGAATAAAATAAAATAAGCAGCGGCTATGGGGGTATAATCCCACAAACTCGTAGTTAACTCAAAATAGACAAGGAGAAATACATAAAAATAAAAATTTAAATGGTTTGTGGGGGTTTGATCCCACAACCCCTCGACTAAGTAATAGGTAATTCAAAGGAGGAAAAAGAAGAGGAAACGTTGATGTTAGGGCTCGATCAAGGGTCCCAATGTCATGTAAACAAAAATACAATAATTGAAAAATATATATGTGTTGTCTATGGTATTTGAAACTGGTTCCCTCGACCAAATTCCGTATTAATACATAAGTCTTATGTGAATTAAATATTCAAAAATAATGCTGCCTATTTAGGAAGATATGAATCACATAAACCAACTATGAACGAAGCCTCATGACTTTTATGGGTAGACCCATATGTCTATTATACGTGTAAAACTAATTGAACCTATAATGTACGCAATGAAATGATGAAATGAACAATGAAATGATGAAACCCTAAAAGGGTCAAGTAAGAGTGTGAAACACACTAAATTGCCAAGATCATTGGCATATGATTAAAGGAACAATGAAATGATGAGATGAACAAAAAATGATGATATGAAAAAATTAAATGAGGAAACCCTAGAAGGGTTAAATAAGAGTGAAACACACTAAATGGCCAAGTACATTGTCATATGATAAAATGAACATTAACGTAAAATGGTTTGATTAATCATGAAGAGCAAATGTGCTAATGTTAATTAATGTGATGACAACATGATATGAGGCTAATGTTAAAGATGAAGGAAATCAAAAATTAGCCTAAGTAAATATTACCAAAACGTACTCACCTATGAGAGTCTAGAGGTAATGAAGTTACCAGTCTCGATGAACACTCCAATGAAAGTATTGAGATTAACACACTTAATACTAATTATGAGATGAGAAATCATCTATCGATCTATGATATCCTCATACTAGAAGGAAGCTTCCATGACTTATTAGTTGAATGTAATGGAACTTTATACTAAGTATCGATAGATTAGCTATGAGAGGTGATGCCTTCTTTCGTAAAGGGAGGATGTTCACGTAAATCTCATGACATGAGACTCTGCGGCATGCCGGGAATGGGTCTAATTATATCTTCTTGTCTTTCAACTTTTCTTGCCTATATAACGATCTGGCGGGGTTCAATTCCTATGTACGCTAGCATGTTTTGGGTCACTTTGGCCATTGATTCCACCTCCTTTCGGTGTGGGGTTTAATGACACTAGATTTCATGATGCTCACATGATCTATGTCGGTTAAAGTTAAAGTTCCCAATGAATGAATTAGGTCAGCCTCAAATGATGCACATAATAATACGAATGATACCAAAAGTGTTAGGATAGGATAATCAAGAGGTGACTTAGATTCAAATAATGACATTAGGTCATTCTTGTTTGTTGTACAACAAACTCGATTAATGTCTTAAACTACATCCTAGGTGTGCCTGGTGTTTATATGTCCCATGAATTAAACGAAATGAAGTACGTATGAAAAATGAAACAGACTCTATGTTTGCTAAATCAGACTCCCTAGTTGAGATACCATATGTTACGCCCTCATTTTTGGAAGTCTTAAGGTCAATTCCATGATTCCAACTTCGCATGGCATACAAATGAATAATATGAACAACGCCATGTGTTATATGAATTATGTTATGTTCTATGTCTACGATGTGTGCAAAATGTTACGTATGATGATGCATGTTACTCTCATGGCATAAGTTTCCTAATCCAAATTTGGAAATCTCATAAACATTCCTAATCAAAATTTGGAAAGTTCATTACATTCCTAACATCAGTATGGTAAGTTCAGTTACATGACCTTCTATAATCATGTTTCTAGGAAAGATCTATTCTTACACATGCATGTCGTTGGTGTGGGCTTGCATATATCGATTCTTAGTACAAGTGTGTACTAACCCAATTAAACTCTAAACTTTTATGTGCAGCCACAGGTGGACGCCTGAGCTATAGGATCAACGATGTCGTTATCTGGACGTAGAGCATTCATCCGGACATGGTAGACCCTCATGCTTTCGAGGATGATTGTCCATTTACATTCTACCTTAGTTTTAGGATTGATCTAGTGGAGTATGTTCCACTAGCGTTTCTTTCCAGTTTTTGTTCAGACATAGTATTGGTGCCATTTTTGCAAGCACATCCTTATCGTTATAATAAACTGCTTGTTCATTTGATGATCTTAATGTTAGATAGTTAGTGCTGAACAATTTTATATGTAATAGAATGTGTACTAAGGATATTAGGAAACAAAAATTTTCTGTTTTTCCACTAAAAATTACCTAGATGAAGTAAGAATGACGTATGTATGCTTCTTTGCGACCTCTGGTAGGTCAAAGACGTCGGTCTCATCTGAGGTATAGATTTCGTTCATGACAATAATTATGTCTTCATATGTGTATAATTGAAATTGAAATGTGAATCTTCCTAGTTGACTATATGAGTGTTCTGATGGCATATGAAGATGTTTCAATTGAAGTATGTAGGATGACTTTCTGTAGACTTTGTTGTCCCTATATGCTACGTGAATTATATTTTACATGTAATAAGATAAAGATATGAGTGTCTTGTTTTGGTTGATTTAGTTCCCTCTACTAGATACATGAATGTTATGAATATGACTCTTAACTTTGTATCCTAACACACCTTTGACATATAGGTATATATATGCTTGAAAAATCATGTTGAACATAGTTTATAGTGCAATTTATGTGGAACCTTCGACCTAGATAGCAAATTATGATATCTTTGAAGTTCAATGTCTTAATGGTATCCTTCTCGTGTGAATTATGGACTTAGGGGTTGGTTGAATGGAAGGACATGAAATCATCTTTAGGAAAGTAATGAAGGTATCCCATTTAACCATTGTGTAGCAAATCTACTAGTGCAATGTACATCTGAAGCCCCAAAACCTCACGCATACTTAGTAAACCTATCATAATACCATAAGCATCATAACATATAGTTCATACATTAACATGTCAAGCATACAAAACTTTATTCATATCAATCAAGACCTTCATAATATAGTCATTCATACCAACTTTATGCACGTAAGAATAAGAGAACATCATTTAGACTCATACCATGCATTTCATCTAAACAAGTACACAAGATTACAATGTCTTGCATAAGGAACATAAACATAGTCATATAATTTATTGAAATTAAAGGTAATATATGGAAAATCTCTCCATGCCAAATGGGGCGTTGCATATATCAACTTTTTGAAACATCACTCTACACCTTTTGGGCTATAAAGCTAACCACCTCGTGAGGACTATTGTGACCTACCTTCCTATAGTGGGAAGGTAAACCCATCAACTTCAAGTTCTATCGGTGCTAATCTAAGATCTCTTTCATTAAAAATTCTTTATTAAACTTACTTATATGAAATATATAGTCTTTACCAGAGTTAACTCCTCATATTCTTAGCTCATAAGTCATATATTAGAGTTCATCAACCTAAATCATGTGAGATACCCTTTCAGATGGACATATCATACTCAAACACCTATCAAGTTTAGGGTATACTTGAGTAAACCTTTAAAGGCCCATCCATTGACTATATCATCATACATGTGTTTATATACACTTATTTACGAGCAAACCATCCACATAACACATTAAGGTCACGCATGTTCATATATTAATACAGAAGTGTAGTTATAAAAACTCCATTCATATAAACACATTATGACACTGTACACATTCATAACATGACCATGCATTCATGTTCATGTACATAGGAAACCAAACCTAGGAAATATCCTATCAAGGAACACATGTGCAATGCATAGACATGGTCCTTACCCTTTCCCATATTAATACACCTACCAAGTCATTCTAATTTAAAGTGCATGACATAACATGATTCATAGACATATGCCTTACATGAATAGTAGTAGACATAAGTGAATGTGAGAACAACCTTTCATTAGACACCATGAATTTATACTACTTTGTAAGAATGCGTAATGTGTAAGTGTGTGTAATTGTTCAACATGATCAAATAATGTGTATCAACAACACTGATGGAGCAACCCTTTTAGGACCACAATACACCTTCAAGCAAAGACCACACAACACATAATTTCATATGAGACAAGACAACATCTCATTAATTTCAAGACTCCACACCTTATCTATTAACAAATTCATACAAGGGTACATAGGTAAGAGAACATAAACCATCTAAAACTCATCAATGGAAACAACTAAACCTATCACTAACATAGTCATACAGATGCTTATACAATAGTCATACAACCTAGATGAGAAATAAAATATGAGACTAGGCATAAGCTTCACATTGAGTGATCATCACCACCACACATTCATTATCCAGTTTCCTTTAAGGCCATGTTAACATCACATATATATTGGCAATAAAGTGAACATCGACACCATAAGTGGACCATACCACACAATGCCATACAAGCCTTCATCAACTATCAATACTATAAAAAGTAAAAGAGATATGCAATCTTATCAATTTCTCATCCCTTTATCATCATTGACCAATAATCCTTTTTCATCTACAATTTAATATATGGAAGTAGCTACAAGTATCTTCACATAAACAAGATCCTACATTCATTTACTATAGAGACTAGATTAAAGTGAATGCACTACATTCATAAATCGATAGAAAGAAGAGTAATATAGGTCACTTATTAATTTCCCTTTCCTTTACCATTAATCATAATTTATCAACAATATACATGTAGGTCAGTGGATAATGATATAACAACCTAAGTTGAATCAAGCCTCATCTACCCAAGAGTTTAGCTCACATCATGTAGATTACATTATCAATCTATCGACTAGAAAAACATAGATCAATCTTTACCAATTTGATTGTATCTACTCACATTTGATTAAATACACCTAATGTATCATCACATTACAATGTAGGCAGGATCTATGAAAATTCATCATAATTAAATCTCACCACAATCTTTCTAGCATCAAGATCACGCAATACTACATTTTAGACTAGCCTTATTCAAACCTGCAAACATTGATCCACATGGATAACTCATAGAAAATTTAACATAAATACACATAATAGGTAGTGATATAAACATTTTAACATCATTGAATAACAATTTGATTTGCTTAACATCAAAATCACAAAGCCCTTACATGGCTAAAACGAGAGTTCGAAGGGAGCATGGGTTCATCATACAATTCGATTTAAATTCACGCTATACTCAACATATTAACATCAATTCATGATGAAGAAGTCTTTTAAAATGTTATGAGAAAGAAGTCATGGCTATATTGGAGGATTTGAGATTTGATCATGAACTAGCATTGAAACCATTGGAAGAAACTCTCTAGGTGAAAGCTTATCTAGAGATGAAGGATCATTATACCTGATTGTAGAAGAAAACCACTTAAAATAGATGAAGAACCCATGGGAATCCAAGATCCATGATTTTCTTTAGCTTCATCTCCAATGGAGGTTTCTAGAGAGTATATTTTGGGGGAGGGAAGTCTTGTTTTAATTCATGGATTGCGAATGGGGTTGTGACGTTTTTAACCCACTAATAACCCCCCCCCCCAAAAAAAAAACAACTAGGGTCAGGTTATCATGTGGCATAAATTTCCCATTCACTCCTTAATGAAGAAGTGTGCATGGAAGTGAACTAGAACACTTCATCGACGAGAGGAGTTGACGGGCCGTCCTTGACCTACGTTATTTGCGACTTCAAATCCATCATGGGTGCTAAGCTCAAACTTCTAATTGTTTTTAGAAATGTGTGCCATCTATCAGGTGTCGATTGAAGAACAGGGCGTAAACTTGGCTCATCGATACACACTGCCAAGGCAGTGTGTGGACAACCATTGGCGTCGTCCTTGAATGACTTTTAAGGGGCCGTTAGGTACTCTTACCCAATTGTTTCCAACATATATATAAACCTTATCATTTAGAGGACATTACTCATCTATTTCACCAAAAAAACACTCGAAACACGTCCAAACATGCTAGGCACACAAAACACACATGCACGTCTCAAGGACTGACTTTCGTACGTCTTGGACATTATTGGACTTTATCCTCTAGAGATCATGAAACTTAACATACTTACTATAAAAATCATTATTACTCATATAAGGACTTCATAATACAATGAAACATATGTAAGCACATAAAAATATCTACGGCCTCTTGGGATACCAGTTGTCGAATGTCTTGGTCATCCCTTGACGTTTGACTTTCAAATGACATCAAACCAATTATGCATACTTTGAAATACTTAATTAAAATGTTAAAAAGATTATAATAACATGTGACTCTCAAGACACCTTAACTCATTTAAGGAATCTTACAAAATATCTCACTTGGGAATATTCGTCCTCGTATGATAGTTGGTACATGTTAATCACAACAAGGACTTCAATGAATCATAAAGAAACTCACAGGATTCAGAACATCATAACATAGAACTCAATTCCGCAACTTTCAAGAAGACAAACTTCAAACCATTTAGCACTCCATACAATACAACCATGCAAAACCTTTATTTAATGATTATTCAATGCATCAATCACATTGACATCAATCATGTTCATAAGAAGAACGTCCTTCTCCTAATCATAAAAAGTTCTTCACATTCCAATTTATTTAGGTCTCATTATGCAACCATATTAAAGTTACACTTAGGAAGATTTAATATCCATGGTGAAGAAATTTGACGCTCATACTTCGATGACCATAGACTTGAGTCAAATAGGTCAACAATGGATTTTATTATTTAGGCATATTGTCTTGAGGGTCATACTAGACCATACCATGCTTAGTTATGTTTAGGGAGGAATGTCCTTCTCCTCAAAACACTTACATGTCTCATGATTTCTTAACCAAGCAATGTACAAATGTATAGTTATGTTAAATGTGAATTTATCAACCTTTTAAACTAAAGCATGCTCATAATTGTTTTCCTAGTGCAGTCAAAATGGTAATCCACACTATCACATCACAACAATAGGAAGTCATTTCACATAATTTCAATTTCTACAATGACAATACCTATCACTAATATTCATTATTTAGGGGAAATCTTACAATTTATAGGCACATACAAGGACAATGGTTAAGCATGCCTTAACTTTGAAAAAGTGAGCCTAAATTCATAGATGCCAAATCATCAAGGTTAAATAATATTCAAGAGACTCATGATTTTCATTTCAAGGAGACTCAAATTTCACATTATAAGGCTAAACCTTACATATCAAAAGTGACTACAACTATATTTCTCACCTTATCTCATGATGTTAAATGCAACACCAACATTGCAAGAGGCTGAATCGAGATGAGGAAAACCATAATTTGATCATCAATCCTTTTTCATGCAATTTAGAATCCTCAAAACATGTATAACATAGTGTCAATTAAAACATACATCACATAGTGAGAACATGAAACTCATTCTTTAACTCAAGACTCCTACCATGAACACGCTTCAAGGAACTCTTTAGTTTGAAGCACATGTAACAATAGTAGAACAATGTAAAAATATCTACAACCTTACTACTCACATCACCATCCCCCACTTAGGTTAAACCCATTTAAGAGAATCTTAACCCAACCTTAACAGGATCTTAGCTTAACAACATTCCTTTTAATCACAAAAAGTGATTACCAACCTAAAAGGAATTACACTGACTCAATATAGGAAAACCAAAGGAATTCTAAACCTTATAATCTATTCAAATTATGCCAAATCATCAAGTTAGGTTATATTATCCAACCGCATAGGTTTTCAACTATACAATAAGCACCAAGGGTCATAAAACACTAAGGGAAAAATTAGATGAGACTTAGCCATAAGGACTCTTTCTTATCTATGAAAATTATAGTAATGTAACTGCTAGTTCAATCAAAGCCACATAATCACTGTACCAAGACAATCAGGCTATGCTTACTTCTAAGATCAAGTCTATACAAAAGACTCTAGTCCAAATAAGGCAACACATACACTTAGTCATCATGCACATTTAACTATTTACCACATTCTTTAAAACATTTCAAGTCTAAACCATATCATATTACTATCATCATGTAAAATCATATAGCAACACACCATTCCAAAAGACACTAACCATAATAACTTCTAGCATGCTTTGACCATATGATTACATGCATTTCTCAACATAACAAGCCATTTCATATAGATCTCATATATAGCCAGAATGGACATCATATCAACATAACCTATCATTTCCCATATTTAACATACATAGACATAATTGCCATCATATCATCAAAGCATACCATATTCACCTTTCACATATACTCATAAAACAATAAAACCAAGATACGCGTCAAAACACACCTTTTCTCCATCAAGCATAGTGATACAATGTCATCCAAGTAGTCAAATCCAAAACACTACAAGACAAGAAAACATAAAAGAGAGATCTTATAGAGTTATGTGATATGGAACGACCCGATAATGGTTAATAAGAAGAAATCTATTTTCCTATTAACTTTAACTCACAAATGTGTCTCTGAACACTAAGAAGTGCGAGCTCAACCCCTATGATTGATTTGTAGTCACAAACGACAATGCTCGTCAACTGCTCTTGTTGATGTAACGAGCAACTTCAGTTCCATGTACGCTGCTTCATTAAGGGGTGAGGGGGAAATTCACCCCACGTGCTAACCTGACCCTAGTTAATTTATTTAGTTATTTTTGGGTTTATTAAGTGGGTTAAAAATGTGTCAACTCCATTCTCAACACATGAATTCAAATTAGACTTTCCTCTCCCAAAATATCCTCTCTACAAACATCCATTGGACATGAAACTCAAGAAAAGCTTGGAGCTTGGATTCCCATGTTTTATTCATCTTTCAGTCTTTTCTTCTACAATGAGGTATGGCAATCTTTCATTTCCATATATCCTTTAACCTTGAGAGTTCCTTCTAATTTTTTCAATGCATTTTCATGATCAAATGTCAAATCATTATATCTAGATATGGGTTCTTTCCCAAAACATTTTTAAATTTCACATTCATTAATGTCATGCTATGATAACACGTTAGTCATGATCGGAAAGCACTAACTAAAAGTAACATGGCACACTTGACCTCTTGGAGGTCTTTTTCAAGCCCATAGCTATCATTCATCGCTTATGTAAAATATTATAATACATAGTTAAAGACTCTTGTCTCTTTTTGTCATTCTTAACTTAACATCATTAGAGTACATTAGGTACAAGGACCTTACAACATAAATCATAAGTATATTATTAAAGGATTTTACATTAAAGTATGACTTGGGAATTTCTTGGATTTAAGGATTCCTTTCATTTAGCTTGGAAATGACAAAAAAAGCTCCTCACAATTTAAGACATCCTTAAGCATCTATAACCTACAATATTTGTTAAAAGGTAGGGAAGAATGAAATTACTAGAAGAATTCACTAAGTATGTCAACCATGAAAAAACATGCATTTAAAAGGGACATTTTGCTATAAACTATGCTTCATGCCTTTTTGAGAACACTTCATAAAATGTTGATACAATAACATTTATACAATTCACATACTTCATATAAGCATATTAAATTATCATACATCATATAAAATCATACAATGCATTTAAGGCATTTTAGAACAATTTTACTGTAAGCATACTAACTTTATAGTAACTTTCTTTTCTTCTTTACAGTGAGCTATTTTCTGTTTACCATGAACTTCTTCATATTCCAACTTCTTGATTTTCCCAAGTACCCAGTAGTAACAGTTGGTGGAATGTATGGATAATGTTCCATAACACTATCCAGAATCAAGCATCACCTTAAGGCCACAACGAAACCATACATAAAACCTTTCAACTAAACACATATAACAATAGGACAATTTCATATAATAAGGCAAATACTTCACATTAGTCTTAACATAAGACTTTAGTGTAAATCATAATCTATGTATACTAGTGAAATGTACATGTGAAGCCTCGTAACCTCACAGATACATAGTAAACCAATCATTGGACTATAATCATCATAACCTATACTTCATACATTAACATGTCAAGCATCGACCACATCATTCATTCCATGAAAGACCTTCATAATATAGTCATCTAGACCAGCTTCATGCATATAAGGAGAAAAACACATTATATAGACTCACATCATGCATTTCATCACAACAAGTAAATAGACTACGACGTCTTGAATAAAGAACATAAACATCATCATATACATTAGAACACCTTTATAGGACTTGCTTTATGAGCTACCTCTACATGGCATAGGTGAAGTCCTAAGCTCCCACTTACACTACGAAACTACACATAGGTTATCCTAGTTATTGTCCTAGTCATTTATTTCTATTGTCCATTTTTATTAAGGGAAACTATAGCCTTAACCGACACTAATAACGACAATAAGACCATGAATGCTACATGGAATTTAGAGTTGTAGAGCCTTACACTAAGGGAAGGTTCTCTAATTATCAAAAGTAGAATATTCAAACATGCTATCCTACTAAGTTAAATTAATTGCTAGATCCTATGTGGAAAGCATTGTTTATGGAAATTGTAGGTACATGTGGAAACATTCTTTATGACAAATTGGGCATTTTAGTTATCCACTTTTAAAAATATCACTCGATGACCTTTGGGCTATAAGTTCTTTCGGTGCTAAACTACGTTCCCATTTATTAAAAATCCCTTATTAACATTACCTTATAAAAAATATAGGCTTTAGGAGAGTTAAATCCTCATATGCTTAGCTCATAGGTAATAGATGAGACTTCATCAACCTCGATTGAATAGATCATCATACAAGTTTGTGTGTGTATAATTATATGTGATCAAACATTTCACTTAAGACATTAAGGCCAAACAAGTCCATACATTGATGCAGCAGTCTATTTTATGAAAAATCCTTTTATATAAACATATCAAGACACTATGCATATTCATAAATGACCATGAATTTATATTCATGTACAAAAGAGACCAAACCTTGGAACTATCCTAGCAAGGCACACATGTGCAATTCATAGACAAGGTCCCATACCGTTTCCTATACTGGTACAACTATCAAGTAATCCTACTTAATATACAATACATAACATGCTTCATACACATATATTTTAAATGAATAGTAGAAGATATTAGTGAATATGAGAATACCTTTCCTTAAATATAATGAACCTATACTACCTTGTAAGAATTCCTAATGTTTGAGTGTGGGTACAGTGATAAACTTGATCAAATAATGACTATAAGCAACACATTGAGTCAGGAACACTCTAAGGACCACAATTCACCTTCAATCATAGACAACACAACAAATAATAGCATAGAAGACAAGATAACATCTCATTACTTCCAAGACTCCTGACCTTAGTTGTTCACACATTCATATATGGTTAAATAAGTAAGAGAACATCAACCATCACAACTCATCAATGGCATAACCTAAAGCTATCCCTAACATAGTTATACATATGCTTATACAATAGCCATACAACCTAGATCACAACTAAATTTGGATACAAGGCATAGGCTTTACATTGGGTGATCATCATCACGGATAACAACTAAAATAGGAGACCAGGCATAGGCTTCACATTGGGTGATCATCATCACCACATAATCAAAATATAATTTCCTTCAAGGCAATGTTCACATCACATATATATTTGAAAACAAAGTGAACACCACCATCGTATGTCTACCGTACAACACAATGTCATACAAGGCTTCATCAACTATCAATACTATAAGAGTGTTATGGAGCTAGGAAATCTTGGCAATTTCTCATCCATTGATCATCATTGATAAATACTCTATTTTGATCAACAATACATTATAAAGCACTATCTACAAGTAATTTTTTACAAACAAAATCCTGCATTAATTTACTATAGAGACGATATTACAGCAAATACACTACATTCATAAATCAATAGAAAGTATAGTAATGTAAGTCACTTATCAATTTCTTTTGCCTTGACGATTAATGATAATTCCTCAACAATATACATGTAGGGAAGTATTCAAAGAGATAATAACATAAGTTAAGTTGTGCTTCATCTACCCTAGTATTTAGATCGTATTATGTACATTACATATCAACCTATAGGCTAGAAGAACATAGATCAATCCATACCAGTTAGTTTTTATCTAATCACATCTGATCAATAACACCTTTTTTATCATCACATTACAATGTAGGAAGTAGCTAAGACAATTAGTCGTAGTTGAATCTCACACAATAATTGTAGAATCAAGATCAGTAGATACTACATTATTGACTAGACTTATTCAAACCTTCAAACATTGATCTACATGGATCACTCATTTAAAATTCATCATAAATAAACATACTACATATTATATATAAGAATTTTAACTTCATTGAATAACATTTACATTTACATAATATTCAAATCACAAAAACCATACATTGCTGAAAGGAGAGTTTGTAGGGAACATGGGTTCATCATGAAATTTGATTGAAATTCATGTTATAATAAACATTTACCATAAATTAATCACGAATAAGACTCTAAAAATGTTTTGGGAAAGAACCCATGTCTAGATATAAATATTATACATTTTATCATGAACGTGCATTGAAAAAATTAGAAGGAACTCTCTAGGTTAAAGGTTATATGGAATTAAAGGATCACTCTACCTCGTTGTAGAAAAAAAGACTGCAAATAGATGACTAAAACATGGGAATCCATGTTCCAAGATTTTCTTTAGCTTCATCTCCAATGGAGGTTTGTAGAGAGGATATTTCTCGAGAAAAAAGTCTAATTTTAATTCATGGATTGGGAATGTAGTTGAAACGTTATTAACCCACTTAATAAGCCCAAAAATAAATAAATAAATTAACTAGGCTATGGTTAGCACGTGGGGTGAATTTCCCACTCACCCGTTAATGAAGCAGCGTACAAGGCAGTGATGTTGTAGGTTGCTTCGACAAGAGCACTTAACGAGCCGTCCTGCTGCTCTGTCGTTTGCGACTACAACTCTATCCTGGGGTTTGAGATAGAACTTCTAAGTGTTCATACAGGACTCACATCGATGGGGCGTTGATTGAGAATACGACATAAACTTGGCTCGTTTATTGACACTGCCAAGGCTGTGTCTAACAGCCTTTAGGGTCCTCTTTGAGTACCTTTTGTGGGTTCCTTAGGGATTCGTACAATGGTTTTTCCACCATAAATGTAAAACATAACATTTAAAGGACACTTCACATCTTTTTAACCAAAAACGAACACCTGCAACATGTCTTAACATGCTAGAACATTGAAGAAACACATGGACGTTCCAAGGGTAAACTTTCAAACGCCTTGGATGTTATTGGACGTTTAATCTCTAAATATTATGAAGCTTAACATAATACCTATAAAATTCATAATTACTCATAGAACGACTTAATAATACTATAACACACCTCTAAACACATAAAAACATCTAAGACCTCTTGTTGACTAGTCGTGGAATGGTTTGTCGTCGTTAGACGTTCGACTTCCAAATAACTTCAAACCTATCATGCATACTTTAAAATAATTAATTTATGTGCTAAAACGCTTATAGAAATATGTGAGGCTCTAGACACCTTAACTCATTTTAGGTGTGTTTTTTCTCTCATATGGTCATGCTTCCAAAATGAATTGTTTAAGAGTTTAATTATTGAATATTTAGCATACATCACTGTAAAGTTTTGGTGCTTCAGAGAAATGATTTTTGAAAGTTGTCTAATTTTTCTTTCAAGAAAATTGTAATAATATGCATCCAAATGATGTATATAAGCATGATAATGTGTGGATAAGGATTTCCTCCTATTTGATGCGAAAAATATGAGTTTTATTACATGATAAATTGTAGAAGTATTTTCTATATTCTTGATGTGTTTTGAGTCTCTTGTTAATGTAAAATTCATGTTCCTCCTAATTGTGCATTGTATATTGTGTTTTATGTTAAGTGCTACTTGTCTTGAGTTCCTTATCTCTTGAAAGTGGCTAAAATTAAGCAAGTGTTAGTTGAGGACTAATGTTTTCCAAGAGGGGGACTATGTAAAACCTCTAAAATGAATTACTTGAAGCTAGAGACTAATATGTATATATTGAAGGTTTAGATTGCTAAAATAAATTATTATAGTGTTTTAAGACAGTGCCTAAAGTCTTGTGGTGTTTTGAAGTCAAACGTCCATGACATTCAAACGGTTTTTCTTGATATGTGAGTGTGTGTTTTATTGTGCCTTTGCGTGATTAACATGTTAGTTTGTGTGTAAAATGGTGTTAAGGATTCCTAACGTGTATACTAGTGTAGTTAATTTAGAACGTTTGAGCACGACTCTCCATGGACCAACCTGAGGGTCCTTGAGAAGGACCTAACTTGTTGGTCAAGACTGCCAAAACAATCTCAAACTACGAAGGCAATCAACGCACCTTAGGTCAATTTATGCACCATAAATTGGAGCTGAGGTTCATATTTTATGGAAGAAGCATTTTCTCCCATGTGAAGAGCCTCTTATCCATACCATACAGAAGAAGGGTCATTCATTTGTTGATCTACGGGGCGTAGATTGGTCCATCAATAGTGACCTACAAATTTTTCTGCATGGTCTCAGCCAAGCCAGTTTCTTTTTAGGAAATTCACGTATTGTTATACATTTTTTTGGGAAATTACTTAAAGGTATTTTAAATATCATTACATGTATAGAACCCCAAGAAAAGTTCACTATTCAAAATCATAACCCAAACCCTAACGAAGAACTCTTTAATCCTCCATTGGAGCTTCAAACAAGGAGGGAGCTTGGAGCTTGATTTCTCAATCATTTCTCTTTATGTTTCGTGGATAATAATAAATAAAGGTATGGTGTTTCATCCTTGAACTTTATTTCTTCTAGGAGCCAATCTTCAATGTTTTTTCCAAGTCTTTTCAAAATATGAACTCTGCTATTTTTGTATCTAGCAATGGGTTCTTTCAAAAAAATGTTTTCAGTGGTGGTATGTTAACCTAACCTTCTTCTATATATTATAGTATAGGTATTTAAATTGTGATGATTGGTATGGTCCACTTATGGTGGCAGTGCTTATGTGATATAATTGTGATTATTGTGGCCTCGCCTGCATTACTTTATGATTTGTGAATAATGTGGCCTTGTCGGCATCACTTTATGAACTATGAGTGTATTATGTTAGAACTTGAATATGTTATAATTGTGAATGTTTATATGACTATATGTATAGGTGAAGTGAAAGCATATGTTCTTCTATTTTATTATAAGTGATCATGATAGGTTATAGTAATGTTTTCATGTGTGTATCCCTTATGTTGAAGTGTGAATCTTTCAAGTTTACTATATGAGTCTTTTGATGGAATATGATGATTTCTCTATAGAAAAGTGTAGGATCAATTTTAGTATACTTGGCTGTCCCTATATTCTACTTGAATGGTATTGTACGTGTTATAAGATAATGATATTTGTGTCTTCTTTTAGTCGACCTACGTTTCTCTACTAGATATATGAAGAATACGAATATGACTCTTTATATAGTAAGTTAAAGCACTTTTGTCATGTAGGTATATATATGATTGATATATGGCCTTAAATATATGTAAGAGGATCATTTATGTGGAACCTTCAACCTAGATAGAATGTCATGATATCCTTGAAGTTAAAAATTGTAATGATATTTTTCTTGGGTGAATAATGGACTGAGGGGTTGTGATAAAGGAATTACATGAATTCATACTGAGTAAAGTCGTGAAACTATCCTTCTTAAGCTGTTGTTGACCCCCTATAGTAAGGTGTATTGTGATTTTGTTATGACATCTATATGGTACCTCTTCATATGCCCTTTTATTGAATTACTCTATGTGAACAAAGGCTAGCAGTGGGAGAGTATGTTTAAGGAGTAACTCTACATAAGATGAGGGTAGAGTACAAAAAAACTCTTGATATTCCTTCCCATGTGCCTACATGGGATTTGTCCTAGTTGTTCCATTGAAAAGTAAAACATCTTGCATCGGAGTAGGGTAGACTCTGAATTCCATGCCTAGATAGTATGGTCTATGTCGCTTATTACCTATCCTCATCATGTGATATAGATTCTAGTATTTTATAGGTTCTACAAAGTTTAGGAAGTGGAATAGGATACTATCTAGACATTACACGAGTAGGATTTGCAAATTCTAGTGTGTAGGTTCCCTAGGTTTTCTCCAAGACTATTATGTGAATGTCTTTAATTGTTGATTGTATTTTATATGGCTTCATGAAAATATTTAATTAAGTTAAATTCATTTGAATTGAGAAGCACTTTTCAAGAGTTTCTTTAAGGAACTTTTAGGTAAGCTTGAAGAGGGTATATAGGCGGTCTCTTCATGTTTTACTGAGGTGAGTTTTAGACTAACTTTAGGTAGGAGATTTAATTGAATATATTGAATAATCTTATGTTAGGAATCCTTGAGAATCTCTTAGGTATGTGTGAAGGGGTTTTATGGGTGACCGGTTCATCTCTCACTCAAGTGAGCCTTAGGAGGACCTCTCGTAGGATAGTCTTATACTTGTAATATTTGAATTGATGATATTCTATATTGTTGAATGTTACTTATATGTTGTAATGTTTGATTGTAAGTGACTCTTATAATTGTTTTATCAAGTTTTCTGCAACAAAGCATGTTTTATACAAATGTCCTTTTAGTTTTGTTTTAATTGCATGTCAACATACTTAGTGCATCCTAATATACTAATTTTACATTTTTTTCCCATATCTCTAATGGTGTAGTTGGCATTTTAGAGGATTTATTCAACTGAATCTTGCATATTATTATCCATTCAAGCAAAGTTGTGGTGTGTCCTCAATTGATTCGAGGACATCCATCACAATGTTTACTTTTCTTGATAAAGACGTTGAAATAGGCTTGGATATTTAAATATTTTTGATGTATGGGCTGCGTCCCAACATATTTGTGTGTCTAAAATGGTGACATTTAGACTTAGAATTTCCTTATGAATTTCTATAAAAATAATATTTTGAAGCATTTTTATTTCTTGTAAAAAGTTTAACTCCGCACTATTGTACGTACATGTATGCAATGAATGATTCAAAAGGGCTTGTACAAGACCACAGAGATGTCAAGTATGTTGTGCCACAATTTGAGAGTATTATATCTTCTAGGGTATACTCTCGGGTCGTGACCAAAATAAATCCTAAAAACCATTTCAAACCCCTAAAAACCCAAAGATCTAAACTCTAACAACCTGAATACAACCCTTAAGCTAAAGTCCTAAGCCCTAAAAACTAAATTCAAACCTAAAATCCTAAATACTAAACCTTAAACCTATGAAACCCTAAATCCTAAAAAAAACTTAAGCGCAAAACACCAATCCCTAAATCTAAATCCAATCCTTAAACCCAAATACTTAACTTAAAACCTAAGAGGACGGTAAACTTTAAACCTTGAAAAATTCTAAACACAATAATCCCTAAAATAAAACCTAAACAAATTAAAACGTATTCAAAACCTTAACCTATAAACCCTAAATCCTAAAATTTGTAAAACCCTAAACCTAATGTCACCCATAAAAAACTAATCCCTAAACCCTAAACCCTAAAAAGTCCTTAGAAACACTTAATTGATAAAAATCCTAACAAACACAAAAATCCCTAAACCTCAAAAACGCTAAGTTCTAAGAACTTAAAAATCCTAAATCCTATAAGCTAAGCACAAAAAAAAACCGATTTCGTAAACCATAAACCTAAATTATCCTAAAATTCAACAGCTCTAAACCCTAAAATGGATATATAAAACCCTTAACCTAAAATCCTATGTCTAAAAGCCCTAAGCCTTAAACCCTAACCTGAAATCCTAAATACTAATCTTAAAACACTAAGATTGAACCTTAATAATCCCTAAATAATATAAAACTACAATACTTAAAAACCTTACGAAATCATAAGCTCTAAACCCTAAATCATAAAAAATCTAACCTTGTTGCTAAAAAAACCCTAAAACCTAAAAAATTATAAGAAACACTTAAGCCCTAAAAACACTAAAACACAAGAAACTAAAAAAAACTCCAAGCTCTAAATCCCGTAAATGTGTAAATTGTATATGTTCGCCCTAAAAGAACACAAAAATAGCAAAGCCCTAAATCCAAACCAGTAAAACCCTAAATAACCTAAACCTAAAAAAACTAAAGTCATAAACACAGAAAACCTTGATGAAACCCTTAACTGAAATCAAATTACTATAAAAACCACTTGATACCCCTACTAAATTGTATGGTCTATACCCTAAATCGTAAAATTCAATAAACCCTAATTTTAGATAACCAAAAAACCCTAAGCACTAAGCACTACAAAACTCTAAAAATCCCTTAACCCTTACAAACCAAAAAAACTACAAAAAAAGCTAAACATATATTTTTTATGCTTTGAACCCTTTAAAGCCCTATATCATATATGCTAAATACTAAACGACATTACAAAAACACTAGAATCCTTAGCCCTAACCACAAAAAAAAACAAAAACCGTAAAATAAAACTCTAAATCATGGATCTAAAACCCTCAGAAACAGTTAACCCTAAACCTTAAGAAAACATAAATCCTATTAACCCTAAGAAACACTTAACCCTTAAAAATCTTTTAAAACCCAAGACCCCGTAAACCTAAAAAAAGCATTCTCTAAACCAGATAAAGACCTAAATCATATGTGACAAACCCTAAAAAACCCAAAAAAAAATTTAAGCCCTAAACCATAAAAATGTTAGCCTAAAATACTCAAAACCCTAAACACTAATAATCTACATAAAACCTTTAACCTAATAACCTAAACATTAAACACCCCTAATCCCTAACGTTAAACCCTAACCTAAACCCTATCGCTTCCTCATTTCCATATTTTATCTCTCTAACTTCTCTCACTAAATGCCCGCTCTCTAGGAATATATCAGTAGATGACTCTAACGGCTAGTTTAAACAAATGGAGACGGCGAGTGAGCCATTGGAGGACTCGTGTAGGCTGCCTGACAAGCGTCTACAAAGGCGCCTGAAGGAGACTAACACAATGCAATAATAATCGCCACTTAATTCATCTCCGATCACTGCAAATTCTCCTTTGAATTATGCGATGAACAGTGCAAACTTCCAGAGGGAAATGTAAGGGAATCGTAAAATTATTTCCCTTGAATTCATCAAGATAAATCTAGAAGATAGAGATACTGGTAATGATTCTTCTCATCAATGGGAAAAACATACTGAAAATTCAGGTAATTTGGTCGTGCCAATTGAGAGAAGGGAAATGGCGATTTCTAGGGATTTCTCAATTGATTGGAGGTGAAATACTTAACGTGGTTTTTCCCCTTGGAAAGGCGCACCTCCAACCAAAAATTCAGCCCCAACATATGCTCAGAATGCTAGTGGAAAAAACTGTGTTTCTGGAGAAGTCGCGAAAAATGTTCTTGAAACTGGAACTCAAAATCAAAAAACTTCCTTGTTGATTGGAGGTGAAATACCTACAGGGATTTGTTTCCTTTTGATAGGAACCTCTAATTAATCAATTTACACCACAATGGATGGCTAGGTCGCCGACGATAAGAATTTTGGTGACTCAAATATTAGTCGAATGGAAATTGTTGAAGGTGGGGAAAATGAGGTAGTATCTGATATTCAAGGTGTTCATCACACTAACATATCCAATCAACTTCTCCAAAACTATAATCCAATGAGAAATTATGTGCAATACAATTCAAAAATCCAACATGGGGGAGTGACTGGAAAATCACAGCTGGGAATTCTATTCTAAACTCGAATATTCAACAAAGCAGATCTGTAACTCAACCAACAGAGTGATTGAAGTGGAGAACTTATCACACTTCTCGGTTGTAGTGAATGTTATCAACCACACAATATCAAAGGAAAATCTATCGTAGGCAGCTATACAGGATGACTTCACTGATCGTGGTAAGGATGTTAACATACTGAAACAACAAAAAACTGGTATTCAAGAAGAGGGGGAGCAACAATCAGGTATGCAAGCTGATCATAATAATCAAACTATTGAAGGGAAGATTCAGGGAAAAAAGCAAAATGAAAATGGACAAAGGTAGAAGGAATAGAAATCAGGTAAGTGTCCTCAACCCAATTATAAACTAAATAAGAATTATAATTATACTAGTGTTGGCCATGTGGATTAAAATTCCATCGGAAATGTAGCTGATGATTTTGGTAATGTAGTACACAAAAATATAGCCAATAAGTTTGGGAATCAAAATGAGCATAATCAATGGAAAAGGGATGGTGATCGGGGACAAACAAATTAGAGTAATGTGGGGGAAAATAAAGATGAAAACAAATACCACAGAGACTTCCAAAAACTCTCTGTAATTTGGATAAACAAAATTCTGTTTTAAGAAATAATTCCCAGCCTACTCCCCAACAAAAAGTGATTGAAAAAAACATTCCTAAAATCCATAGATCTGCTCCTCATATTGTGGTTTAGACCTTCACTGCAAGGTTGAGACACATTCATGCTGCTCAAGAACCCACCATTGTGCTCAAAAATCCTCCTAGACAGACTACCATGCAAGGACAACCTGCAGTCATCTTTGACATGTATGATTTTGTTCATAAATTAGAGGTTGATTGTAAATATACATTGGTGGGAAAATTCAATGTAACAATGCCTAAAATAAAACTCATCAGGAAAAGCTATATTCAACAAACCCAACTAAGTGTGTGTGTGGGGGGGTTATTATAGCTCACTATAACATTAGGCATGTGTTTATTGATCTTCAAAATGATTTTGACTACAACATTGTTTGGACTAAACAAAGAATGATTATTGAGGGTAAACATATGAGATTAAAGGCTTGGACACCATACTTATTCAGGATATTTAAACTCCTATTAATCTAGTTTGGATTGTCTTACCAGGGATGCCATGTCATTGCTTGAAGAAACACTTCTTGATCCCTCTCCTAGAAAATATAGGCATACTTTTATGTTTAGACACTACATTTATTACAATAACAAAAGCAGGTATGGCAAAAGTAAAAATGGAGATTCACTTGACTTAACCCAGGCCAAGACATGTGTGGATTGGATTAGAGAATGTTGATGATACTATGGGAATTTGGCAGCCTGTAGAGTATGAATATATCCCACCATATTGTGAGTATTGCAGACATTAAGGAAATGAGGTAGATGAATGCAAATCAAAGATGAGAGATGATGACTAGGGAAAAATAATGGAAAAGGAAAAGCAGAAAAGAGACAGAACCAGGGAACAACAAAATCACTAGAAGAAAGAGAATGTTCAACAACAGACTAAGGATAATGAGGAAAAAAGAGAACAAAACCACAATGATAAGGGGAAGAAGAAACAAACAGAACAGCCAAAAGAAGATGAATGGGTCACACAAAGGAGAAAGAGCTCCAAAACACAGTAAGAGAAGAATAATAAGACAGCATGGAAACAAATCCATACTCCAAATCATCCAGCAAATGTATAAATTCAGAATACATCTCAGCAAACTCGTAACCACAATAATTTCAAATATAATTCTATCAATAATTTGTCTATGCAGGAACCTTATGTAGGAAACCAAGAGAAACAACTAGAAAGGGAAAAGACAACCCCATAGGGAAGCACAAATAGAAGCATCATCATCACAAGACCATCTTATTAGAATCCAACAGTAAAAAAATTAGGTATCATAGCTATGCAACCTAACTCTTTTTGTGTTTTGAATGAGAATGATGAAGTTTTTGGAGTTATGGAAGGGGGGTGTCAGGAGGAACCTAGTAACTTGCAGGAAGGGGGTACCAAAGGGGGGAGTTTGCCTCAAGTTATGCATGAGGGGTTGTACATTGACCATTGTCCAGACATTAGAGCCCCTGATAATTCTATCAATAAGTAACTTCAAGAGGAACAACAATAGAACCAACAACTGGTGCATGCTGCAAAAATTAAACAACAAAAAAGTGAAATTAACAAAGAAAAACAACAAGACAAAAATAAAGATAGTGAAGGAAAAGACAATGTTACAAAGACAAATGATAAAAGGAAGAATATTGAAAATTGTACTCCTGAAATCTCCCCCTATAGAAAAAACAATCCATGCAAACAAAAAAGGGAAGCTGCTAAATGGAGACAATGTATACAACAGAACAGTGAAGAGGAACAGGCTCAAGGAAAGGGGGAAAAACCATGAAAAAAATTTGTGATGGTCAATGACAACCATGGTTTAGATATTATACCTTAGCAAACTAGATACATGACTCCACCTTGGACAGAACCACCTAATAAGGAGCAACAATTATGTCAAGTTAATATTATACCATTGATTGATGAGTGTGCTGTGAATATTTTTGAAGATTAATTGGATAGAGACAACCAATATCTAGATGATATGGATGAGGAGGATGAGACTAGTGATGCTCTATTTAAAGCCTTTAGTACTTAATCTAATTATGCTTTAGAGGATGAGCTTAAAAAGGTTTCAAAAAAGCAAGGTTTATCTTCAAGAGGGTTCCAACATGATAGGTTGCATTTCAAGAATCAAGATATCAACGCTATCACAGCTAGTAGACCAAATACTTGATTATTCTTCTCTAGATCTTCCCATTGATAAGTACAATCATTTGGAATGTTAGAGGGATCAACACTCAAGGTATGTTGGAGAGGCTCAAAATAATTAGGGAACTCCACCAATTGTCAATTATTATTATCTTCAAACCTTTTTCAGATAGTGTACATGTGCAGAATTTAAAAGTTCAATTGAATATGGAAAATGCTAGTAGTAACTGTAATGTTAAGATTTGGGTTTTTTGGAGTAGTGATATTGACTGTAATATTCTTTATGAAGATGCACAAAAAATCACACGTGACATAAAACAAAATGAGTTACAGAGACAGTTCATTACTACTTTTTTCTATCCAAATGTAAAAATTATCTTATGAGACCTCTTTGGGATAAAATGATTCAGCAAGCCAATGAGTAGAACAAACCTTGGTGTGCAGTAGGTGTTTTAAATGTTATAACTGCAGTGGATGAAAGTTTGAAGGGGCACCTTACAATATGAGGAAAATCATGGACTTTATACCTGTTATTCAACCAGATGGTCTTGTGGATATTGGTTTCAGTGTCAACAAATTCACATGGTCCAATAAGAGATATATTAATCACTGAATCTTGAAGAGACTTGACAGGGCGATCGTTAATGACGCCTGCCTTGAAAATATTCGTGAAACCACTTTTACATGTTTGACTTCTACAGGCTCGGATCATTTTCCTGTTTTGATGGAAATGATTTCAAAAGAAACAAATAACATCAAGTATTTCAAGTTCCTGAATTATTGGGTAGACAACCCTCTTTTCATGAATACTGTGCAGACTTGTTAGGATATAGAAGTGAAGGTACTAGTATGTGGAGATTTCATTCTCCACAAAAGTGATGATAACATAAGTTCCTTATATGATATTAATGCTAAATATATCAAGTTCCTCAAGTTGGAGAACACTATTTTGAAATAGAAAACTCAATTACAAAGATGGTCACACAAATTCTAAGTACTTCAATTACATTATAAGAGGAAGAAGAAGAAAATTATTTGTGCTCAAGATTATCAGTGAAGATGGGGAATGGATAAAAGATGAGGAGGATATTGGTGAGAAAGGTTATGCTCATTTTGAGGAGATTTTTAAAGGTGAGAAAAATCTCATGAATAAAGATACTTTGGAATGCATTCCAAGGATGGTTAGTCAAGATCAAAATTGCCATCTTACCAGTCTGCCCAATACGGAGGAACTTAAAAGTGTGATTTTCTCTATGAATCCTAATTCCGCAGCTGATCTTGATGGTAGTTATAATTACTTCTTTCAGAAGTATTGGCACGTCATCAAGGATGATTTAATGGGACTTGTTAAGTCCTTCTTTAGTGGGAAAATGATTCCTAAGTATTTCTCCCATTCTTTTATTGTCCTACTACCTAAAAGTAGTAATCCAAACTAGCTAACATAGTTTAGGCCTATAAGTTTGAGTAACTTCACCAGCAAGATTATATCTAAAATAGTGAGAAACAGTCTTAGCCCTATTCTCCCTTCTTTGATATCTTCTAATCAATCCGGGGTTGTTAAAGGTAGAAGTGTTTCTGAGAACATAGTGCTTGCTCGGGAAATCATCCACCAAATTAAGAAACCCAATGTTCATAGTAATGTCATCATAAAGCTAGACATGGTAAAGGCATTTTACAGGGTTTCTTGGTCATAAATTTGCTTTGTTCTAACGAAAATGGGGTTTGAGGAAATATTCATAGATACGGTCTGGAGAATCATGGACAACAATTGGTATTCGATAATTGTCAATGGTAAGAGATATGGCTTCTTTTATTCCACAAGAGGTGTAAAACAAGGTGATCCCTTATCCCCTACCCTATATATTTAAGGTGCGCAAGTGTTATCTAGGTCTTAGCAAGTTGTATTTTCATCCTAACTATTATGGCTTCATCATGAAGAGGAGGGGACCTCAACTAAATCACCTGCGCTTTGCTGAGGATATAATACTCTTCACTTCTTGAAGGAACAACACCTTGAAACTCTTAATGAAAACTTTACAGAAGTATCAAGAGACTTCGTGACAGCATATCCATGACGACAAGATTAATTTTATGCTACCTAGGAATATACATTTTTCAATTCTTGTTAACAAAGTTGTATGAAGGATTACAGGATGGCAAAGCAAGCAACTCATTTATGGAGGTAAATCAGTTCTAAAAAAGCATGTGTTACAGGCAATACCCATACATATACTTTTTGTAGTAACTCCTCCAACCACTGTGCTTAAACAAATCCAAATGCTAATGGAAAATTTCTTCTTGGGATGGAGGAATGGGAGAAAGAGATATCATTGGGCATCATGGAAGAATCTTAGCTTTCCATATGATGAAAGGGCGGGTAGGCATGAGAAATTTAAAGGATTCTTGTATGGACTTTAAATTCAAACAATGGTGGATTTCCAGAACCAAAAAAACCTTGTGGGGTGACTTTCTGAAAGCAAAATATTGCCAAAGATCCAATCCTATTTTCAAAAGGTGGGATACTTGACAATCATTGACATGGAAAAAAATGTTGATGAACAGACAACATGTGGAACAACATATCCAACGGAAGCTTCAGGCTCGAAGTTGTTCCTTTTTGTTGGATAATTAGCTTCGCAATGTCCCACTACCACATTTTTCCAACAATTGCAACAAATTTAACAATGCAACAGTGGATGATTTCTAGGAAGAAAGTAAATGGAACTTGAACAAGTTGATAGAACATGCACCAGCCAGTAATTTCTTTAATATTATTGCAAAAGAAATTTCCCCTCAACATCAGCTCCCTGATCAAGCAGTCTCGAAGCTCAATAACCATGGAAACTTTACATGTTCATCAATTTTGGAGGATATCAGGTAAAAATGGGTAAAAATCAGTTCAATTCACTCTTATGGCATAAAAACATTCCTTTTAAATATTCTTTTACATTATGGAGGACCCTATGGGATAAACTCCCAACTAATTACAAATTAACTAATTTTGGCATTGAGTAATCAAAGTGTTTTTGTTGTCTTGATAATGAAGATATAGAAAAATTTTAGCACACCTTCATTTCAAGCAAATTTGCTTCAAAAGTTCGGAGCAATTTTGCAGCCACAACAGGATCCAGTATGGCTGCTATTCACTGCAGCAGCTACTCCAACATTGGTGGTCTGCAAAGACAAACAATGCAGCCCACAATATGCTTCTAAAAACCACCCCTATTTTCATATGATGGAACTTATGGAAGAATAGTTGCCCAGGCAAATATAAGGGTAAAGCAACGAATATGAGCATGGTGAAATACGCAATTTACAAAGACAACTACAAGATGTTGAGCATAGCATTTTTTCATATCAAATGGCAAGCCAAATGGACTGATTTGATCAAGAAATGTGAAGGATGTGTTCATGACACCAAGGTATGTTTGGTAGCATGGAGAAAATCCACAGATCAGGGGATCAAGGTAAAGCTGATGGCAGTGCACTGGCAAATAGGGGTAGGATGGGTGATGGAGATATTTTGAGGGATAAAGATGACCAATTGCTGATGGACATCGCAACAACTCTTTGTGAAGGAATGAAAAATAAGCCTGAGATTGAGGATCTATTTTTGGTCTAACTTGGGCATTGGAGCTAGGTTACAAGAACATGTTATTGGAACTTGATTCACATCTCGTTGTAAATTGGATAAACCAAAAGGAAGACCCTCAATGGAATTTCATAGTTCAGCTACGCAGGCTGCAAAATCTGATCAACTAGACCAAAAACTTCAAAAGCACACACTTTTATAGAGAAAGAAATTAGTTGCTGATGCACTTTCAAAACACAGCCATCAAACAACGAATTCCTAGGTATATTTCAGCCACCAACAACTACCTAGGGAAGCAAGGGCAAACTATCAACTGGACTTAATGGAAATCCCAAGTTTTAGGAGGAAGAAAACTAAGAGAACTAAAGAACCTCCGTGATTTTATTATCTTTTTAACTTAGCTATAATACTAATAATTTTAGATTCTTTGAATAGGTTAGGATAGTATTAAATACTTTGCAAATGTAAAGGGAGAGTCTCCCTTGTTTATGTTTCCTAGATGCTAGGTATGGAGAGGAGTTGTCTCTTTTTGGTACTTTATTTTTTTTATTAATCTTTTGGGTATGGGGAGGAGTTGACTTCATTTTTGGAAAGTTGTCTCCAAAGCACGATAGGTTGGAGATTAGGTTTATGCCCCCCTCCGTGTATTTTGTTTTGTTATTATGTTAAGGCTTGGGGGTGTTGCTCAACTGTTACCCTCCAAGTGTAATTCAACTAAAAAAAACCTAAAACCCTAAGAAACACTAAATTCAATACATCAAGAAAACCGTAAAAGAAACTATAAAAAAAAATTAAAACTCTACAAAATCCTAAGTTGTAAGCTATAAATTCTAAAAAAATGTTAAACCCTTAGCCAAAAAATACAAAAAAAACACCTAAACCCGATATCCTAAACCCTAAAACCACTATGAAACAACTCAACCTTAAATCCCTCATGTCACTACCCAAATCCGGGCCGTGACTAGAACCCACACTTACCCTCCTATGTGAGCGAACCAACCAATCTAAACTCTAACATTTCAATACAATATCAACAGTAAATAATGCGGAAGACTCAAACTCATTAACTAAAACCAATTCATTAACTTCTAAAATTAAACATCTATTATTCCCAATATCTGGAAGTCATCATCACAAGAACATCTATGATCAAATTACTAAACTAAGAGTATTCTAAAAGCTTAAACAAGTAAAAGCTAGTCCATGCCGGAACTTCAAGGCATCAAGACATGAGGAAGAAGATCAAGTCCAAGCAAGAAGCATTAGCTCACCCTCAAGATCCGATGTGACGAAGACTAGCTAGAATTGCGGTTGATTTGAAGATGACGGTACGTTTGCTGCACTCCACAAATAGACAAGAAGAAAACATAAAAGTAGGGGGGTTTGTACAAACACAAGTACTGAGTAGGTATCATCGGCCAACCCAAAATAGAAAATAGTATATATTAAGCAATATCATAAAATCAACTAATATCCTTAGCATGCAGCATTTACAATTACCATAACCCTTGGATACAACACCAAGCTCATCAATGAGGACTCACGCATCCTCATTATACTCATTTGGGAATTAGGTTCATTAGATTGAGTATATTAACATCTTCAAGATTCATTATCTTTATTCCTCTTGTGTCGGTACGTGACACCCCGCTCCTCATATACTATCCTGGTGTCGGAACGTGACACTCCGATCCTCATTCTATCCTGGTGTCAGAACATGACACCCGATCCATATTCTATCCTGGTACCGGAACGTGGCACCCGATCCATATACTATCCTGGTGTCGGAACGTGACACTCCGATCCTCATATACTATCCTGGTACCAGAACGTGGCACCCGATCCATATACTATCCTGGTGTCGAAATGTGACACTCCGATCCTCATATACTATCCTGGTACCGGAACGTGGCACCCGATCCCCTAATCTCACTACTTTTGTTCATCAAGCCTTCCTTTATACCAAGGCATCATCATTAACAAAGTAGATTGGGTTTCTTTTTCAAGATTTAGGATTCAATAGCTTCATCATGCTTATTTGATCACAATTACATAATCTCATTTATGCAAGCATACAATTAAGCATACAGAAGGGTTTACAATACTACCCATACATATCATTCGCTATTAATAGTTTACTACGAATAGTATAAAAACCATAACCTACCTCCACCGAAGACTAGTGATCAAGCAAGCAAATTCCCAAAGCTTTGTGTTTTCCTCTTCGTTTCTCCTCTCTCGATCAATCCTCTCTCTCCCTTTGTTCTTTCTAATTTACTTATTCCAACCCTCTTTATTTTACCCTAATTAGTATATAATTAAGAATAAAAGATGGCAATAATAACCCACTAATTAACTTAAGGTTACCTCTTTTAACCCCCAAGTAAATATACTTATTAACATTAACCCACTAACTTTATAATTAAAGTAGGAATAGTCAAAAACGTCCCTTAAAACAATTGAGGAATTTTTACTCAGACTGGGATTTACGCAGCCTATGACGGCCCGTCGCGCCTGCGACGGTCCGTCCTGCTGCCCCGTCACAGAGTTCAGAGACTCAATTTCTCTGAAGAGTTTGTGACGGTCCGTCACACCTGTGACGGTCCATCCTGCCATTCCGTTACGAAGTTTAGAGAGTCAATTTTCAGTACCCAATTTTAGATTTTCTAAGTGTTTTGAAACGAGACCATGCGACGGTCCGTCGTGCCCATGACGGTCCATCGTGGGGTCCGTCGCCTCAGCCTGTTTTTCCAGAAATAAAATCTGCTTTTCAAAATGACTAAACAGGTCATTACACGTCAGAACCCCAAAACCTCTACACCATAAAAGCTCCACGCACTTAACACCATAAAGCCCTAAATTGTATATTGTATACCCTAAAAACCACAAACAAATTATATGACCTAAATCATAAACATATAAAAACCTAAAAAATATAACTTAAATAACCCAAATCCCTAAACCCTAAAAACCTAGAAAAAATCCCCAAGTCCTAATCCATAAAAACCTTAATAAAGAGTTAATGCTTAAAACCCATAAGAATCCAAAAAAAAAAATAAACGTGAAAAAATTCTCGCACAAACGGTCTAAACCCTTAAAATGTATTTGCTTAACCCTAAAACATAAAAAAAATACCCTACACCTTAAAACCTTAACCCGAAAAAACCTAAACCAGTTTAATCTCAAAAACAAAACCGTTACACTATAAAAACCTAGATAACCCCATAACCTTAAACCCTAAGCCTTATTCACTTAACCTTAAGCTAATAGCCAAAATCCTAAACCTAATATCCCATAAAACCTTAAACCCTAAACCTTACGAAGTCTTCAATCCTATAAACCTTAAAGTAAATCCAAAAAAAATTGAAACACCTAAAAACCCAATGATTTAAACCGCAAACCTTAAGAAACACATTGCACTTAAAAATCCAAAAAAAAACCCTAATCCTAAAAAACTCTATGCTATTCAACTTATAAAGTCATAAATTGCATATGCTAAACCCTAAAAACACTAAAGAAAACCCTAAAAAAAACCTAAAAATTATACAAAACCATAACCGAATATGCCCAAAGCCCTACATCTTAAAAAGCTAGAATAAACCCTTCGCCTAAAAAAAACCACGGACCGAAACCATTAATTAAAACCCTAAATCCTAAGTCTAAAAATGTAAAGAACCCTTAACCAAAAGCCATAGGAAAATAAAAAACCATTACATATAACAGGAAAAGCATTAAAAGTCCCTACAAAACCCTATGTTTTAAAAACTAAATCCTAAAAATCCTTAAACCCTTAACCTAAAGAAACACAATATAAAAAAACTAAGCCCTACACCCTAAAAATACATAAGAAACACTTAACCCTTAACCCCTCCCTCCCCCCCCCCAAAAAAATAACTTTAAGTCCCTAAACCTAAAAAAACTCGAAACTGTAAACCATATAAAGACCTAAATCGTATAAACCCTAAAAACGCAAGAAATCATAAGATGTAACCTAAACCTTTAAAACCCCAAAAAATCTTAATTTAAAAAATCCAAAGCCTAATCCCTAAAACCAAGATTAAACCCTTAGCGAAAAGCCCTAAATATATATAAAAAAAATAAAACCCTAAACCCTAACCTAAAAAACTAAATCCAAATCCTGAAATCGTAGAAAATCCTAAATTCTAAAATAAACCCTAAGATCAATTTGATATACCTAAAAAACACTAAGCTCTTAACTTTAAAAATTCATAAACTTGAACCCTAAAAAAACTTAAGCTATATACCCTAAACCCGAAAAATCCTAAGAAAAACTCAACCCTTGAGAACCCTTAAAAATATATAAACCCAAAACCACCAAAACACTATAATCTATACCCTATGAACTCCTATATCGTATATACTAAACCCTAAATATTACCAAAAACAAAAATAATCAAAGCAATAAATAATGAAGCTATAGAATTCTAAAAACCCTTAACCTAAAAACTCAAAGCTCTTAACCCTATAAACCTAGATAAGCCCTCAACCTAAAACTCTACACCTAAAAAATTCCAAAGCCCTAATCCTAAACTAAAACCCCAAACTATATACCTAAACCCTATAAACTAAACCATAAGAAATCCTAAATCCTATATGACAAAAAATAAACCTAAAATTATTTAAAAACACTAAAAAACCTTAAACTCAACACCCTAAATAAAGAAATTATGTAAATCCTAAACCTAGAAAAAATAAAGAAAAAACGCAAAGCGCAACAGAACACTAAAAAACACATAACCCATAAACCCTTAAAATTCCAAATCCCTAAAATAAAATAAAATAAAAGATTCAAAAACCCCTAAAAATATATAACTCTATGCTCTAAACCCTATAACATCATAATAACATTGTGACTATATTTTTTATAGTGTATCAACATTTTGAGGCCATTCAGAATGGAAAAGATCTAGAGAAGTAATTTTTGTAGTGCGCGTGTTTTGTGTACCGGTAGGCTACGGTTTCCTTTTCTTAGATTGAACATGAACATGTGAATGCATGTTGATTAGTTGGGATTCGGGTTGGGTAGTTATTGAAGCATGTATAGGTGTTAGAAATCATATTTTTTGCCTATTTCTGAGAATTATCGGGTAACTTTGATCATGTTTATTGTTATTAATTGACTTTCTTTAATTATGGAGTACTTGTATGCTTGATTACTCTTTATTGGATTTATGTTGAACTTAGTTTAGACTTTGCTAAAGCTTTCCATAGAAATGCATGATTCGAAACTAGTAGGACTTAGTTTTGCCCCGACTTCGCTTGGTCGGCTCAAATCCTTGTAGACCGGTGTAGCGGACTTGATTTTTATAGATTGGGCCTTAGATAGATAATGAGATCACTCAGGCGATAGTTATGCTTACATCTGCGATATTACGACTGTGGGAGTACCGTCAGTGACAATCAATTCTACTTCGGAATTCAAATTTGATTTTTGATTCAAGTTCAAGGACATACATTGATTGGTTACGTGTGAATGTGTTCCACGAGTATTTATGATTATGTATAGATAAAGACTCATTCAATAGCTAAGTTGACACCTTTATCAGGCATGCAAATTCAAGGCACGGGGTTTTATTTAAACTTGTGCACGAGTGTACCTTGTATTCTTATGGGAGACTAGTTAGGTGTAGTTATCTTATAAATTAATTTACTTAGTTCTTTCTACAATCATGTGCATTCGCTTGCTACATACTATTTAGTTCTTGACCTTTAGTTATGTAATTCCATTTATTTTCCTTTACTTTTAAAGTTCAGTTGGCCTATGATACCTACTGGGTACCTGTTGTTTTGTAGTCATGCTACGCACTACATCTATTTTTGTGACGCAGGTACGTGCAGTACTATCCAACGTTGATCATGTTATGAGAAATATGGTCTTGGGACGGGGTTGAGCACATGACATTTTGAACTATTTCAGTCTCCATCTGCATATATAAAGACTTCTGTTTTACTTTTTCAGACAGTCTAGTTTCAGCTGTCCACTTTCGGTACATGTATTCGTTTAGTTGGTAGCTCTGTACTAGTGACTTCCAGGTTCAGGGAGGGATCCTTATTTATATATATGTTTTTTTTTGCCTACGTTGGTATAGTAAATTTTTCCAACTCTTGTTTAGTTTCTATCCTCAGACCCATTACATGTTGTTCCGTGTTACTGGTCGACCTACCCACTACTGCGTTATAGAAGGTGCATGCTAAACCTTAAAACTACAAAAAAAACCTATATTAAACCCTAAATTGTAAATCCCTAAAATTTCTTAACCTTTAAAACCTAAAGCCTTAAACCATAAAAACCTAGATAAAACTCTTAACCTAGTGATGTAAACCAAAATAAACAATAAACCTTAAACAAATATGCTAATCCTAAACCCAACGACCCATGTAACCCCAAATACAATTCCTTAAGAAACTCTAAGTCCTATGAACTCTAAAATAAATTTGAAACCCATGAAAAAGCTACCAAATACTAAAAATCCGCCCTAAACCCAAAAAACACAAAAAAAACCTAAGCTTTGAATCCTAAGAAATACATAACCTTTAAAAACAACAAAAATCCCAAAACGTAAATAAACCAAACCTCTAAATTCTGTAAAACCTTATATCATTTGTGCTACACCCTAGAACAATTTTAAAAAAACGTTAACCTAAAGAACCTCAAAGACCTAAAAACCATAAAAGTACCTAAAAAACCAAATCCGTTATCCCTTAAAATCTGGAAAAAAACCTTAACCTTAAACCCCAAATATAAAATAAACCGTGTGCCCTGAACGCTAACCTAGAACTCTAAATCTTAAACGTAAAACACTAAGAAACTCTAAAACCTATAAATCCTAAAATAAACCCTAACACACAAAAAGCCTATAGACCTAATCCGTAAACAAATAAAATCGTAAAATCTCTTGCACTAGTAAACCCAAATCTCGAAACCCTATAAAACCTTGATAAAACCCTTAATTGAAAACCATAATCATAAACATAAAACCATAAGAAACACTATACCTTAAACCTTAAAAAAACATTACTACTATAAATATCTCGGCTATAAACCCTATAAAGCACAAAATTGTATATGCTAAATCATAAAAAATTACAATAAAAACATTTAACACAAAACCCTAAATCTACTAAAACCTAAAAACCCTAACCTCAAAAACACAAAGACCTTAACCAAAAAAACCCTAACCTCAAAAACATAAAGCCCTAAATGCTAAAAACCTAAATAGAACCCTCAAACTAAAACCCTAAAATTAGATTCAGAAAAAAAAACTAGGCCCTAAAACATAAACCTTAACTTAAAATGCAAAGAAACTCTAAACCCTTAACTTTTGGGAAACCCAAAATCCTATACATTCTAAAATAAACCCTCATGAAAATTTAAAACCCATAAGAATCCCAAGCTCTAAATCCTAAATCAAAAATAAATTATAACCTAAACCTACAAAACAAAAAAAAACCTAAAACGTAAGGAACACTGACCCTTAAAAACCATGAAACACTACGCATAGGAAAACTATAAGCTATAACCCCTACAAAGACCTAAATCATATATGCTAAAACCTAAAAAACAAAAAAAAATATCACTAAACTCTTAATTTATAATATCTTAAAAAACCTTAACCAAAAAAATCCAAAGCCGCAAATCCTAAAAAAGTAAACAAAAAATTAAACTAAAACCTAAAATCAAAAAAACCCAAATCCCTATATCCTAAACCCTAACCTAAAAATGTAAATCCTAAACCTAAAATCTTAGAATAAACCCTAATATAAACCCTAAAAACACTTTAAGAGGATCTTCAAGAGCAAAGACCGGAGAACAGTAAGAGCTGATTTGTCTCAATCCCTACAAAACCCTAAGCTCTAAGCCATGAACCCTAAAAAACCCTAAGAAAAACTTCACCATTAAATATCCTGAAAACCAAAAACCTATAAAACTAATAAACCCAAAAGATCTAACCCCTATATCCTAAATAATAGTATCCACTAAACTTATAAAATGCAAAAAGCCCAAAGAAACACTTGATCCTTATAAAATCCTAGATCTATAAAAGAATGTAATCCTTAAAAAATCTTATCTCTAAACCTTATAAATTGCTAAATCATATATACTTAACTCTAAAAAATACAAACAAAAAACTTTAAATTCTAAAAACCCGTATCCTAAAAAAACACAATGCGATAAACCCTAAAAACCCACATAAAACACTTAACCAAAAAAATCTTAAGACCTAAACCATAAACTCTATATGATAAACTATGAAAAAAAATTAAAAAAAATAAAACCATAAGAAACCCTAAAACCTAAACATTAATAAACCATAAACCCTATAAAACATAAAATAAACCCTAAAAGCCATTTAAAAACCCTATAACCCTAAGCTCAAAACCCTAAATCCTAAAAATAAGTATACTTTTTACATAAGGAATATATTGAAACCCTAGAACCTAAAAAATAATCCTTAAAAACATTAAGAATCATTTAATCCTTAAAAATCATAAAAATTTGAATACCCCTAAAAAAACTCCTAGCTATATGCCCTATAAAGCCTTTAATCGTATATGTTATACCCTAAAAACATTTTTTTAAAAAAAAAAGAGTCCTAAACCCTAAAAAAACAAAATACCTAAACCCTAAAAGAGTACATAAAACCGTAAACCTAAAATTTAATCCCAAAATACCTATGAGACACTACACCCTAAACCTTAAGAACCTTGTAAGGACTCCAAAATGAATTAAATTCCAATAGACACTTACGTGTGTTGCATGGGTTTATAAGATCTTAAAATTTCTAATTATTGTGTTTAAAGGCATTTTTTAATGTTTGGAAGTATTTGGAGTTCAAACGTCTAAGATTTTTGAATGTTAGCCATGGGACGTGGTTTTGTGCTTTAGTAAGTTACATGAGGTTTTAAGCATAGTTTAGATTCACATCAATAGTAAGGTTACAAAACATGTAGATACACATGTATATTCTTTAAATGTCTTTATACAATCCCCAAAGACCACCCAAGGAGTCCTTGAAGGGGACCCCAAAAACAGTCTTCAAAACTTTCAAATTGGGTGAACTATGGTACCTATGTACGTTCAGTATATTAATACACGCCCCTGGGTCATTGGCGTTGATGTGAAGTTAGCATATGCAGGTTTTACTTCAGTTATGATACCCAGACCCAATTAACGGAGACACTACACAACAAGTACACCCTTCCTCAATCCATGGATGGGAAATTGGAGGTGCTTCCAGCTTGTAGAGTTTTAGTTTTAAATTTAGTTTTTTGGTGTTTGGTTGGTCGATTGATTAAGTTCCTATGAGGTTATTTAGTTAGTTATTTAATAAAATTTTATGATAAAGATACCCTACGTTGAATCATGAATTCTTGTGGGCTTAAGACCACAAAAAAAATCCTCATATGTTGTCTTGTAAGATTTGTGTCCTCACCTTTATGGTGATCTACAAACCAAAACGACGCCCGTAGATCAAACCACGGTCCGTCAATGGAACTCTTTGGTCCATACTTAGAATATTTATAGGCCTGAAACATCTATAGTTTAAAATTAAGTCCATGAGATGAAACCACAGACAGTACATCAATCCACTGTTTATAGCTTGTCAAATCCTAGGTGCTGCCAGATTTTGGAATTTCAGTTTTACGTTAGGAGTTAGGGGTTGGATTAGAAGTTAATTAGGGGTTAATTGTGTTGGTTAATACGTTTATTATCCATCTATATAATCCTAAATAAACCCAAAATTAACTCATATAAACACCCTAACACTCTCTCCAAATTCATCTTTCTAGAATAGAAGAAGAACGAACACAGAAAAGTAGGTAAAATTCTCCGTGGAATAAAATTTTGGTTTAAGTATCAAATAAAAGGTTTGTGAATCTTACACATCCATGGATATTTAAATTCATAGAGACCCCTAGTTTTCCTCAATTGTGAATCCAAAGAACACAATCTAGAGAGGTTTGTGATTGCATTAGGGTAAGGGTTGATTGTGATCCCAATCTATTGACTTGCATTTACTTATGTTTATAGGATGATTATGCGATGTTTTCATCAGGAATTCATGGTGAATTGTAATATTTTATTTTTCAGGTGATCATGCTGATTATAAGGAATTAGATGAAAGATGAAGGTTCTAAGTTGATCTTTCTCGTTCAATTGTATTATATGCTTATTGATCATGGTTATATCACCTAAATATGAATTTAATTAGGACCAATTTATCTAGGATAGTCTTGGCTTGTAAGGTTGGAATTGAACCGATGTGATCATTAATGTTGTTCAAATACATATGAGCACACTTTTCACATAATCACATTTGTTCACTTCATTTACTTTTATACATGCTCATACCCATATTTTACATGATTAACATAAATCATACTTCATAGATTGTATACATACGTTATTTAGACAGAAGCTCTTGAAGATACTCATTTCAACCTACCATTAAACATCATGCATATACATATAAAAATCACCCTTTAACTTCACCTATGTTTCCGCCATGGCCATTCTGACAATACACATATAACATCACACACTTTAAATAAACACTGCCACTAAAGGTGGTTCATACCACTCAAGAGTTACTTATATATAACTTAACCATGTAGAACAACTTACCATTCTCCACGCCTTTAATACCTCTTCTTAATATTTCACCAAAAACATCATAATTAATCATAATAAAGCAGTAGATAATCACAATATAATATAGAGAAAACTATTGTTCTAACATTATAAAACTATGCACACAAAACCCACTACATAAACAAAATGTTGGGGAATTGGATTGAGCATTGGATCATTAAGTTTCAATCTTAAAATTATCAATTAACATTGAGAAATATCATATTACATTCACTATAACGTTTTCATGAAAGACCCATGCTTAGAGTACAATATAGAAGATGTTGAAGTTTCAAAACCCTTCTTGAAAAGTCTTAACTGAGCTCCTTGAATGAAAGAAGAGTCAAGGATGAACTTCAATACCTTACTATGATAAAACCCATGATATTTTGATTAAGAAAACATCCAAAACCATCAACAATAGGTCTACTTTGAGTACGCTCCAATGTAGTTTTTGAGAGGTTTTGGGAGCGAAGAACTTTTTGAGATTTTTGAATTTTGATTTCTAAATGAGAACTTGGGGTATTATGGTTGGGGGAATATGTGTATAATGACCAAAAAAAAAGTGCATAACACTCCCCCCCCCCAAATACCCAAAAAAACCTTAGACAAGTCAAACTTCACTTAAGTTTCTGAATTATCATCGGAGAACAACACCGCATCTCGGAGTTGTTCCCTCAAGATTTTTTAAATCAAATTCTAAAAATAAGGTTGCGCAACCTACCTAAAACTTTCCTGGGTTTTACCAAGTCCGAAAAACCCCGGTGCCTCGAGTAGCTTGCTTGGCTAATGTTTGGATCCTCCTTGGGATCCTTAGCAGGGTTCTTGGGGAGTCGTACCCGGACTTCTTTACCCTTAACATGTCCATCTAGATAATAGGTTCCTCCTAATGATTTTAGACTTCAAAAAACACAAATACAGCGTACAAGGACACACTAGCACACAGACAAGGCTAGTTTCTAATAGTCTTGTTTTTCTTGACGTTTGACTTCAGAACTTCACCAACTGACTTCTAATGCTAATTAACACATTATTAACTAATGAATTACATGTGAAAATTTAGATTGACCTATTTCATTTTAAAGCATCGTTACAATCTCACTCACATAGAACGACATTCTTCCTCGAATGATACTAAACACTTTCATGGATATAAAGGACTCAGCTGGCAGCATACCACACATATCATCAAGGTCATAACATTAATAGTTAATTAACCAAACATTCAAGGAACAGGAACTTCATATCATTAAGCAACATAAGAAAATTTTAAAAATTTTAAAAATTGAAGGCACACACTTCCTTCATCATTTTCATTTCATTTATGAAGTAACCATCTTTTCCAACACTGGACATGCTCATCACGTCATTTAAAATATTAACATGTAACAAAACTAAAGTCACAAATTGGTGAAATATCCTTAGCTACACATTGAATTGATAGGTATAGATCAACTATAAACCTATTCTTGAAACTAACATACCATAAAGAGCATTAAAAATACCATATCATCAATGGAATTCATTACATAAGGAGACATGTAAATCGTGCTAATGCTATACTCCAAAACAAACCATACTGCTAAGAATTTTTGATATCGAGGTTGAGTAATAATACAGGAAGCATAAGGATACCAACTATCTTTCTACTCATATCGTGTTCCCGCACATAGCGTAAAGTCATCTAAATCAAATCAAAACAACCATAAAAAAACTTATGACATACAAAGGCTTTCATTCCAGATTAGTCGCTTCTTTAGCTCTGAGTGCAAAGAAACAATTCCTCTATGGTGAATTGGATTTGACCGAGAATGAGGAGATTCGTTGACCTCTTTTCCTTTTTCCCTTGAGGGTAGGGCGATCTCTCATCTTATGGCTCATATTACCACATCCAAAGCAACCATCCATGCCGGCAAGACACATACCGAAGTGTTGCTTCCCACAACTAGTACACCTAGGGTTCTTAAAAGCATAACGACCTCCTTGAAAATTTTAGTTGGAAACGCTATACTTATTCCCGAAGCAAGTGTCTTTAATATAGAACTTCTTCTAAGACTTAGGTAATCTTGATTCATCCTACCTAGGCTTCTTTCCATCTCTATCATCTCCCTGACCTTGGACGCCTAAATTTATTGTGCATACACCATGATTTTAGAGATATCCATATCATTATGGATCATTTTCGTACAATATTCTTTATCAACCATACTGGATACCCCCATCACAAACTTATTTATCCTCGTCCTAGAGTAGGATACCAATGTTGGGGCATATTTAGTGAGCTGGGTAAACTTGAGAGAATACTCCTTTACACTCATTCCCCTTGACGCAGGTTCGTGAATTCCACTAACTTCCTCTGCCTGAACTCTATGTGGAAGAACCTATCAACAAAGGCTATTTTGAACACTTCCCAATTTGCTAGACCTTACCTTAAGTGTTGTTTAACCCTCCATTGATCAAACCACACTTGAGCCACATCCTAAAGCTTATAGCGGCTAGTTCCGTTTTCTCTCTAAGAGTCACACCCATATCATCCACCACTTTCAATACCTCATCTATGAAGCATTATAGATCTTCATCTACATTAGTGACATGGAAAGTAGGAGGATTCATCCTCATGAAATCCGTGATTCTAGAAACGACAGTAGTATCATTGGATTAACGTCCAACTTCTAGATTTTCTTGAATAACCACATGATTAGTCACGACTTAAGCTTGAGTCATCATGATTTAGTAAAAACTGTAAGAGCAGCCCTTATCTCCACATTAGTCAATTTCCTTTCAACATAGTGAGCTTGAGGAACTTAGGGCATTAAAGGAATTTTGGAACTTGAGGTAGTTCAGGTTTCGAAGGGGGAACCTCTTCATTTACCTCCTCTTGGTCGACTTATAGAACTTGCTCACTTCAGAAAGTGATTCTCTCGTTGTCTACTTCTCCCTCCTCCCTTCTAGAGGGTGTACCTCTCATATTCATGTCTTATAAACACAAATAGAAGAGATGGAGAGATACATCTTATGGAACTCAACACTAAGGAAGAACATTATAATAATGAAGAAAGTTAAATTTCTATTGTCCTATAGACTCTCGTCAATAGATGTGTCGCGACTCATACTGATGAACAATATTCTACTAGACGTGGCTTGTGAGATGTGGCACCTAAACTATTTCCCAAAATCTTATGCTTTGATACAAAGTTTGTAATTACCTGCAAATAAACCCTAGAAATAGGACACACTAAGTCTTGAGATAGTCGATTCCCAAGCTTGCGTTCCAAAAACATCCACTCGCTTCAAACCTATACATATAGAGTATAAAAAAGTTTGATGTTAGTAAAAACATTGTACTAAGTATGGCACATGCAAAATCATACAAAAAGGGACAATTTAGTTAAAAAATAACTGTCATGCTATTTTTATAAAATCTTTATGATTCAAGTTATAAGGCATCATTTTAAACCATAATTTAGCACATAAAGAAAAAATATCCATTTTTGTTAACATAAGAACATACTTGTAGTGAACGCACTAAAAACAAACTATTCCTATCCCACGATATCCTAAGACTGACTTAGGTAAGACATTAAGAGATACCCCTCACAATCTCTTCACTAAACTCCCATGTGATAATTAAGACTACAAAGGACAAAAACATTTCATTGCATTTAACAAGTCAACATTCAATAATAAAGCCACTAGAGGAGTATACTTGCATTTAGGAACTCCACATAAGTTCCCTTCTCCAATAGGATTTCTATGTTACACTAAGTTCAATGTGAGAGTAGAATTCCATACTACTACTTCTAGTGCTTCTTGAGGATTCCCTTTGATCAAGAACACCAAATTCATTATCAACCATACTAGATACCCCCATCACAAACTTATTTATCCTCGCCCTAGAGTAGGATACCAAAGTTGGGACATATTTAGAGAGTTGGGTAAACTTGAGAGAATACTCCTTCATACTAATTCCCCTTGACGAAGGTTCGCGAATTCCACTAACTTCCTCTCCCTCAACTCTATGTGGAAGAACCTATCAAAAAATTTTGAACACTTCCCAATCTGCTGGACCTTCCCTCAAGTGTTGTTCAAAACTCCATTGCTCAAAGCAAACTTGAGCCACATCCTAAAGTTTATAGCAGCGAGTTCCATTTTCTCTCTAAGAGTCACACCCATTGCATACACAACTTTCAATACCACATCTATGAAGCATTATGGATCTTCATCCACATTAGTGATATGTAATGTAGGAGGAATAATCCTCATGAAATCCCTGATTGTAGAAACGAGAGTACTATCATTGGATTGAGGTCGAACTTCTAGGTTTTCTTGAAGAACCACATGATTAGTCATGACTTGAACTTGAGTTGTCATGATTTGAGTCAAAACTGTAAGAGAAACCCTTTTGTCCACATTAGCCATATCCCCTTCAACATAGTGAGCTTGAGGAACTTTGGACATCGGAGGCATTTTGAAACTCGAGGTAGTTCAGGTATCAGTGGGGGAACCTCTTCATTCATATCCTATTGGTCGACTAATAGAACTTGCTCATTTAAGAAAGTTATTCTCTCGTTGTCTACTTCTCCCTCCTCTATTCTAGAGGGTGTACTTCCTGTATTCATGTCTTATAAACACAAATAGAAGAGATGGAGAGATAAATCTTATGGAACTCAACACTAAGGAACAACATTATAATAATGATGAAAGTTAAATTTCTATCATCCTTTAGCTTCTCATCAATAGATGTGCCGCGACTATAACCGATGAAAAATATTCTACTAGACGTGGCTTGTTAGATGTGGCACCTAAACTATTTTCCAAAATCTTATGCTCTTATACAAAGTTTGTAATTACCTGCAAGTAAAACCAAGAAGTAGGACACACTTAGTCTTGCGAGAGTCGATTCCCAATCTTGCGTTCCAAAAATATCCACTCTCTTCAAACCTATACATATAGAGTACACAAAAGTTTGATGTTAGTAAAATCATTGTACTAAGTATGGCAGATGCAAAATCATACAAAAAGGGACAATTTAGTTGAAACATACATGTCATGCTATTTTTGTAAAGGCTTTTTGATTTAAGTTATAATGCATCATTTAAAACCATAATTTAGCATATTAAGCAAAAACATCTATGTTTGTTAACATAACAATATACTTGTAGTGAACCTACTAAAAACAAACTCTTCCTTTCGCAGGATATTCTAAGACTGACTTAGGTAAGACATTAAGCGATACCCGACACAATCTCTTCACTAAACTCCCAAGTGATTATTAAGACTACAAAGGACAAACACATTTCATTTCATTTAACAAGTCAACATTCAATAAAAAAATCACTAGAGGAGTATTCTTGCATTTAGGAACTCCACATAATTTCCCTTCTCCAATAGGATTTCTATGTTACACAAAGTGCAATGTGAGAGTAGAGTCCCATAATACTACTTCCAGTGCTTCTTGAGGATTCCCTTGGATGAAGAACACAAAATTCATCATCAACCATACTAGATACCCCCATCACAAACTTATTTATCCTCTCTCTAGAGTAGGATACCAAAGTTGGGGCATATTTAGAGAGTTGAGTAAACTTGAGAGAATACTACTTCACACTCATTCCCCTTGACAAAGGTTCGTGAATTCCACTAATTTCTCTCCCTCAACTCTATGTTGAAGAACTTATCAAGAAGGCTATTTTGAACACTTCCCAATCTGTTGGACCTTCCCTTAAGTGTTGTTCAACCATCCATTGCTCAAACAACACTTAATCCACATCCTAAAGTTTATAGTGAGTAGTTCCGTTATCTCTATAAGAGTCACACCCATAGCATCCACCACATTACCTTATCGATGAAGCATTATGTATCTTCATCCACATTAGTGACATGGAATGTAGGAGGAGTCGTCCTTATGAAATCCCTGATTCTAGAAACGAGAGAACTATCATTGGATTGAGGTCCAACTTCTAGGTTTTCTTGAAAAACCACATTATTATTCATGACTTGAGCTTGGGTCGTCATGATTTGAGTCAAAATTGTAAGAGCAGCCCTTATTTCAACATTAGTCATATCCCCTTCAACATAGTGAGCTTAAGGAACTTTGGGCATTAGAGGCATTTTGGAACTGCACATAAGTTCCCTTCTCCAATAGTATTTCTATGTTACACAAAGTGCAATGTGAGAGTAGAGTCCCATAATACTACTTCAAGTGCTTCTTGAGGATTCCCTTGGATGAAGAACACCAAATTCATCATCAACCATACTAGATACCCCCATCACAAACTTATTTATCCTCTCTCTAGAGTAGGATACCAAAGTTGGGGCATATTTAGAGAGTTGAGTAAACTTGAGAGAATACTCCTTCAAACTCATTCCCCTTGACAAAGGTTCGCGAATTCCACTAATTTCTCTCCCTCAACTCTATGTTGAAGAACTTATCAAAAAGGCTATTTTGAACACTTCCCAATCTGTTGGACCTTCCCTTAAGTGTTGTTCAACCCTCCATTGCTCAAACAACACTTGATCCACATCCTAAAGTTTATAGTGAGTACTTCCGTTATCTCTCTAAGAGTCACACCCATAGCATCCACCACTTTGAATACCTCATCGATGAAGCATTATGTATCTTCATCCACATTAGTGACATGGAATGTAGGAGGAGTCGTCCTTATGAAATCCCTGATTCTAGAAACGAGAGAACTATCATTGGATTGAGGTCCAACTTCTAGGTTTTCTTGAAAAACCACATTATTAGTCATGACTTGAGCTTGGGTTGTCATGATTTGAGTCAAAATTGTAAGTGCAGCCCTTATTTCAACATTAGTCATATCCCCTTCAACATAGTAAGCTTAAGGAACTTTGGGCATTAGAGGCATTTTGGAAGTTGAGGTTGTTCAGGTTTCGGAGAGGGAGCCTCTTCATTCACCTCCTCTTGGTCGACAAACAGAACTTGCTCAGTTCAGAAAGTGATTCTCTCATTTTCGACTTCTCCCTACTCCTTTCTAGATTGTGTACTTCCCGTATTCATGTCTTATAAACACAAATACGAGAGATAGAGAGATACATAATATGGAACTCAACACTAAGGAACAACATTATAATGATTAAGAAAGTTAAATTTCTATCGTCCTATAGCCTCTAGTAAATAGATGTGTCGCGACTCACACCGATGAACAATATTCTACTAGACGTGGCTTATAAGATGTGGCACCTAAACTATTTCCCAAAAACTTATGCTCTAATACAAAGTTTGTAATTACATGCAAGTAAACCCTAGAAGTAGGATACACTTAGTCTTGAGAGAGTCAATTCCCTAGCTTGCGTTCCAAAAACATCCAGTCGCTTCAAACATCTACATATAGAGTATATAAAGGAATGATGTTAGTAAAAACATTATACTAAGTATGGCACATGCAAAATCATACAAAAATGGACAATTTAGTTGAAACATACATGTCATGCTATTTTTATAAAAGCTTCATGATTCAACTTATAAGGCATCATTTAAAACCATAATTTAGCACATAAAGCAAAAACATCCATTTTTGTTAACATAAGAACATACATGTAGTGAACCCACTAAAAACAAATTCTTCCTATCCTAGGATATCCTAAGACTGACGTAGGTAAGACATTAAGAGATACCCCACACAATCTTTTCACTAAACTCCCAACAGATCATTAAAACTACAAAGGACAAACACATTTCATTTCGTTTAACAATTCAACATTCAATAATAAAGGCACTAGAAGAGTATACTTGCATTTAGGGACTCCACATAAGTTCCCTTCTCCAATACGATTTCTATGTTATTGTAAGTGCAATGTTAGAGTAGAATCCCATAGCACTACTTACAGTACTTCTCGAGGATTCCATTGGATCAAGAACACCAAATTCATTATCAACCATACTATATACCCCCATCACAAACTTATTTATCCTCGCCCTAGAGTAGGATACAAAAGTTGGGGAATATTTAGAGAGTTGGGTAAACTTGAGAGAATACTCCTTCACACTCATTTAAATTTATGAAGGTTCACGAATTCCACTAACTTCCTCTCCCCCAGCTGTATGTGAAAGAACCTATCAAGAAAGGCTGTTTTGAATACTTCTCAATCTGTTGGACATTCCCTTAAGTTTTGTTCCACCCTCCATTGCTCAAACCACACTTGAGCCACATCCTAATGTTGATAGAGTCTAGTTCCGTTCTCTCTCTAAGACTCACACCCATAGCATCCACTACATTGATTACCTCATCTATGAAGCATAAAGGATCTTCATCCACATTAGTGACATGTAATGTAGGAGGATTCATCCTCATGAAATCTCTGATTCTATAAACGAGAGTACTATCATTGGATTGAGGTCCAACTTCTAGGTTTTCTTGAAGAACCACATTATTAGTCATGACTTGAGTTTGAGACGTCATGATTTGACTCAAATCTGTAAGAGCAGCCCTTATCTCCAATATTTGTCAGATCCCCTTCAAAATAGTGAGCTTGAGGAACATTGGGCATTGGAGGCATTTTAGAATTTGAGGTAGTTTAGGTTTTTGAAGGGGAACCTCTTCATTCTCCTCCTCTTGGTCGACTAATAGAATTTGCTTATTTCAGGGAGTGATTCTCTCGTTGTCTACTTCTCCCTCCTCCTTTCGAGAGGGAACACTTCCCGTATAAATGTCTTATAAACACAAATAGAAGAGATGAAGAGATACATCTTATGGAACATAACACTAAGGAACAACATTATAATAATGAAGAAAGTTAAATTTCTATCGTCCTATATCCTCTTGTCAATAGATGTGTCGCGACTCACACCGATGAACAATATTCTACTAGACGTTGCTTGTGAGATGTGGCACCTAAACTATTTCCAAAAATCTTATGCTCTGATACAAAGTTTGTTATTACCTGAAAGTAAACCCTAGAAGTTGGACACACTTAGTCTTGAGAGAGTCGATTCCCAAGCTTGCGTTCCAAAAACATCCACTCGCTTCAAACCTATTCATATAGAGTATAGAAAAAATTGATGTTAGTAAAAATATTGTACGAATTATGGCACATGCAAAATCATACAAAAAAGGACAATTTAGTTGAAATATACATGTCATGGTATTTTTATAAAAGCTTCATGATTCAAGTTCTAAGGCATCATTTAAAACCATAATTTAGAACATAAAGCAAAAACATCCATTTTTGTTAACATAAGAACATACATGTAGTGAACCCACTAAGTTCCCTTTTCTTATAGGATTTCTATGATACACTAAGTGCAATGTGAGAGTAGAATCCCATACTACTACTCCTAGTGCTTCTTGAGGATTCCCTTGGATCAAGATTACCAAATTCATTATCAACCATACTAGATACCCCCATCACAATCTTATTTATCCTCGCACTAGAGTAGGTTACCTAAGTTTAGACATATTTAGAGAGTTGGGTATACTTGAGAGAATACTCCTTCACACTCATTCCCCTTGACGAAGGTTCGCAAATTCCACTACCTTCCTCTCCCTAAACTCTATGTGGAAGAAACTATCAAGAAAGGCTATTTTAAACACTTCCCAATCTTCTGGACCTTCCCTTAAGGGTTGATCAACCCTTCATTGCTCAAACCACACTTGAGCCACATCCTTAAGTTTATAGCGGCTAGTTCTGTTTTCTCTCTAAGAGTGACACCCATAGCATCCACCGCTTTTAATACCTTATCTATGAAGCATTATGGATCTTCATCCACATTAGTGACATGTAATGTAGGAGGATTCATCCTATTGAAATCCCTAATTCTATAAACGAGAGTACTATCATTGGATTGCGGTCCAACTTCTAGGTTTTCTTAATGAACCACATGATTAGTCACGACTTAAGCTTGAGTCGTCATGATTTGAGTCAAAACTGTAAGAGCAACCCTTATCTCCACATTAGTCATATCCCTTCAACATAGTGAGCTTGATGAACTTTGGGCATTGGAGGCATTTTGGAACTTCAAGTAATTCAGGTTTCGGAGGGGGAACCTCTTCATTCACCTACTCTTTGTCGACTAATAGAACTTGCTCAGTTCAGAAAAGGATTCTCTCATTGTCTACTTCTCCTTCCTCCCTTCTAGAGGGAACACTTCCCGTATTCATGTCTTATAAACACAAATAGAAGAGATGGAGAGATATATCTTATGAAACTCAACACTAAGGAACAACACTATAATAATGAAGAAAGATAAATTTCTATCGTCCTATAGCCTCTCGTCAATAGATGTGTCGCGACTCACACCGATGAACAATATTCTACTAGACGTGGCTTGTGAGATGTGGCACCTAAACTATTTCCCAAAATCTTATGCTCTGATACAAAGTTTGTAATTACCAGCAAGTAAACCCTAGAAGTAGGACACACATAGTCTTGAGAGAGTCGATTCCCAAGCTTGCGTTCCAAAAACATCCACTCGCTTGAAACCTATACATATAGAGTATAGAAAAGTTTTATGTTAGTAAAAACATTGTACTAAGTATGGCACATGCAAAATCATACAAAAAGGGACAATTTAGTTGAAACATACATGTCATGTTATTTTTACAAAAGCGTCATGATTCAAGTTATAAGGCATCATTTAAAACCATAATTTAGCACATAAAGCAAAAACATCAATTTTTGTTAACATAAGAACATACTTGTAGTGAACCCACTAAAAACAAACTCTTCCTATCTTAGGATATCCTAAGACTGACTTAGGTAAGACATTAAGAGATACCCCACACAAACTCATCACTAAACACCCAAGTGATCATTAAGAATACAAAGGACAAACACATTTCATTTCATTTAACAAGTCAACATTCAATAATAAAGGCACTAGAGGAGTATACTATCATTTAGGAACTTCACATAAGTTCCCTTCTCGAATAGGATTTCTATGTTACACTAAGTGCAATGTGGGAGTAAAATCCCATACTACTACTTTCAGTGCTTCTTGAGGATTCCCTTGGATCAAGAACACCAAATTCATCAATCATTACTTCATCATATACAACAAAACTTCGACATGCTTCATTACATAAGACTGAAAAGTCAAATTTACTTTTATTTACATCAAATCATGACCCATTCATTCATATGCATATAAGGAAACAACAAGACTCCCTCTTAAAACCTACTTGTGCAGTGGATAGATAGAGTCCTATTCAAACACCTACCTTAAGTAGTACACTGTTATAAAGACTTAGGTCATTTACAATCATTTGTTAGGGGGGATTTTTAACCGACATAGGCCATAAGATCTAGATATGTAATTCTTTTATTAACCCCTAGCGGATGGGGGATCCCCACTTGCCAATGGTAGGGTCATATTTTAGGCCTTACATGGAATCTCCAATAGTTGTACTTACGCGGGCGCATAGTTAAGGGATAAGGATATTACTACTAAGTGACTCATTCTCAAATAACGAGGAGTACTAATCTCAACAGGTACTTTTGAATAAGCATCTCTACTCATGAAGCATATCCACCTTTCCTTCAAATCCTCTTGGTGCTAAGCATAACTCCCCCATGGAGTCTAAAAATATTCATAGACTATAGGTTAAGGTATAGCTATTTAGTACCACACCTCAACTAACGAAGTGTAGTATTACTAGAGGTTCCTTTTGAATGCTAAAACTAAACTCACGAAGGTCATCAAGCTCGAACCTAACTTGGAAAGCTCATTAGAAATAGTGAAGTTCCTACTAAACTCTTTATCTAAACTCACAAAGAGTGGTCACTCAGAAATCCATCATTTCATACTGAAGGAATAGTAAGGATGGTCTAGACATATTATCTCCCTCACACAGAGTATCTACCCTACAATCCCCTATTTTATTCATAACATCATATAACACATTCAAAGTGTATGTGAGTAAATGTGAACACACACTTTACCATATCACTTCTGTTCACATCATTGACTTCTAGACATGCTTATACACACATTTAACATGATTAACATACATCATACTTTACACATCGTATATATACTTTATTTAGACACTAACTCTTCAAGGTTCTCGTTTCAACCTTCTAATTAGATATTATGCATATACATATCAAAATAACCCTTTTACTTCAAATCTCATTCCTTCAAAGACATTCTCACAATGCACCATATAACTTCATGTACTTACAAATAAACACCGCTAGCAAAGCTGGTTCATACCACTCTACAGTTACTCCAATATAAGTTTACCATGATAGAACAACTTACCCTTCTCCAAGCCTTTACCACCTTTTCTCAACATCTCACCAAAAATATCTTTATAAAGCATAATAAGGCAGTAGTTAATCACAATGTAATGTAGAGAAAACCATACTTCTAACATTATCAAACCATGCACACAAAATCCACTTCATAAGCAAAAAATTGAGTAACTATATTTAGCATTGGGTCATTGAGTTTTTAACCTTCGAATGATCAAAAACAATGGACGATATCATATTCATTCATTAAATTTGTTTCATGAAAGATCCATGCTTAGAGTTCAAAATAAAAGAAGTTTATGTTTTAAAATCATTTTTGAAATGTCATGAAATGGGCTCCTTCAATGAAAGTAGAGTCAAGGATGGACTACCATACCTTGATATGACGAAATCCAAGATATTTTGATGAAGAAAATGGCTAAAACCATTAACCCTAGCTCTACCTTGAGTTGGCTCCAATGGAGTGTTGGAGATCCTTTGGGTGAGAAGATTTTTTGAGAGTTTTGAATTTTTTCATTTATAAATAAGAGATTAGCGTTTTTTAGTTGGGGGCATGAATGTATAATGACCTAAAATCAGTACATAACACACCCTTAAAATATCCAACACATCCCTACATTGATTCGACCACATTAGAAAAGTTGAACTTCAGTTAACTTTTCGAAATTATCGTCGGGGAACAAGTCCGGGTCAAGGAGCTGTTCCCTCTAGATTTTTTGAAGTCGAGACGTGCGTGCGTAGCTCCAAGGTAAAAAAAAACCCGCTGCGTTAGGCAGCTTTCTCGGCCAAAGTATGGGTCATCCATGGGGACCCTTAGTTGATTCCCGGGGTGTGGTACACAGACTTCTTGACCCTAAACATATCCGTCTAGGTGCTAGGGTCATCCCCACTGTTTTTATACTGCAAAAAAAACATAAACCCATGTAACATAAAAGGACACACTAGCACACAGACAAGGTTAGTTTCCGAACATCTTGGATATTCTTTAATGTTTGACTTCCGAACGTCACCTAATGACTTCTAATGCTTAAATTAAATATATTAACACACTATTAACTAATGAAGCACATGTAAAGCTATAGCTGACCTATTTTATTTTTTTGGGTGGTTACACAAATTATAATTTTATATAAGTTAAAAATCATTTAATATATAATACCGATGTCATGAGGTCGATATTTTTTTTTATGAATTACTTTTAATAAAAGTGACATATAAAGGTCTATTTCTGTGAAATGTTCCCATTATTTATAATTTTGCTAGCATAATACAAAATTTTTAATTTTACACCAAGAATTAATTGTTCAAATTTTTTTAACAAATTTCCATATTTTTGTAAATAATAATTTATGTGAATAATCAATATATAGTGTATGAAACTACATTAATATAGAAACCGGCTACTATGAAAAATAAAGTGGGTAAACTAAATTTTGACCTCAAGAGGTCGAATGTTTTCAGAAAAATGAATTACAATAAAAATTGACCTCTTGATGTTAGTATTTAAAAATAAAATGTATCAATTAAAAATAAATAAATTGAGAAATATAATGATTTAATTTTATTTGATTATCTTATTGTAACACTTTAAAACTCCATAACTTAATCTAGAGCCTCAAATTAGTGTTTAAGGTTTGTAACATTGTTTTGAGGTCCGAAAATAACATATTTATATAGGTCATTTTTGATGTTTTAAAGTTAAAACGTCAAGGAACGTCCATGACGTCCGGAGACAAGTGTAAAAGGTTCTAGTGTGACTTAGCCTATTTCACGGGGTTTGATGAATCTCAAATTGATCAAAATATATGGAATGGTATCAAACTATTATTAGACTGGGATTGGGGTTGAAAAGTGCGGGTACGACTCCCCAAGGATCACTATACCGGACCTTTGAGAGGACCTTTGCATTTGACCCAAACCTGCCAAATAAGATTGTGTAGGAAGCAACACCTACGTCTGGCAATGACGGGGCTTCGCCTAAGTCACTAGGCGTCAATACCTTGTTAAACAAACACTTAGACATTTTCTGAAAATGTCCAAAATGCATAGTCCTTCTCGCAAATGACTGTTGTGTAGGACGGTTGGGGACAAGGCCATCGACTGACTAGCAGATCGTAGGTCACGACTGCAATTTTACTTTTACATTTTAGGATGCTTCATTTAATTAGTTTTTTATTTAGGGGCTTAATTAGGGTTTTAAGTTTTCTTATTAAGTTAGTGAAGTGTCTATATAAACTACACTAAACATAAACCCAACTTAACACCCCCAATTCCCCCAAAAAAAACTGTTCTTTCCCTCTACATTCATTCTCTCCCAAGGAAGACTCCATAGAGGAACAACGTCTAAGGGTTATAGTAATTCAAAAAGGCATATTTTATCCATAAGTCTTTGAAAAATATCCATGCATTGTAACTCTTCGTCCTTGGGATTCCTTTCCCCAAGCATTCTTTCAAAATTGGTTACAAAAAGATGAGTTTCATATGGGTTTCTTTCTAATCAGAGATTGATCTTTTCCATCGTGTGGTTCTTGATATCCTTGTGCTATTATGGATAAGTTATGAAGTAATATTATTCAATTATTGTAGTTCATGATATTTAACCTAGTATTGTGGAGCAGGTGATGATTTAACCCTGATTCCCAAACCCTATGTTATGAATTAGTGTAGAATTGAATTGTATTTATGCACATGACTTACTTATTTGTTAGTTGCTACTGAGTGATTTTGTTACACATATTATTGAATGAAATTTGTTGGTTTATGGTATAAAAATGAATCATGGCTTTAGAAGGAGATTTGGTAAGTCTCTGTTATTACAAATCATTACTTCAATTATGAAGGCTTGTACTTTCTGATGAAACTCAGTTGAAGTATATTATGTGTTTAGACGAAGTAATTGAAATATCATGATTCAATTTTAATTTTTCCGTACTCAGTACAAGTAATATACTAACCCCTATAACTTTATTTTCCTCAAAAATTTGAGGTTCGAGTTGTTGAAGTTTTTGTGGACAATTTGCAACTACGCTGGGATCATTTCTACAAGTGTGGGTATTCCCTAATGATCCAAGTATGGTGACTTTTCTCATTCTACTTATGTGACCTGCTATAGACTAATTACATTCCTTCCACTTATATTGTTCAAGACAATGTTGAAATCCCTCTGTGGAATTTATACATTTGTGTAAGGGCTACACCCAAATTGTTCTATTCTGAGCTAGATGGTTTAATATGAGACATCTCTACTAGACTCCATATTATGTATGTTCTATATATGAGATAAAAATAGAAGCCTATGTAAGTTTCGTATGCAAGGAGTCAAAGTAAACTCCCTATAAATATATTATGTGTAAGAGATAAGTCTCTTTATATCTCAAAACTTATAACTTTCCGCACTTTTATCGTATGATATGTAATGACTAATTCTAAGAGGCTAGTCTTTGTCCTTTTAAGGATGATAATACCGGTTGGGTCTACGGGGTGCTCCCCGAATATGAAAAACATGGTATCAGAGCATGAAGTTTAATATCTTTAGGATCAATGTCTCGTTAAGACACATCTATGTAGATTCTTAGTCATAATTGTGATGTTCCAAACTCTTATGAATGAGAGAGTGTGTGCTTATTAGGAAACTCTCATATTCTTGTACTCTATGTTGTGCCTCTACAGTCCTACTTTTTTGCTTTCACCTAATCATTTTATCGTGGTTATAGGTATGACTATTTGAAGGGAATCCATAAGATGGACCAAGGAAGGGACTACTAATATGGGAGCACATGACAACCATGTTCCTTCTCAAGACAACCAAGTGCCTCCAGTTGAGCAAATTCCTATGGTCGGTGAAGTTCTGATTGTTCCTCCACTTATGACGGACGGAGAGATAAGCATGGCATTTCTAAATTTCGCCCAAGCCATGGCCTCTAAAGATAATACCATGACTTCTCAAGTCCAATCAATGACAACCCAAGTAAATAGGGAGGTTCGACCCCAAATGCCTCAGCATTTTAGCATTATGGCCTCCCAGTTATGCGACTTTACTAGGATTAACCCACCAATGTTTTTTTGTTAAAAATCAGATGAAGACCCTCAAGATTTCCTTTATTAGTTCTATAATATACTCCTCAATTGATAATGCCGAGTTGGAAGCCTATCAACTCAATGATGTGGCCTAAACATGGTACACACATTGGAGAGACAAAACGGCACAAAGAGGTGGTTTGGTGACTTGCGATATCTTCAAGATGGCCTTGCTTGAAGATTCTTTGTTAGAGAGTTGAGGGAATACAATGTTGAATAATTGATCAACCTTCGCCATGACGGTATGAGTGTTATTTACTACTCATTGAAGTTTAGGAAATTGTCAATGTACGCTCCATTCTTGGTGTCTAATTCAAGGGTTTGAATGAGTAATTTTCTTATGGGAGTGTCCGAAGTTATGGTAGAAGAATGTCGTTCGGGCCACTCTTTATTATTATATGAATATATCTTGTCTAATGGTTCATGCTCAACATGTAGAAGAAAGTAGAATAAGGAAGAAGAATAGGGAGGCCATGAAATCAAGGCTTATGAAGGAGGTTCTTCTAAGGGGAGGTTCCAGATTAGCCTAGATTCTAGAAGAGGTTCTCCAATCATGTTTCTTCCAAATTTCTCAAGGCTCGTGATTATAGGGAGTTTAACCCTAAATCTCAAAAGGTTAGAGGTACTACTTCTTTTAGTAACAAGCTATCTTGTGCAAAGTGTGGTAAGAAAAATTATGTTGAGTGCCTTGTTAGGACGAACAATTGCTTTGGGTGTGGCAAGAGTGGCCACATTGATCGAGATATCCTTAATGTTAACGGCCAATACAAGGGAAGTGGGAATGCTCAAGCTAGTTTTTCTAATGTAGATGGTACAACAAAAAATCGCTTTTATACACTTCACTCTAGGGGTGCAGAAGAGACTTCTTCCGATATGATGACAAGTATCTTAAAATTCTTATATAATGTATATGCTTTACTTGATCTAGTAGCTCCATTATCTTATTGTTTTCTCTTTTGGTAGATAGGAAGTTTTATATTTTGCCTTATATTCTAAATGAAACTTTTATTGTAACTACCTTGTAGGTGAAGCGGTTGTTTCAAAGAGGGTATATGGAAATTGTCTTATAATGTTGCCCAATAGAGTTACTCATGTTGAATTAGTCAAAATTAATATGGTCGATTTTGATGTAATTTTCAAGATGGATTGGTTGCATGATTATTTTTCTTATGTAGATATTAGGAGAAAAATAATCAAGTTCAATTTTCCTAATAAACCCATTTTTGAGTGGAAACGGGGTAATTATATTCGTAGAGGTCGTATCATTTCTTGTCTACAGGCTTCTAATTTTTTCTCAAAAGGGTGTTTATACATTATTGCAAGAGTCAAAAGTTTTGACTGCGAAAATCCTCCATTTGAGTTAGTCCCTATAGGGAGGGTGTTTATGGAGGTATTTCCTAATGATATTACCGAAATCTCTCCCCAACGGGAAATAGATTTTTGTATTGACTTACTATCAAATACCAACCCCATTTTAATTTGCCCTTATCGATTGGATGCGGCCAAATTGAAAGAGTTTGAGGCTCAACTAAAAGATATACTAGACAAAGGCTTCATTAGACCTAGTATATCTCCATGAGGTTCTCCAGTATTATTTGTAAAAAAGAATGTTAATTGATTATTTAAAATTCAATAAAGTCACCATTGCGAACAAGTATCCTGTCTTTTAGATTGAAGACTTTTTTTATTAACTCCAAGGGGCTAGCTACTTTTCTAAGATTGACTTGAGGTCGTGGTATCTCCAACTTCGTGTGAGAGGTGAGGATATAACTAAATCGACATTTTGAACTATATATGGTAAATATGAGGTTATAATAATGTCTTTTGGACTCACTAATGCCCCTGCGGCTTTTATTGACCAAGTGAATAGGGTGTTTGAATGTTAACCAGATTAACTTCTCATTGTCTTCATTGACGACATCTTGGTATATTCAAAAAATGAGGGTGAACACATGGACCATTTGAGAATGGTATTAACAAGTGCTTGAGGAATACCAATTATTTGCCAAGTATAACAAATGTGAGTTTTTTTGAGGTCTGTGTCATTTGTTGGTCATATCATCTCTAGTGAGGGAGTTGAATTTAATATAGGGAAAACCGAGTTGATTAAAATTTGTCAGGGCCATTCACTTCAAACATACATTAGGAGTTTATTAGTTTTAGGAGGATACTCCCGGAGTATTGTGGATTTTGTACCGTCCATTTATTATCCATTGACCACCTTTACCATAAAAAGTGTGAAATTTGAGTTGGCGGAGGCATGTGAAAGAAGATTCGAAATCTTAAAAGATAGGCTTACCACCGCTCCAGTGATTACTTTACCAGATAAAACAAAGGGCTTCATTCTATATTGTGAATCATAATGAGTGGTCTTGGGGTATGTTCTTATACAAGATGGTAAAGTAATAGCATATGCCTCTAGAAAACATAAGGTGCATATATTTTCATTAAAAATATGGAGGCATTATCTTTATGGGGTTCATGTTTATGTGTATACTAACCATAAAAGTCTTCAATATATGTTTACTCAAAAAGATGTATATTTATTTCTAAGAAGATGGTTGGAATTGTTAAAAGATTACCACATAAGTGTTCTCTACCACCACGACAAGGACAATATGGTTGTAGATGCTCTAAGTCATATGAACATGGGTAGTGTGTCTCATGTAGAGGAATCCAAGAAACACCTAGTGAAAGATGTTCATACGTTGTCTCGTTTCGGTGTTAGATTAGAATAATCTCCAAATGGTTGTTTTATGGTACATGATAACTCTGAATCGTCTATGTCGTTGAGGTGTAGTCAAATCAACACCTTGATCAATAATTGATGGAGTTAAAGGAATTATTTTTTGGTAATCTCAATGAGTCATTCTACATAGGGAGTATGATGTTTTGAGGTCTAAATACAGTTTGTGTGTGCCCAATGTACATGACTTGAGAAACCAGATTCTTGAGGAAGCTCATAGTTCCTGTTATCTATTCATCCAGGTTCTATAAAAATGTATCATGACCTTAGAGAAATATTTTTGTTGGATGGCTTAAAAAGGGACATAGCGGAATTTGTTGCAAGGTGTCCAAATTGCCAACAAGTGAAATTCGAGCACCAAAAGCCTTGCAGTTTAATCCATGAAATGCAAGTTCTCTCTTGGATATAGGAAGTAACAAAGATGGACTTTGTAGTGGGTTTGCCTCGGAAAAGAAACCAAAATTACTCTATTGTTTGGTGGTTGATATATTGACTATGTTTAGTCATTTTGTTCCTTTCAAATCCACTTACTCGAAAGAGGATTAGGCAAGTATATTCATAATGATATTGTATGTCTTTATGGTTTTTTTTATCCATGATATCAGATAATGGTTCATAATTCACATCTTGTTTTTGGAAGTCATTCAAAAAAAAGTTAGGTACAAAGGCGAAGTTAAGCACTGTCTTCATCCCCAAAGTATGGTCAAGCGGAGCGTACAATTCGAACCCTTGAAGATATGCTAAGAGCTTGTGTTGTCGACTTCAAAGGAAGTTGAGATGAACATTTTTGTTGAGTTCTCTTATAACAATAGTTACATTCTACTATATCCATGGGTGCCTTTGAGGCTTTATATAGTAGGAGATTTAGATATCTATTTGGGTTGTTTGAAGTTTTTTAGTTGTAACTCCTTGGTCTAGAATTTTTATATGAAACTATGGAGAAGGATCACATAAAAAGGGATAGATCTTAGGCAGCCTATCGTCAGCACAAGGCTTATGCCGACAATAGGAGAAGTTTGATTGAGTTTGAACAAGGTTATAAGGTGTATTTGAAAATTTCATCCATTAAATGGGTGATTAGATTTGGAATAAAAGGTATGTTAAGTCCTCATTATTTGGGTCCCGATGAAAATTTAGCAAACCCTTGGCAAGGTTGCATATGAGTTGAGATTACCTAGTGAACTAGCATAGGTTCATCCTGTGTTCCATGTCTATTTGCTCAATATGTGCATCGTTGGTCCCGAGTCCATTCCTCATACTGAGGATCTAAGTGTGTATGAGAACCTTTCCTATGAAGAGGTTCCAATAAAAAAGTTTAATCGTCAAGTGCAAAAGTTGAGGTACAATGAGATGGCCTCTGTAAAAGTTCTTTGGAGAAATCACCTAGTTGAGGGAGCATCATGGGAGGCCGAGGACAAAATGAAGTGTCGTTATCCTAATCTTTTTGTTAATTAAATTTAGTTGTTCCTATTATTAAAGAAAATAATAAATAAATTAAATATGACTTGCTTTGCAAAGATAGGCACATTCTTGATAAAGAATTTTTGCTATAACTGAGTTTTTAATAGAAATTATCTTTTACATGATTTCCACTCATTTGGTGAATTTGGGTATGTTTTTACCTTAATTAAATGATATTGCACATGTTGATGTATTTTGAAAGGAATTGAGGCATAAGTGACTCTATATGTTGTGTTGAGCTCCTGATTGTTGTTGAGAAGGAAATCCGTCATCTAGTAATGTTGAGATCCTTTAGGCATTAATTGATTCTTTGAGTTACATTGTGTAAATGCCATGTTGTTATGATGATTTTAATTTTAACAAATCTTTTGATATTTAGTTGGTTGTTGGGCTGCTAGTATTAAGTCCAAAATATAATCTAGATCCACACATGAGTTCCTATGGTTTGTTTCACTGTTCTAAGGTCAAAAATAATGTATATAAGTCTTTACGATGTTTTAGAGTCAGAACATTACGAAACGTCCACAACATTCGGAGACTAGGGCAAGAGGTGTTATTGTGCCTTAGCCTATTTTACAGGTTTTTAGGAATCAAATATTGATGAAAAATTGTTGAAAGGTGTCAAATTACTTTTAGACTGTGTTTATTGTTGAAAACTCTAGGTAAGAGTCCCCAAACACCACCCTAGGGATCTTTTGAAAGGACCCTTGCATTTGACCTTAACCCACCAAATGAGGCAGTGTAGGCAGCTACACCTGCGCCTGCCAACGACGGGGCGTCTCCTGGGTGACGGAGCATTGATGCCTCTTCCACCCAACTGTTAGCCATTTTCAATAAATAACAAAAATGCATATTCTCTTTCACAAAGGACGGTAGTTTAGGATATTGCGGAAAAGATCGTGAACTCGCCTATGGAGTATATGTCGTGGTCTCGTAAGTCAAGCTTGCAATTTCACTCTTAAGTTTTAGAAGACTTCATTTGATTAGTTAATTACTTAGGGGTTTAATTAGATGTTAAGGGTTGTTAATTACGTTTCTTAGGTGACTATATAAAGTACCCTAAGCCTAAACCTAACTTAACACTCCTAATTCCCAAAACACAAGTTACTGCTTCTTCTCTCTACATTCTCACTCTTCCAAGGAACACTGAAGAGAAGTCCAAGGTCTAACGGTTCTACGGATTAAAGAAGTTCACTTTTCTCCATCAATATTAAAAAAAATAAGGTTATGGGAACTATTCACTTTTGGGATTCCATTCCCCAAAGGATTCTTTCATAATTGGTTTCAAAAAGAGTAATTTTATATGAGATTTCTTTGAAATCCGATATTGATCTTTTCAATTGTGTTGTTATTAATTCTATTGGTTGTTATGGTTATCTTTTGATGTATTATTGTTCAATTTTGGTAGTTCTTTATGTTTAACCTAGTATTGTGGAGGAGATGATTATTTGACCTGAATTCCTTAACCTTGGATATGAACTAGTATAGAACTGGATTGTATTGATGTTATCGAATTAACTATTGTTTTAATTACTAATGAGTGATGCTATTACACCTAATGCTTTTGAAGGATATTTTGCAAGTCTTTGTGATCTCAAACCTTTACTTCAATTATGATGCCTTGTACTTGGTGATGAAGTTCAATTGAAGTATATCTTATGAGTAGACTAAGTACGTGTGGTATGATTACACAATTGAAATTTCTTGATTATGTCATTGTGATATTATGCATAATATGTAATGATATAAGGTTGGTTATAAGTTTCCTATATGCCTTATTATGTCATAATGATGATAATGTGCTAATCTCACAAATCAAGGTTGTCTTAAAATGATGTTTTCATGCAATTCCAATTTAGATAATGACTATGACTGTAGAAGTAGTTAGTCTCCTATAACCTAAATGAAGTTATGATTGTTAAAAAAACACATATCAAAAGTGACTCTCGCTTAGAAGCGAGTTAACTAGTAGTGAGGAGTGTGCCTTGTCAAGTAGGAAAGGTCGGATCACTATTGCACTCATGAGATAGAGATTACAATTCGAAAGGCATAAATAGGGTCTGAAACATGTCTCTTTGTTATTAAACCTTCTTACTAGCTAGTGGATCTACCTAGATGCTTTCTTAATGTATTGGTACTACCATGGAAAGTAGTCCACCTTATTTCGGTGGTTCCATGAGAGCGGCTTCTACATTAGCTCATTGTGTCTATATTGGTTATGGAATAATGTTCCCAAATATTAAATGAAGTAAAGTTAACTCTAACTAGAAGGACATAAGAGGTTTGACTTAGTCTACGAAGAGGTATGGGACTATATCTATACATTGCACTAGTTGGTCTTGAGGGAAGTCCTAGGAGGATGTTCCTATATTCCTATGCTCTTATGAAATGAATTACATTCTTGTGTTTATTCTTTATGTTAGTAGTCTATATTTCTAAATATTTTGATGAATACTGACAATGCTATTTTATGTGACGTAAGACATTATTTATGATCCTTTTGTTTATTTACTTGATTAGTGGGGTTATGGGGCTTGACTTGTTGATTGCACTTTTAAGCTTTGTAAGGGTCATGACCAAGGTTTTTGCATGTAGTATAATGTTATGAACTCCTGAAAATTTTTTGTTATGATACATGATGTTAGAGTTGTTTTTGTTATTGTAGTATAATGTGATGAACCTTTCCACATGCTTTGTTGTTAACACATGTTGACTTGATTTAACGTGATAATGTTGGTATTTTATTGAATATTGTATTTTCTTAAGGAATATATGTCTATTGTCTTATATATATAATTTTATATGCTTAAGGCTTAGAACCTCTCGATGTCAATATTATTTAATTAACATCATTACTCATTATGTATCCTAAAACTTAATGTGATATGGACTTGATGAGGTCGGTATTTTTTATTAAATAGCATTACTTTAACAAAGCGAATTGCAGAGCTCAATTTGTTTTATATATTTGTGTTAATTGTGACTTTTTTACTGTGCATAACACTAAAATTTTGTGATACACCTACAATTAATTGTTCAAAAATTGTTACAATTTTGTTTAATCTGATGAAGTAAAAGTTAGAATTTGGAATTCATTTGTTTGTTTTAGTATAAATATGCAGGTGGATAAAGAAAAATTGCAGCAATTTGCTGTCAGTTTTGTAGAAGACCTCAAGATTTTAGAATATGAAAAAAAAAACTTACAAAATATCGACCTCCAAAGGTCAGAATCTCAAAATTAAGAAGCAAAATTACTGAATTACTTAAGAACATCAAAAATAAAAAATACTGACACCGACCTCCAATAATTAGAATCATAAAAATTAGATATTAAGGATACACCCTCAAAACGAGCAATGTCGAATTAGAGCCTACATGTTTGTTATGTTTTTTTAAGGTCTTAAAATTTATTAATACTACAGCTTATAGGCAGTGTGTAATGTTTTGAAGTGTTTTGAAGTAAAACGTTCATGAATGTCCAAGTCGTCCATAAACTTGTCGAAGTTGAACTACTGTGTCGTAGTGTTTTGTAGTAGAATTTTTGTGGATGGCGTGAGAGTGAAATTGATTATGATGATTCTTATACATATATTGAAATTTAAAGGGTTGAAACATCCAAAGATGACACCCCGCGGACCAGTCTAGGGTCTCCAAGGAGGACCAAAACATGGACAATGCAAGCTACCGCGGCAGCAAAGAAATGGGTGTGGTTGCGCGTCTCCCAGCAGGTGCTGTAATGGTAAAAAGTTATCATTGTGATGCGAGGCAATCACGAACCAGTATGTCTTGAAAAATTCCAAAACAAAGAATGAAAAATGCCTCTAAGACGCATAGTAAACTCATTGTTTTGGTCGCATCATTTAAAAGCCAAATTTGAATTTCTTAAAATGTCCCATATGTTAAGGGGTCTTTAGGGTCATTTGGGGATGACTTATCCGCTTTAATTGAGTCCTCTGAACATACAAATACAACCTAAAACTATCAACATAAAACAAAACCTCTCCATTTATGTTAATTGAATGATTTTATATAAATTCCTTATGAACCCATGCAAATCATTTAATACCTATTTTTACTATATCATTTGTGATTTGATCATCTCTCTATACTATTAAATGCTTGTGTAGTTAAATTTGGGTTGTTGAATTATGCAAGAATTTTATTAGGATATTGTGTATGTTGTCCTAAATTGATGAATTGATATTGTTTTATCTTGGATCATTGTATATCATGATTATTTGATTTTATTGGTGAATACGACTATTTTTAAGAGACTTGGTGTATTGGATAGATTGATTTTGCTATGTATTGGAAGTGTTATTAATTAATTTGTGGTATGCTAACCTAACCTTATATATATTGTCTAGTATAGGTTTTTAAATTGTCGTGTTCCGTATTGTCCATTTAAGGGCGGTGGTTATATGATATACTTGTAAAGAATGCGGCCTCATCGACATTAATTTTTGAATTATGATATTATCATAGTATAACTTGAATATGTAGGTATTGTAAAGGTCTATATAACTTATCTATATATACGTGCAGTCAAAGTATGTGTCCTTCAAATAGACTATAGGTGATCATGATAAGCTATATCAATGCTATATATGTGTATCCTTGATGTTTGAGTTTGAATATTCCTAATTGAATATATGAACATTATGAAGAGTTATGTTGATGTTTCCATAGTAGTGTCTAGGGTGACTTGTAAGTATTCTTAGTTAACCCGATATGCTATCTGAAAGATATTGTACATTTGTTAAGATTATAATTATGTGTTTCTTGTTTTTCTTGACCAATTTCATTTACTTGATACATGAAGTGTAGGAATATGAATCCTTGCCTTAGTAGGCTAAAACACCGTTGTCATAAATTTATATGCATGAATGGAATTTGAATATAGCTAAGAAGGTTATTTATATGGAACCTTTCAGAAAAAAGGTTATGATATCCTTGAAGTTTAAAGTTGTAATGGTATACTTCTCGAGTGAATGGTGTACTTAGGGTTTGTTTTCTGGAAAGACAAGAAATCATCCTAAGTAAAGCCATTGAGCTATCTTAATAACAATTGTTGGCAGCCCTAGTTGACCCTCCTTTGTAAAGTGTTGCATGATTTAGTTATCAAAAAGATGTGATACATCTTCATGTACTCCTTTATTTAATTACCCTATGAAAACAAAGGCTAGCACCGAGTAGTATGCTTGGGAAATTTCTCTAGCTAAGATGACATTAGAGAACAAAAAAACACTCGATATTACTTTGCAATGTGCCTACATCGGATATGTCCTAGTTCTACCATTTGAAAGTACAACACCATCCATCGGAGTAGGTTCATAACTCCAGATTCCATGCATAGCTAGTATTCTCTATCTCAATTATTTCATATTCTCGTCATGTACGATACATTCTAGTGTTAGATAAGTTTTCTAATGTTTAGGTAGTGTAATGGGACACTGTCTAGACATTTCACAATTAGGCTTTGAAGATGTTAGTATGTGAGTGCCTAGGTGTACTCTTAGATCATTATGTAATTTTCCTTGAATGTTGAATGCCTTCTAAATGACTTAATAAACATAAATGATATAAGTGAAGATAATTTAATTAAAAAGGTATCTATCTATGGTAGCTTTGAGGATTATCTAGGTATGATTGGAGAGGGTGTATGGGCGTACACTTAATCTATTACTTAGGTGAGTCTTAGTGTAAATCTAGTTAGGGAGTTTGATTAATGAAATAGTAATAATCTTATCTTAGATAGTCTAAAGGATGTATTTGGTGTATGTGAAGGGATTGTTTGGGCGTTCGCTTAAAAATTCACTCAACTTAGCCTTAGAATCACTTTTGGTAGGAGATTCTTATTTTTATATGTGTAATTTCTCCTATCTTATGAAATGTTACATATTTAAAGATGGTATGACATGTGCTTCTTATATGTTATGATAGGAAGTTTTAATAAAAAACAACATGTTTCTCACAATTTTTTTCTCTAATGCTTTTATGCATTACGTCATACTTAGTACATGCATTGTCTTAATTCCATATATTATCGTCTAAATCTGAAAATGTAGGTGGAAGGTGAGAGGAATCTTAAAGCAACACTTGTAAATTAAGACACTTTCAAGCAAAGAAAGGTTATGTTTTTAGTTGGTTTGAGGAAATTACTATCTCTAGATTTATTTTATCCAAAGCATAGTAATAAACTAAGTTTATATTTTTCGATTGTATAAATTGTTTCCCTATTATTATTTAGTCTCAACATGCCATATGTTGATATTTAGTGTTTTTCATCTTTTTATCTAAAACATGTTTTAAGATAATATTTGTGTGAAAAGTTTTAATTCCACACTAGTTTTCATACAAGTATGGAATGAAAGATATCTAAAGACTTGTACAAGACCTCCGAGAGGTCAACTGCCTTGTGTGACAATTTAAGAATGCCCTAACTTCTTGGGTGCACTCTCGGGTCGTGACACTGACCTCCGGAGGTCAACATTACAAAAACAAAAAAATAAAGATGTCGACCTCTGGAGGTTAGAATCTCAAAAATAAAAAGATAAAATACCAACATTTGAAGGTTAGAATCTCAAAAATAAAAAATAAAAATACCCAACTCCGGAGGTCATAATCTCAAAAAAAAAGAAATAAGTTCTGCAATCATCGGAGGTTAGGATCTCAAAAATAAAAATAAGGATACGAACCTCTACATGACAAAATCATAAAAATAAAAATTAAGAATATTTACCCTGGAGGTCAGAATCTTAAAAATAAAAAGTAAAAATAGCACATTAAAGTAACATATTTCTTCTTTACATTAAGTATATTTCCTCTAAAGTGAACTTCTTCTTCTAACTCATAAACCTCCTAGAAAACCTTACAGTGATACTATAACGACGTGTTTATTCGTTTTGAGCAGCAGATTTTTTTTTTGGAAAAACTATCTTGGTCGACGGATCCCACGACGGACCGTCTTGGGCACGACAGATCTTCGAGGGGGTCTTGTTCCAAAACACTTAGAATTCTTAAATTTGGGTACTGAAATCGACTCTCTGAACTTCGTGACAACATGTCAGGACGGACCGTCGTGGGCACGACGGACCGTCGTGGGCACGACGGACCGCCACAGACTCTTCAAGGAATTGAGTCTCTGAACTTTGCTACGGACCTGCAGGACGGACCATCACAGCCATGACGGACCGTCACAGGTTCCGTAATCCCAGGCTCGGTTGAATTTCTGTAAATATTTTAAGAGGCGTTTTGGACTATTCCAGCTTATAATCATAAAGTTAGTGGTTTAATATTAATAACTCAATTACTTGGGGGTTAAAGGAGATAACCTTGAGTTAATTAGTGGGTTAATTCCTCATCATTTATACTTAATTATTTGCTAATTAGGGTAAAAGAAAGAGGGTTTGAATAAGAAAAATAGAAAGAACAAGGAGAGGGAAAGAGAAACGATCGAGAGAGATACAAACGAACAGGAAACACAATCTTTGAGGAATTTGCTTGCTTGATCACGAATCTTCGGTGGAGGTAGGTTATGGTTTTTATGCTTTTCATAGTAAACTCTTAATAGCGAATGATATGTATTGGGTATTATTGTAAACTCTTCTATATGCTTAATTGTGTGCTTGCATGATGTGTTTATATAATTGTGATAAAATAAGCATGATGAAGCTATTGAATCCTAAATCTTTAAAACCACTTGTTAATGATGATGCCTTGGTATAAAAGAAGGCTTGATGAACTAAAGTAATGATATTGATGATACCTTAGTATAAGAGAAGGCTTGATGAACTAAAGTAAGGAGATTAATGATGACTTGGTATAAAAGAAGGATTGATGAATTCATAGAATGAGATTAGTGGAGCGGGTTTCACGAACCGACACGTAGAATTAGGGGATCGGGTGTCACGAAAATACACGTAGAATTAGGGGATCGGGTGTCACGAACCGAGACGTAGAATTAGGGGATCGGAGTGTCACGTTCTGACAGATAGTAGAATTAGGGGATCGGAGAGTCACATTCTTACCCATAGTAGTAGGGGAGCGGAGTGTCACGTACCTACACAAGAGGAATAAAGATAATGAATCTCAAAATTATGTTAATAAATTCGAATGAAAAGAACCTATTTCCCAAATGAGTATGATATGGAGGCTTGAGTCCTCATGAGTGTACTTGACATTATTTATCAAAGATTCTTGTACATGTTGTTGCTACAGATTGAGTATTATAGTTGATTTATGATATGATCTGATATATATTATTTTCTATTTTGAGTTGGCCGATGATACCTACTCAGTACTTGTGTTTGTACTGACCCCTACTTGTATGTTTCTTTCTTTGTTATTTGTGGAGTGCAGCAAACGTGCCGTCGTCTTCAACTCAACCGCAACTCTAACCAGTCTTCATTACACCGGATTTCAGGGTGAGCTATTTCTTCTAGCTTGGACTGGGTCTTCCTCTTCATGTTTTGATGCCTTGAACTTCCGACATGGACTAGCTTTTACTTATTTTAGCTTCTTAGATACTCTTAGATTTAGTAATTTGAGATAGATGTTCTTGTGCTGATGACTTCCAGATTTTTGGAATAATAATAGTTATTGAGTTTTAGAAGTTATTTATTGATTTCGTTAATGAGTTTTAAGTCTTTCGCATTGTATTCTGTTTATTATGGTTAAAACGTTGGGGTTTAGATTGGTTGGTTCGCTCACATTGGAGGATAAATGTGGGTGCCACTCATGACGCGTTTTGGGTCGTGACAATCTTGGTATCAGAGCATTAGGTTCATTTGTCTCATCACACAAGAACGAGTCTAGTAGAGTCTTAAGGAACGGTAGGGGGACGCCTTTACTTTTCTTTGAGAGGCTATAAAACATTAGGAAAATTCCATTCTTTCTTTCTTTCTTTCATGCTATTACTTGGGTCCAATTGGGATCTAGGTGATACAAATTGGTATCTAACCATCTTCACTCTATCTCGCAGATGGTTAGAACTAGAGCAACGGCTGCCAACACCAACACCGGCAAGACAAGAAGCGTCTGAGCCAGCCACTGGGGCTGTAGCTCGAAGAGGAGTAGTGGCAAGAGGCCGTGGAAGAGGTCGTGGGAGGAGTTCCCCTAGAGGAAGAGGGCACGCACCTAGCCCATCTGGTACTAGGGAGGTGACTACTCCATCGACTGAGGAAGTGGTAAAAGAGGGTGAGGAAGGGGATAATGAACAAGTGCAGAATGAGGGATTGCCACCCCAACCCACCCCTGAGATGATAAATCAGGTTCTTGCTTATGTTAGCGGGATATCTGATCAGAATTGCAGATTTCAGCCTTACAGGTAGCGGCTACGGCAAAATCCTTTCAAGAAGTGGCAGACTTCGTGATATAGGTGGAAGGAGTGAAGCCAGATGACTTCACCATGGCATCGACATCAAAAAGGTTTCGAAAGGGAGGTGAGTATAATGGTACTTACTCTACAGGACAGGGTTCAGGAGGTTACTAGGTTCGACCAATTCAGTCTTCACTACAGACTGTAGTTGGGGGTCCACCTCAGACCGGTCGACACTTCTCTGAGAGACCTATGCTTGACTCGAGAAAGTGTTATGGATGTGGGGAGACTGGACATATTAGGAGGAATAGTCCAAAACAGAGTTATAGACCCCAATAGCTAGAGGTAGAGGTGGTCATGGTAGAGGCCGTTATTCTGGATGACGTGGTGGCCGAGGTAATGGTGGTCACCAAAACGGCTGGGGTGACGGAAAAATGGGAACTACTGCAGCGTAACATGGTAGGGGCACTGGGCAAACAGATGATAGGGCCCATTGTTACGCTTTTCGTGGGCGGTCGGAAACGGAGACATTAGATGCTGTTATCACAGGTAATCTTTTGGTTTGTGATTGTATGGCTTCTGTATTATTTGATTTTGGCTCGACATTTTCATACGTATCTTTCTCACTTGCTACTTGTCTTAATTTACTTTGTGAATTGCTTGACATGCCTATTCGTGTATCTACTCCGATGGGTGAGTGTGTGATAGTTGAAAAAGTATATAAGTCTTGTTTGGTGTCATTTATGGGGAGCAATACTTATGTAGACTTGGTTATCTTAGAAATGGTTTATTTTGATGTAATTCTGGGTATGACTTGGCTTTTTTCGAATTTTGCGATCTTGGATTGTAATGCTAAAACTGTGACGTTAGCCAAGCCTGGGACAGATCCGTTATTGTGGGAGGGCGACTACACTTCCACTCCAGTTCGTATCATCTCCTCTCTTCGTGCTAAGAAAATGGTTAGTAAGGGGTGTTTAGCTTTCTTGGCACATCTCAGGGATGACACTACCCAAGTACGTCTAATTGAGTCGGTTTCAATAGTCCACGAGTTTTTAGAAGTGTTTCCTACAGACCTTCCTGGTATGCCACTAAATAGAGATATTGACTTCTGCATTGATCTTTAACCGGGTACTCGCCCCATTTCTATACCCCCTTATAGGATGGCTCCCGCTGAGTTAAGAGAGTTAAAAGCCCAACTTCAAGAGGTTTTAAGCAAAGGCTTCATTAGACCAAGTGCATCTCCTTGGGGTGCTCCGGTGTTATTAGTGAAGAAGAAGTATGGGAGTTTTCAGATGTGCATAGACTACCGGCAGTTGAACAAGGTAACTATTAAGAACAAGTATCCCATTCCTCGCATTGATGACTTGTTCGATCAGTTACAATGTGCTTGTGTCTTCTCTAAGATTGACTTGAGATCCGGTTATCATCAATTGAAAATACAGGCAACGGATGTGCCAATGACTGCTTTTCGGACTAGGTATGGGCATTATGAATTTGTAGTGATGTCTTTTGGTCTTACGAATGCCCCTGCTTCTTTCATGAGCTTGATGAACGGGACTTTTAAGACTTATCTTGATCTCTTAGTGATCGTAATTATTGAGGATATATTGGTATACTCAAAGAGCAAGAAGGAACATGAAGAGCACTTGAGAATTGTATTAGAAATGTTGACGGAGAAAAAGCTTTATGCCAAATTTTCCAAGTGTGAGTTTTTGCTAGATGCAGTGTCCTTCTTGGGGCATGTGGTTTCTAAGGATGGGGTAATGGTGGATTTTTCTAAGGTTGAGACAGTGAAGAATTGGGTAAGACCTACTAATGTGTCAGAAATAAGGTGTTTGTTGGTTTAGCTAGTTGTTACCATCGATTTGTCAAGGGATTCTCTTCGATTGCTTCCCAATTGGCGATCTTGACTAAGCAGAATGTTCCATTTGAACGGTCGGACGAATGTGAGGAAAGCTTTCAGAAACTCAAGACATTGTTGACCACTGCACCAATCCTTGCCCTGCTAGTGGAAGGTAAGAATTTCATTGTTTATTCTGATGCATCCTATTTAGGTTTGGGTGCAGTGCTAATGCAAGTGAAGAACGTAATTGCTTATGCTTCAAGGCAATTAAAAGTTCATGAACGTAATTATCCGACCCATGATTTGGAATTGGATGCGGTAGTGTTCACCTTAAAGCAATGGAGACACTATCTATATGGAGTTAAGTGTGAAGTATACACAGATCATCGTAGCCTACAGTATGTCTTTTTTAAAAAAGATTTGAATTTGAGACAAAGGAGATGGATGAAACTACTGAAGGACTACGATATCACTATCTTGTATCATCCGGGAGAGGCTAATGTTGTGGCACACGCCTTAAGTAGAAAGGCAGGGAGCATGCGAAGTCTAGCTCACTTGAAAGTTTCTAGACGTCCATTGGCTAGAGAGGTTCAGACTCTGGCTAATGACTTTATGAGGTTAGAAGTAAATGAGATTGGAGGATTGTTGGCTTGTGTGGAGGCAAGATCTTCTTTTCTTGACAAGATTAAAGGAAGCAGTTTACCGACGAGAAACTGATCCGGATCCAAGATAAAGTATTGCGAGGAGAGGCTAAGGAAGCACAAATCGATGAGGAGGGTGTTTTGACCAAGATGTATCGTGACCTAAAGCAACATTTTTGGTGGAGTAGAATGAAGCGTGACATTGTTAATTTTATTGCCAAATGTCCAAATTGTCAGCAAGTAAAATATGAACACTAGACGCCCGGAGGAACACTTCAGAGAATGCCCATTCCTGAATGGAAGTGGGAAAGGATTGCAATGGACTTTGTGGTTTGTCTTCCAAAGACAATGAGTAAGTATGACTCCATTTGGGTAATCTTTGATAGGTTAACTAAGTCTGCTCACTTCATTCCGGTCAAGGTGACCTACAATGCAGAGAAGTTAGCCAAAGTCTATATCTCAGAAATCGTTAATAGAGGTACGCAATTTACTTCTATGTTTTGGAAAACATTACATGCGGAATTGGGTACTAGGTTTGACCTTAGTACGGCGTTCCATCCTCAGACCGATGGTGAGTCTGAGCGAATGACTCAAGTGTTGGAGGATATGCTTCGTGCATGTGATAGAATTTGGTGGTCATTGGGATAACTTCATACCCTTAGCGGAGTTTTCATACAATAATATCTATCACTCAAGTATTGATATGGATCCATTCTAAGCATTGTATGGGAGGAGATGTAGGTCTCCCATTGATTAATTTGATGCATTTGAGATTAGACATTGGGGTACTGACCTTTTGAGGGATTCATTAGAGAAAGTGAAATCAATTCAAGAAAAGATTTTAGCGGCGCAAATTAGGCAAAAGGAATATGCAGATCAAAAGGTTAGAGACTTGGAGTTTATGGAGGGTGAGCAAGTCTTGCTGAAGGTTTCACCCATGTGGTTTGGTAAAAGAGGTAAGCTAAGCCCAAGGTATATTGGTCCATTTGAAGTACTTAAGTGAGTAGGGGAGGTTGCTTATGAATTAGCCTTGCCTCTAGGACTGTCAGGAGTGCATCCGGTATTTCATGTGTCTATGTTGAAAAGATACCATGGGGATGGGAACTACATCATTCTTTGGGAGTCAGTCCTGCTTGATGAGAATTTGACTTATGAGGAGGAACGTGTTGCCATTCTAGATAGAGAAATTCGCAAGTTGAGGTCGAGGGAGATTGCATCCATCAATGTTCAATAGAAGAATCGACTAGTTGAAGAGGCCACTTGGGAGAATGAGGCTGATATGCAAGAAAAATACCCACACCTGTTTACAGATTTAGGTACTCCTTTTCGCCCTCGTTTTTCTTCTTATGATCGTTCGAGGACGAACGATGGGTAAATTGGTATCTATTGTAACGACTTGTTTAGTCGTTTTGAGCAGCAAATTTTATTTCTGGAAAAACTGTCTTGGTCGATGGGTCCCACGACGGACCGTCATGGGCACGACGGACCGTCGAGGGGTTCTCGTTCTAAAATACTTATAATTCTGAAATTTGGGTTCTGAAATCGACTCTCTGAACTTCGTGACGACATGGCAGGACAGACCGTCATGTGCACGATGGACCGTCACAGACTCTTCAAGGAATTGAGTCTCTGAACTTTTCTACGGACCTGCAGGACGGACCGTCACAGGTTGCATAATCCCAGGCTGGGTCAGATTTCTGTTAATATTTTAAGAGGCGTTTTGGACTATTCCTACTTATAATTATAAAGTTAATGGCATAATATGAATAACTCAATTACTTGGGGGTTAAAGGAGATAACCTTTAGTTTATTAGTGGGTTAATTCCTCATCTTTTATACTTAATTATATGCTAATTAGGGTAAAAGAAAGAGGGTTTGAATAAGAAAAATAGAAAGAACAATGAGAGGGAACGAGAAACGATCGAGAGAGATACGAACGATGAGGAAACACAAGCTTTGTGGAATTTGCTTGCTTGATCACGAATCTTCGGTGGAACTAAAGTAATGAGATTGATGATGCCTTGGTATAAAAGAAGGATTGATGAATTCATAGAATGAGATTAATGGAGCGGGTGTCACGAACTGACACGTAGAATTAGAGGATCGGGTGTCACGAACCGACAAGTAGAATTAGGGGATCGGAGTGTCACGTTCCGACACATAGTAGAATTAGGGGATCGGAGTGTCATGTTCCGACACATAGTAGTAGGGGAGCGGAGTGTCACGTACTGACACAAGATGAATAAAGATAATGAATCTCAAAATTATGTTAATAAATTCGAATGAAAAGAACCTATTTCCCAAATGTGTATGATATGGAGGCTTGAGTACTCATGAGTGTACTTGACGTTTTTTATCAAAGATTCTTGTACATGTTGTTGCTACAGATTGAGTATTGTAGTTGATTTATGATATGATCTGATTTATACTACTTTCTATTTTGAGTTGGCCGATGATACCTACTAAGTACTTGTGTTTGTACTGACTCCTACTTGTATGTTTCTTTCTTTGTTATTTGTGGAGTGCAGCAAACGTGCCATTGTCTTCAACTCAACCACAAATCTAGCTAGTCTTCATTACACCGGATTTCAGGGTGAGGTAATGCTTCTGGGTTGGACTGGGTCTTCCTCTTCATGTCTTGATGCCTTGAACTTCGGGTATGGACTAGCTTTTACTTATTTTAGCTTCTTAGATACTCTTAGATTTAGTAATTTGAGATAGATGTTCTTGTGATGATGACTTCAAGATTTTGGAAATAATAATAGTTATTGAGTTTTAGAAGTTATTTATTGATTTCGTTAATGATTTTAAAGTCTTCCGCATTGTATTTTTTACAGTACATATATTTCCTTTAAAGTGAACTTCTTCTTCTAACTCATAAACCTCCTAGGTAACCGTACAATGATACTTAGTGCAATTCATCCCCTTAAGGTCACATGGTAAACCATACATACAACTTACATAATCCAACATATACCATCATAGTAGTATAATACATCATATATACATTTAAACTAACACCATAAGGACATTACAGTGAACTCTGTACACGTGGCACGTATATTAATTTAACTTCACATAGAACATTATGATACCTTACTTCCAATTCCAATCTAAGTCTACTAGTGCAATATACCTGTGAAATCCCATAACCTCACACATACGTAGTAAACCTATCCTGAGACCAGAAGCCTTAAGAGTAATTGAAGATAACTTTATTCATGTAAACAAATCCTTTATCATGCAATCATTAAGACAAACATTGTGCATATACAACAAGACATCTTCATATATGCTAATACCATGTATATAATCAGAACAAGTAGACAAATATTACAAAGTCCTGAAAAAAGAACATGTACATAAACACATGCATTACAACACCTTCCTCGAACTCCGTTCAAGATTCACTTGTCTAATGCATAGGCGACGTTACATACCTCTACCAACACTAACCAATTACCCTACGTTATCCTAGTCAGGGTCCTTAATTTTTTTCCATTGTCTATTTTACTTTAGGGAAACTATAGCCTTAACTGACACTAAGACCATGGGTTCTAAACATAGAATTTTCTCTTGTAGAGCCTTACACCAAGTCAAGGTTTTCTTACCTAGACAAGGTAGAACATTAACACATGTCGGCATACTAGTGAAGTCAGTTGCTAGATCCTATGTGGCTAGCATAGTCTATGGAACAAAGAGATATACATGACCATCGGCATGATCATTATAATTGGAGACGCATCTCAGGAGAAACCATGGGTGAATCATTCTCAAGGAAAGTCAACACCTCATGTTGAACATAGGTGAAAATTCCTCAAAGGGAAGTCAACACCATATGAGAACCTAATGGTGAACTTTCCTCCAAGGGAAGATAACACCTCTCATTGTCAAGTTCAATAGGTTCTTAGCTAGGTTCCCTTTATATAAAATCCTTTTATTAACATTACTTATAAAATGTAGGATTTAGTAGATTCATCTCCTCATATTCTTAGCTCATAGGTTATATATGAGAATTCATAAACCTATATGATGTCAGAAACACTTTCACATGGATATAGCATATGTAAGAACCTATATTGTTTAGGGTACACTTTAGCACACCTTTCAAGGAACCTCTATTTACTAGATCTTCATACATGTGTATGTGTAAACTTATATGTGAGCAAACCTTTCTCATAACACTAAACGTCAAGCATGTTCATATATCAATTCATAAGCCTATAGATGTAAATATATGATCAATCCTATCATATAAACACTTTAAGAACTATGCAAATTCATATTTCATCATATCATATATTTAACATCATAGAATATTAGACATATTCATAACGTGTTCATACTATCCTATGCATGTACTTACAAAATCAACGTAAGAACTATCCTATCAAGGCACGTATGTGCAATGTATAGAAAAGGTTCCATACCCTTGACCATACTAGTACACCTATCAACTCATCAATGTTAATGATACATCAAACAACATCATATAATAGATAGAATAGCACAAGACAAATATATTCAAGATTTACAACATCTTTACAGTAAGCTCTTGTCATTATGCACCTATATTAACTTTACGTAACATATTGAATTATAGGACCTCGTCATACGAAGCACATATGCATAAAGTTAATGTAATCATTTACATGCTCATAACATTAGGCATACAACCTAGATCATGTCTAGAATTAGAAACTAGGCATAGGAATCACATAGGTTGATTCATAACCAACACATGTTCATATTATAATTTCCTTCAAATCCATGATCACATTACATATATATATTGTAAGTAAAATAAAAAATGACACCATAAGTGGACCATACAACACAATGTCATATAAGGCGTCATGAAATGTCAATTCCATATAAAAGTAGAAGGGAAAAGCCACTCTTACCGATTCATCAACCTTTAATCATCATTGATCAATACATATTTTACATAAATAATTGATCTATTGGTCAGTAAATAAATATATTTTAATCATATAGGAAACCATAATTAAATCCCTTCAACATCATGATACCAATATAGGCACTAAACAAAAAATTTAATAGAGAGATGGGGAATGTAGATCATTCACCAAATATACTTGATTTAATCATCAAAAAAAATTATCAACAATTTACATGTACGTCATTATCTAAATAAGTAGCAATCTAATCGAAATCATACTTCACCTAACATATAATCAAGATCGCATCACATTTATAGCATCATCAATCTATAGGCTAAAATATGTAGGTCAATCCTTACAACGATTCTTATCACCAGTGAATCATACACAAAATTAATCCATGATATAAACCTAAGTAAGTAGCTACAATGATATTTACATAAAAACTCCTACACCAATTTACAATAAATCTAGCTTGTAGTGAACACATAGAACAACATAGGCTAATCATGTTCAAACATTAATATATTGATACACATGGATCATTAATCAATAATTCATCCTCAATATACGTAATGAAGAGCATACATTATAAATTTAACGTAATAGAATCACAGTTCTATTAATACAAATTCATAATCAGAATGCCCATGCATAGGCTAAGTTAAGAGTTGAAGAGAACATGAGTTCATAATGCAATTAAATTTATATTGAAGTAAAAACAAATACATTATTATTAATACTTCATGAGAAATCCATTGAATACATTTTGTGAAAGAAGCCATGGCGAGATTGATTGATTGAATGTTTCATCATGAAACCGTTGAAAAGTTTGAGGTTAACTCTCTAGATGGAAGGATAACTACAGATGAAGGATCATCATATCTTAATAAAAACGAAAATATAAAAACCTTGATGAAGAAGCCATATGAATCCAAGCTCCACGCTATTCTTGTTGAGCTTCCCCTTTAATAAGGTTCTAGAGAGAATATTTTTTTGGGGGGGAGTCTAATTTGTTTAAATAGAATTGAGAATGGGGGTTTTCACATTTTTGATAACTTAAATACACCCAAAGTAACCAAATAAACCACGTAGGGTAGGTTAGCACATGGGGTAAATTTCTCATTCACCCCTTTAATGAAACAATGCACAGGCATGCAGTGTAACATTCCAGAAAATGTACATGTCTAGTGACGAACATAGTAATTTTCTGAGAATACGTATTGGGGTACATAGGAATCCCAATGCCTAATATTTACAAATATTAGGCATATTATAAAATATTGGCTTAAAAAGGTGTAAGCCAATTTTCAAAGTCTTAAAAAGCTTGTTCAAGAAATGTACCTGCAATGAAGATCCTAACATAAAATATTGATTTTCAACTTAACACATTATGTACTAGGTAGCTAAGTGTAAAGCCTAGTTACCATGGAACATGATATTTTAAAATGATCATGTAGAGTAAGAAATTTCCAAGGATAACAATAAATGAGGAGAAACCCATGTGCATGAATTCAATTAGGGTGGTTAGGGCGGTTAGAGGCAGGTGCACAGGTGGGGGTCAAGCCATGTGAGCTGAGCTTCCTAACAAACTCTAGGATCAAAATAACTTAACTAACTAGCTAACTAACCAAGAACTGACCTAAATAATCCAACTAGAACCCGATAATGTAAGAACTAATAGGGTGTAACTAACGTAGTAACTAATTCAAGAAACATCTTAGTACCTAACCTTAAATGGTCCAAAACGGTTGGTTATGGTCCTAGTGACGTAGGGATACTTTTTTAATTACCCTAGGTTACATAATTAATTAAATTAAAAACTTAAATTAATTTATTTAAATGGTAATACCAAAATCCTTATACTAGACAAGGAAATAACTAAAAAACATCCTAGTACCAACGTAGGATGGTCCAACGGGTTGGTTATGGTCCTAGGGGTACATTATTAATTACGCTATCTCATTTAATATTTAAATTAACAACTTAATTAATTTAAATGTTCAAACCGAAATCCTTAAACTAGACAAGTAACTAACTAAAAAAACATCCTAGTATCTAACCAAGGATGGTCCAAAGGGGTTGTTATGGACCTAACAACTTAGGGTTAAATTATTAATTACCCTAAATTACCTAATTAATTAAATTAGCAACTTTATTAATGAATTTAATTGGTCAAAACCGAAACCACTAAGCAATTTCCAAATTTCGGTTAAGTCAACTTTTCTTCTAATTCTAGTTAATATAAGAGGGGTGCTTTAGAAAATTAGCTAATTGATTTATTAATTAAGTTAATTAATCTAATATTAATTACTAACTAGTCAGTTCCTAGACCTATATTCATGATCATTCACTAAGAAATGCACGAATTCAAAGCAGTGAAGAAACGCAAGAAAAATTAAAGTTCTCCTTAGGAAATTTCAAGTAGTTCTTCAAAGTTTTCGTGAAAAAGTGAAAGGTGATCTTTGTATATTCAATTATACATAAGGAGTGGATTTTCTCTTATTTAATTCTCTATACAAGAGGGTTTTAAAATGTTTTTGCAATTAAGAATATCGAAACTAGGGTTTTCACCAATGAATCATATGTTCATCTTTCTAGTTGACCCGACTTTCCGATTCTTGCAATTTGTATGATGTGAATTTCGAGCATGTTGTTGGTATGTTTTTTTACTGATTATTATGTGTATGTTTACTTTATTTGATTGTCGAATGAAACCCACATTTTAGTTTCCATACTTAGGGTGTTATCTACATGACTGGTAACTGTTGTAATGCTTACTTGTGGTTGAGAAGATGAAATTGTTATAAGTGTTCATTGAATTGTATCGTATACAAATTAAGGTTAAAATTTGGCATGTTTATCATGATAGTTCATTATAATATATTTATGAAGTAGTTGTCATCGCTAGTGACATCGTTATTACAAGGATCTACGAAATTGTAATTTATGCCAACAGATTGGCTTGCAAAACTATCGCCAACATATTATTTTCAAAACATGTAACGTCATAACAATCTCTACATCAATGAAACCATAACAAAGGGTATGACAATATATTGGAGAAGTCAAAACATACCATATCAACATGAAATTATGAACGCAATATTCTTGTGTAAGTAGTTAGAACATTCATAGAGAATTTTAGAAAACAATCAATGAACGTTGAACAAGTTAAGGTGTGTAAAGAAGTAACTAAAAGCTTAAGTTATGAAATTGACATAATGTAGAGTGTTAAAAGAAGTTAGAATAGTCTCAATTACACTTACTCTATTAAGTCAAAAATACTCACATAAAAGGGTGCCAGAGTCCATGAGAGAAGTATCACTCGCATAATAATGATAATGTAATATCTAAGCTCATATTCATCAAGAAAAGAATGGGACGACCACTCATCCATAGAGTTATGGAAATCTCATAACTAGAAAGAAGATTTAATAATGTTTCAGTCAAACTCTAAGAAATAAGAAAGTAATTTAAATATGATCTTAGCACCGATAGACTAGAAATGAGCTTATGCTAACACACGTAAGTCTCATGAGATGAGGCTACCACCGAGGTGAACAAGTAGTCTACGTATGTCTCCTAGTCTTCGATTTATGTTTGCCAGCATAAGGGTACTAGAGGGTGGAAACCTCCGCCCAAGAATGCTATCAGTTTGGTTTCACTTTGGCCGGTGATTCCTTATCTTTTCGGTGTGGGGAAGAAACCAAATTTCACTTTTAGCTTATATGATCTATGCCGGTTCTAGCTAAAGAAGTATTTGGTTCACTTCAGCCGTGAACCTCTCTTTTTCAGTGTGGGGAAGACATTGGCATTATTGAACTTTAGCCGGTGAAACCCCTTTTCGGAGTGGGGTAGACACAAAACTTCGTTCACCTTAACTTGTGAATCCCCCCTTTTCGGTGCGGGGGAGACACTGGATTTCATGTCATCTCGCATAATGTACTTCTCTTAATGAAAAAGAATTCTTTAAAGAAAGTAAGAATGAATTAAAGTAGTATGTTCACAATGAACAACAAATAGAAGAAGTTGAAACGTATGTTCAAAGTGAACTAAGAAAGTAAGAGCTCAAAATATCAATGACCTGTTTTTGTAAGAATGAAGTTTTAACAAGTTGTGTTGATATAGCAAATAAAGATAGCCTTATAATGACTTCTTATATTATGCAAACAAAGGGGAGAAAAACGTAATGGCTAATCAATGCCCCGATATCCTTATTCTATGCAAACGACTATATAATTTGCTTAGTAAAAATTTTCTTATAAAGACTTATGTCAATTTAAAAAGAATAGAAGATATAACTTTTTTATAAGGTAGCGAAATCATTTCTTGAGTCTTTTGGGTTAGTTACTCGATTAATTGTAGGTATGGGACTATGTTGAATAATAGAACTTGTAAGTAAGACATATGATTAAAGAAGATCATTTAACTGAACAACAACAAGAATAAAATATTCAAAAATGATCTATGTGTCGGAAAATGAGCTCCTCTTACAGGGAGCAAAAATATAAATTTCCATTTAACTAGTTTTAAAATTATGATGACATTCCATGGTCTTGTATTCATATAGAAAATTAGTTGTATTCTTCAAATTCATGAGAATATGTCATATTCATAGCATAAATCAGAAGTAAAGATTTAGGATAGTAAAGAGAATTAACTTTCCAGAAACAACATATTACTTTAGGAAGAGCTTTCCTTGATCATGCATAGTCGTTATGTTTTTTTCATACACCCATACTTATTACAAGTGTGTACTGACCCAATATATTATTACTAAATTTATATTGTTATGTGTTTTTTTTCATACACCCATAATTAGTACAAGTGTGTACTAACAACATATATTATTATTATTTTTATAGATGCACATTCTACAGAGGATTGAATAATAGACGAAGTAGTTTGGATTAGCGATCTTCATTCATTTGGTAGGTCCTCTTCAGTCAAAGGATTGTACATTTTATTATTCTACTTTAGTACAAGTGACATAGCTAGTGGATGTTGTCCCTTTTTTTTCAAATAGTTGTTCTAAGCTTTTATATTAAAGTCGTTTGGCAAATTATTATTATTATTATTATTATTTTCTATTTCAATTGTTTAATGTTAAATAGATGGTTGCTTTAGTTAATCTTTTTAGTATATCACTCTTATGCATTATCATATGAATTCTATGTACACTTCATTAAAAATTAAAAAGTTTTTAATTTTCCACAAATATAACTATATGATTGTGATGATAGCTAGGAAGAGGATTGTCTGCAAACTTTGAGAGGTTAACGACGCCGGTCGTGTTCGTATTCCAGAATCCGGGTGAAACATGCAGTTGTAGGCAAGCATCAACGGGCACAAACAATGCCAGTATGTCCATCTACGGACCGTACTACAGGACGTCCTGTGGTCCTGAGTCTTGACAACAGACTTAAACCTTCACTAGGATAATTTTCATCGATGCTTCAACATTGATGGGTTGTTGGTGGAATGAAGAGGCATAATTTTGTTCAGTCGATTGACACTTCCAAGGTAGTATTTCAACATATTTTGGGTCGTTATTGAGAAACTCTTGTGAGTCCTTTGGAGAGTCATACCTGGTATATTCCAACATAATTTTATACCTTAATATCAAGGACCTTCCACATCATTTTCACCAAAAAAAAATTACAAGCAACACATTCAAATATGCTAGGCATGCATAAGACACACATGTGCATGTCTCAAGGGCTAACTTTAGAACGTCTTGCACGTTTTACCACTAAACATCATTGAAACTTACCATACTTACTATAAACACAATTATAACACATATAATGACCTAATAAGCTCGTGAAACACACATAAGTCCCATTAGGTGTCTAGTCGTCGAACATCTTGGTCTTCCCTTGACGTTTTAATTCCAAATGACTATAAGTCACTCATGCATACTTAAAATAATTAATCAACATATTAAGAAGATTATAGGCACTAGTGAGGTTCTATACACCCTCACTCATTTTTAAGGGTCTTACAACCGACATCCAGTGTCACGACCCAAATTGGGCCACGACTGGCACCCACACTTTCCCCCTGTGTGAGCGAACCAACCAAACCTAAACCTTAACATTTCAATATACTATCAACATAAAGTAATGCGGAAGACTTAAACTCATTAATGAAAACCAATTCAATAACTATTATTTTCCAAAATGTGGAAGTCATCATCACAAGAACATCTACTTCAAATTACTAAATCTAAGAGTTTCTAAGAAGCTAAAAATACATAAGAAGCTTGTCCATGCCGGAAGTTCAAGGCATCAAGACTTGAAGAAGAAGATCCAGTCCAAGCTAGAAGCATTAGCTCACCCTGAATTTCCGATGTAGTAAGACTGGCTTGAATTACTATTGAGTTGAAGACGATGGCACGTTTGCTGCACTCCACAAATAAACAAGAAGAGAACATAAAAGTAGGGGTCAGTACAAAACACGGGTACTGAATAGATATCATCGACCAACTCAAAATAGAAATCCATATATACCAAGTAATATCATAAAATCAACTATGATACTCAACATGTAGCAACAACAAGCACTATATCATTAACAATTACCATCAAGTTCACACATGAGGACTCAAGCCTCAATACCATACTCATTTGGGAATCATGTTCATTAGATTGAGTATATTAACATCTTTCAAGATTCATTATCTTTATTTCTCTTGTGTCGGCACGTGACACTCCGCTCCCTCATATTCATTAATCCTCTTGTGTCGGTACGTGACACTCAGATCCCCTAAATCTACGTGTTAGTTTGTGAAACCCGATCCCCTAAATCTACGTGTCGGTTCGTGACACCCGATCCCCTAATTCTACGTGTCGGTTCGTGACACCCGATCCCCTAATTCTACATGTAGGTTTGTGACACACGATCCCCTAATTCTACATGTCGGTTCGTGACACCAGATCCCCTGATTCTACGTGTCGGTTCGTGACACCCGATCCCCTAATTTTACATGTCAGTTCGTGACACCCGATCCCCTAATTCTACGTGTTGGTTCGTGACACCCGATCCCCTAATCTCCTTCCATAAATTCATCAAGCCTTCTCCCTTACCAAAGCATCATCATTAAAAAGAGATTAAGATTTTGCAAGATTTGGGATTCAATAACTTCATCATGCTTATATAATAACAATTATATAATTACATTCATGCAAGCATACAATTAAGCACATAGCAGGGTTTACTATATTATCAATACATATCATTCTCTATTAAGAGTTTACTACGAATATTGTAAGAGAAACCATAACCTACCTCCACCGATGATTTGTGATTAAGCAAGAAATTCCCAAGGCTTTTGTTCCTTCTTCTCGTTCGATCCTCTCTCAATTCGTTTCTCTTTCCCTCTCTTTGTTCTTTCTAATTTTCTTTATTCAACCCTCTTTCTTTTACCCTAATTAATATATAATTAAGAATGAAAGATGGTAATAATGACCCACTAATTAACTTAAGGTTACCTATTTTAACACCCAAGTAACTAGACTTATTAACCTTAACCCTCTAACATTATAATTAAAGTAGGAATAGTCCAAAACGTCCCTTAAAACGTGCAAAGAAATCCGACCCAGACTGGGATTTGCGCAACGTGTGACGGGCCGTCGCGCTTGCGACGGTCCGTCCTGTAGGTCGTCGCAAAGTTCAGAGACCCAAATTTCCACCAAGGGTCTGTTACGTTCCGTCACACCTGTGACGGTCCGTCCTGCCATTTCGTTACGAAGTTCAGAGAGTCGATTTTCAGTACCCAATTTTTCAGTTTTTCTAAGTGTTTTGAAACGAGACCCTGCGACGGTCCGTCGTGCCCATGACGGTCCGTCGTTGGGTCCGTCGCCTCAGCTTGTTTTTCCAGAATAAAATCTGCTGCTCAAACAACTAAATAGGTCGTTACAATAGATACCAATTTACCCATCGTTCGTCCCCAAACGATCAAAAGAAGGAAAACAAGGGCGAAAAGGAGTACCTGAATCTGTAAACAGATGTGGGTATTTTTCTCGCATATCCGCCTCCTTCTCCCAAGTGGCTTCTTCAACGGGTCGATTCTTCCATTGCACCTTGATGGATGCAATCTCTCTTGAACTCAACTTGCGAACTTCTCTATCTAGAATAGCAACAGGCTCCTCCTTATAAGACAAGTTCTCATCAAGCAAAACTGAATCCCAACGGATAATGTAGTTTCCATCCCCATGGTATCTTTTCAACATCGACACATGGAATACCGGATGTTCTCCGGACAGCCCTGGAGGCAAGGCTAACTCATAAGCCACCTCTCCTACTCGCTTAAGTACTTCAAATGGTCCAATGTACCTTGGACTTAGTTTACCCCTTTTACCAAACCACATCACCCCTTTCATTGGTGAAACTTTCAACAAGACTTGTTCACCCTCCATGAACTCTAAGTCTCTAACCTTTCGATCTGCATATTCTTTTTGTCTACTTTGCGCCGCTAGAAGCTTTTCCTGAATAGACTGCACTTTCTCTATCGAATCCCTCAAAAGGTCAGTACCCCAAGGCCTAACCTCAAATGCATCGAACCAACCAATGGGAGACCTACATCTCCTACCATACAATGCTTCAAATGGAGCCATATCAATGCTTGAGTGATAGCTATTATTGTATGGAAACTCCGCTAAGGGTAGGAAGCTATCCCAATGGCCACCAAACTCTATCACACATGCACGAAGCATATCTTCCAATACTTGAATCGTTCTCTCAGACTAACCATCGGTCTGAGGATGGAACGCAGTACTAAGGTCCAACCTAGTACCCAATTCTGCATGCAATGTTTTCCAAAACTTACAGGTAAACTGCGTACCTCTATCTGATATGATGGATAGTGGAATTCCATGCAATCGCACCACTTCCGAGATGTAAAGTTTGGCAAACTTCTCTGCATTGTAAGTCACCTTGACCGGAATAAAGTGAGCAGACTTAGTTAACCTATCAACAATTACCCAAATAGAATCAAACTTTCTCAATGTCTTGGGTTGACCTACCACAAAGTCCATTGCAACTCTCTCCCACTTCCATTCAGGAATGGGCATTCTCTGGAGTTTTCCTCCGGGCCTCTGGTGTTCATACTTTACTTGTTGACAGTTTGGACACTTGGCAATAAAGTCAATAACATCACGCTTCATTGTACTCCACCAAAAGTGTTGCTTCAGGTCACGATACATCTTGGTTGCACTCGGGTGTATAGAATACCTTGAACTATGAGCCTCTGTCAGAATAGTGTTGATCAAATCATTGACCCGCGTACACATACCCTTCCCTTGATTCTCAAAACACCTTCCTTATCGATTTGTGCTTCCTTAGCCTCCCTTCGCAATACTTTATCTTGCATTCGCCTTAGTTTCTCATCATCAAACTATTTTTCCTTAATTTTGTCATGAAAGGAAGAGCTTGACTCCACACAAGCCAACAATCCTCCCTTCTCATTTACTTCTAATCTCATCAAGGCGTTAGCTAGAGTCTGAACCTCTCTAGCTAATGGGCGTCTAGAGGCTTGCAAGTGGGCTAGACTTCCCATGCTTCCCGCCTTTCTACTAAGAGCATCCGCTACAACATTCGCCTTCCCCGGATGATACAAAATAGTGATGTCGTAGTCCTTCAGTAGTTCCATCCATCTCCTCTGCCTCAAGTTCAAATCTTTCTGAGTAAAGACATACTGAAGGCTACGATGATCCGTGTAGACCTCACACTTAACCCCGTATAAATAGTGTCTCCATTGCTTTAATGCAAACACCACCGCAACCAATTCCAAATCGTGGGTCGGATAGTTACGTTCATGCACCTTTAATTGTCTTGAAGCATAAGCAATCACATTCTTCTCTTGCATTAGTACTGCACCCAAACCAGAATAGGATGCATCACAATAAACAATGAAGTTCTTACCCTCTACTTGCAAGGTAAGGATAGGTGCGGTAGTTAACAAAATCTTGAGCTTCTGAAAGCTTTCCTCACACACATCCGACCATACAAATGGAACATTTTGCTTAGTCAAGTTTGTAAGTTGGGAAGCAATAGAAGAGAATCCCTTGATGAATCGGCGGTAGTAACTAGCTAACCCAACAAAGCTCCTTATTTCTGACACATTAGTAGGTCTTACCCAATTCATCATTGTCTCAATCTTAGAAGGATCCACCATCACTCCTTCTTTAGAAACCACGTGCCCCAAGAAGGACACTGCATCTAGCCAAAACTCACACTTAGAGAACTTGGTATAAAGCTTTTTCTCCCTCAACATTTCCAATACCATTCTCAAATACTCTTCATGTTCCTTCTTGCTCTTTGAGTATACAAATATATCATCAATAAATACGATCACGAAGAGGTCCAAATATGGCTTAAAAATCCCATTCATCAATCTCATGAACGCAGCAGGGGCATTCGTAAGACCAAAAGACATCACTACAAATTCGTAATGCCCATACATCGTTCGAAAAGATGTCTTTGGCACATCCGTTGCCCGTATTTTCAACTGATGATAACCGGATCTCAAGTCAATCTTAGAGAAGACACAAGCACCTTGTAACTGATCGAAGAAGTCATCAATGCAAGGAAGAGGATACTTGTTCATTATGGTTACCTTATTCAGTTGTCTGTAGTCAATGCACATTCGAAAACTCCCATCCTTCTTCTTCACAAACAAAACCGGAGCACCCCAAGGGGATGCACTTGGTCTAATGAAGCCTTTGTTCAATAACTCTTGAAGTTGTGCCTTTAACTCTCTTAACTCTGCGGGAGCCATTCTATAAGGGGGTATAGAAATGGGGCGTGTGCCCGGTTCAAGATCGATACAGAAGTCAATATCCCTATCTGGTGGCATACCAGGAAGATCTGTAGGGAACACATCCAACAACTCGCGGACTACTGAAACTGACTCAATCGAAGGTACTTGGGTAGTGTCATCCTTGAGATGTGCCAAGAAAGCTAAACACCCTTTACTAACCATTTTCTAAGCACGAAAAAAGGAGATGATACGCACCAGATTGGAAGTGTAGTCACCCTCCCACACTAACGGATCTGCCCCAGGCTTGGCTAACGTCACCGTTTTAGCATTACAATCCAAGATCGCAAATTGCGGAGAAAGCCAAGTCATACCCAGAATTACATCAAAATCAACCATTTGTAAGATAACCAAGTCTACATAAGTATTGCTCCCCACAAAAGTTACAAGACAAGACCTATACACCTTTTCAACTATCACAGACTCACCCACCGGAGTAGAAACACGAATAGGTATGTCAAGCAATTCACAATGTAAATTAAGACCATTAGCAAATGCGGATGATACATAAGAAAATGTGGATCCGGGATCAAATAATACAGAAGCCATGCAATCACAAACCAAAAGATTACCTTTGATGACAGCATTAGATGCTTCCACTTCAGACCGCCCAGGGAAAGCGTAACAATGGGCCCTATCGTTCGTCTGTCCGTTGCCCCTACCATGTTGTGATGTAGTGGCTCCAGTTTGCCCATCACCTAGGCCGTTTTGGTGACCACCATTTCCTCGACCACCACGCCCTCCAGAAAAATGGCCTCTAACATGACCACCTCTACCTCTAGCTATTGGGGGTCTGTAACTCTGTTTTGGATAATTTCTCCTAATATGTCCAGTCTCCCCACATCCGTAACACTCTCTGGAGTCAAGCATAGGTCTCTCGGAGAAGTGTTGACCGGTCTGAGGTGGTCCCCCAACTACAGTATGTAGTGAAGACTGAATTGGTCGGACTGAGTAACTTCCCGAACCCTGTCCTCTAGTGTAAGTACCATTAAACTCCCCTCCCTTTCGAAACCTTTTTGATGTCGATGTCGTAGTGAAGTCATCTGGCTTCACTCCTTCCACTTCTATCTCAAAGTCTACCACCTATTGGAAGGATTTTGTCGTTGCCGCTATCTGGAAGGCCGAAATTCGCAATTTTGACCTCAACCCCTTCACAAACCGGCGAATTTGCTCTTGTGGACTGAAACATAGTTGGGTGGCATACCGGGATAATGCACGAAACTTAGCCTCATATGCATTGACCGACATCCTACCTTTCTCTAGGCTCAAGAACTCATCCCTTTTCCTATCCCTCAAAGTTCGGGGGATATACTTCACCATAAACAAGCTAGAGAATTACCAAGTCATAGGTGGTGCCTCTATTGGTTGACACTCGATATGTGACCGCCACCACATTTTGGCGTTCCCTTGAAACTGATAAGTCACAAACTCCACACCAAACCGTTCTACTATACCCATCTTGTGTAGTAGATCGTGACAGTCAACTAGAAAATCATAAGCATCCTCCGATTCAGCACCCTTGAAGACCGGAGGTTTCAATTTTAAGAACTTACAGAAAAGTTCATGCTGATCATTTGTCATTATAGGCCCAATAGTCAGACGTGGAAATGTGCCTATGTCCAATGAGGCCTCCATACGAGGAGCCATAGTAGCTGCATGTTATACTTCTGAAACCGGAGGTGTTGGCGCAGAAAACAATGGAGGTCCCTGACCTTGATCAGACAACCCACTGAGATAGGCGAGAACTTGATTGATCATCTCTGGGGTAGGTTGGGGTGGCAATCCCTCATTCTGCACTTGTTCAGTTTCCCCATCCTCCCCTTCTCTTATTACTTCCTAAGTCGGTGGAGGAGTCACTGCCCTAGTATCAGATGGGCTAGGTGCTCGTCCTCTTCCCCTAGAGGACGTCCTCCCACGACCTCTACCATGGCCTCTTGCCGCTGCTCTTCCTCGAGCTCAAACGCATCCTGTCCCGCCGGTGCTGGTGTTGGTGTTGGCGTAGTCGTTGCTCTAGTTCTAACCATCTACGAAAGCGAGAAAAGATGGTCAGATACCAATTCGTATCGCCTAGATACCAATTGGACTCAAGTAGTAGCACGAAAGAAAGAATGAAAGAGTGAAATTTTCCTAAAGTCTTATAGCCTCTCAAGTAAAAGTAAAGGTGTCCCCCTACCGTTCCTTAAGACTCTACTAGACCTGTTCTTGTGTGATGAGACCAACGAACCTAATGCTCTGATACCAAGTTTGTCACGACCCAAATCGGGCTGCGACTGGCACCCATACTTTCCCCCTGTGTGAGCGAACCAACCAAACCTAAACCTTAACATTTCAATATACTATCAACATAAAGTAATGCGGAAGACTTAAACTCATTAGTGAAAACCAATTCAATAACTATTATTTGCCAAAATCTGGAAGTCATCATCACAAGAACATCTACTTCAAATTACTAAATCTAAGAGTTTCTAAGAAGCTAAAAATACATAAGAAGCTAGTCCATGCCGGAAGTTCAAGGCATCAAGACTTGAAGAAGAAGATCTAGTCCAAGCTAGAAGCATTAGCTCACCCTGAATTTCCGATGTAGCAAGACTGGCTTAAATTACTGTTGAGTTGAAGACGATGGCACGTTTGCTGCACTCCACAAATAAACAAGAAGAGAACATAAAAGTAGGGGTCAGTACAAAACACGGGTACTGAGTAGATATCATCGACCAACTCAAAATAGAAATCAATATATACCAAGTAATATCATAAAATCAACTATGATACTCAACATGTAGCAACAACAAGCACTATATCATTAACAATTACCATCAAGTTCACACATGAGGACTCAAGCCTCAATACCATACTCATTTGGGAATCATGTTCATTAGATTGAGTATATTAACATCATTCAAGATTCATTATCTTTATTTCTCTTGTGTCGCCACGTGACACTCCGCTCCCTCATATTCATTAATCCTCTTGTGTCGGTACGTGACACTCCGATCCCCAAAATCTACGTGTTGGTTCGTGACACCCGATCCCCTAAATCTACGTGTCGGTTCGTGACACCCGATCCCCTAATTCTATGTGTCGGTTCGTGACACCCGATCCCCTAATTCTACGTGTCGGTTCGTGACACCCGATCCCCTAATTCTACGTGTCGGTTCGTGACACCCGATCCCCTAATTCTATGTGTCGATTCGTGACACCCGATCCCCTAATCTCCTTCCATCAATTCATCAAGCCTTCTCCCTTACCAAGGCATCATCATTAAAAAGAGATAAAGATTTTGCAAGATTTGGGATTCAATAACTTCATCATGCTTATATAATCACAATTATATAATTACATTCATGCAAGCATACAATTAAGCACAAAGCAGAGTTTACAATATTATCAATACATATCATTCTCTATTAAGATTTTACTATGAATATCATAAGAGAAACCATAACCTACCTCCACCGAAGATTTGTGATTAAGCAAGAAATTCCCAAGGCTTTTGTTCCTTCTTCTCGTTCGATCCTCTCTCAATTCGTTTCTCTTTCCCTCTCTTTGTTCTTTCTAATTTTCTTTATTCAACCCTCTTTCTTTTACCCTAATTAATATATAATTAAGAATGAAAGATGGTAATAATGACCCACTAATTAACTTAAGGTTACCTATTTTAACCCCCAAGTAACTATACTTATTAACCTTAACCCTCTAACATTATAATTAAAGTTGGAATAGTCCAAAACGTCCCTTAAAACGTGCAAAGAAATCCGACCCAGACTGGGATTTGCGCAACGTGTGACGGGCCGTCGCGCTTGCGACGGTCCGTCCTGTAGGTCGTCGCAAAGTTCAGAGACCCAAATTTCCACCAAGGGTCTGTTAGGTTCCGTCACACCTGTGACGGCCCGTCCTGCCATTTCGTTACGAAGTTCAGAGAGTCGATTTTCAGTACCCAATTTTTCAGTTTTTCTAAGTGTTTTAAAACGAGACCCTGCGACGGTCCGTCGTGCCCATGACGGTCCGTCGTTGGGTCCGTCGCCTCAGCTTGTTTTTCCAGAATAAAATCTGCTGCTCAAACAACTAAACAGGTCGTTACAATAGATACCAATTTACCCATCGTTCGTCCCCAAACGATCAAAAGAAGGAAAACAAGGGCGAAAAGGAGTACCTGAATCTGTAAACAAATGTGGGTATTTTTCTCGCATATCCGCCTCCTTCTCCCAAGTGGCTTCTTCAACGGGTCGATTCTTCCATTGCACCTTGATGGATGCAATCTCTCTTGAACTCAACGTGCGAACTTCTCTATCTAGAATAGCAACAGGCTCCTCCTTATAAGACAAGTTCTCATCAAGCAAAACTGAATCCCAACGGATAATGTAGTTTCCAACCCCATGGTATCTTTTCAACATCGACACATGGAATACCGGATGTACTCCAGATAGCCCTGGAGGCAAGGCTAACTCATAAGCCACCTCTCCTACTCGCTTAAGTACTTCAAATGGTCCAATGTACCTTGGACTTAGTTTACCCCTTTTACCAAACCACATCACCCCTTTCATTGGTGAAACTTTCAACAAGACTTGTTCACCCTCCATGAACTCTAAGTCTCTAACCTTTCGATCTGCATATTCTTTTTGTCTACTTTGCGCAGCTAGAAGCTTTTCCTGAATAGACTGCACTTTCTCTATCGAATCCCTCAAAAGGTCAGTACCCCAAGGCCTAACCTCAAATGCATCGAACCAACCAATGGGAGACCTACATCTCCTACCATACAATGCTTCAAATGGAGCCATATCAATGCTTGAGTGATAGCTATTATTGTATGAAAACTCCGCTAAGGGTAGGAAGCTATCCCAATGGCCACCAAACTCTATCACACATGCACGAAGCATATCTTCCAATACTTGAATCGTTCTCTCAGACTAACCATCGGTCTGAGGATGGAACGCAGTACTAAGGTCCAACCTAGTACCCAATTCCGCATGCAATGTTTTCCAAAACTTAGAGGTAAACTGCGTACCTCTATCTGATATGATGGATAGTGGAATCCCATGCAATCGCACCACTTCCGAGATGTAAAGTTTGGCAAACTTATCTGCATTGTAAGTCACCTTAACCGGAATGAAGTGAGCAGACTTAGTTAACCTATCAACAATTACCCAAATAGAATCAAACTTTCTCAATGTCTTGGGATGACCAACCACAAAGTCCATTGCAATTCTCTCCCACTTCCATTCAGGAATAGGCATTCTCTTAAGTGTTCCTCTGGGCCTCTGGTGTTCATACTTTACTTGTTGACAAATTGGACACTTGGCAATAAAGTCAACAACATCACGCTTCATTGTACTCCACCTAAAGTGTTGCTTTAGGTCACGATACATCTTGGTTGCACTCGGGTGTATAGAATACCTTGAACTATGAGCCTCTGTCAGAATAGTGTTGATGAAATCATTGACGCGGGGTACACATACCCTTCCCTTGATTCTCAAAACACCTTCCTTATCGATTTGTGCTTCCTTAGCCTCCCCTCGCAATACTTTATCTTGCATTCGCCTTAGTTTCTCATCATCAAACTATTTTCCCTTAATTTTGTCAAGAAAGGAAGATCTTGACTCCACACAAGCCAACAATCCTCCCTTCTCATTTACTTCTAATCTCATCAAGGCGTTAGCTAGAGTCTGAACCTCTCTAGCTAATGGGCGTCTAGAGGCTTGCAAGTGGGCTAGACTTCCCATGCTTCCCGCCTTTCTACATAGAGCATCCGCTACAACATTCGCCTTCCCCGGATGATACAAAATAGTGATGTCGTAGTCCTTCAGTAGTTCCATCCATCTCCTCTGCCACAAGTTCAAATCTTTCTGAGTAAAGACATACTGAAGGCTACGATGATCCGTGTAGACCTCACACTTAACCCCGTATAAATAGTGTCTCCATTGCTTTAATGCAAACACCACCGCAGCCAATTCCAAATCGTGGGTCGGATAGTTACGTTCATGCACCTTTAATTGTCTTGAAGCATAAGCAATCACATTCTTCTCTGGCATTAGTACTGCACCCAAACCAGAATAGGATGCATCACAATAAACAATGAAGTTCTTACCCTCTACTTGCAAGGTAAGGATAGGTGCGGTAGTTAACAAAATCTTGAGCTTCTGAAAGCTTTCCTCACACTCATCCGACCATACAAATGGAACATTTTGCTTAGTCAAGTTTGTAAGTTGGGAAGCAATAGAAGAGAATCCCTTGATGAATCGGCGGTAGTAACTAGCTAACCCAACAAAGCTCCTTATTTCTGACACATTAGTAGGTCTTACCCAATTCATCACTGTCTGAATCTTAGACGGATCCACCATCACTCCTTCTTTAGAAACCACGTGCCCCAAGAAGGACACTGCATCTAGCCAAAACTCACACTTAGAGAACTTGGTATAAAGCTTTTTCTCCCTCAACATTTCCAATACCATTCTCAAATGCTCTTCATGTTCCTTCTTGCTCTTTGAGTATACCAATATATCATCAATAAATACGATCACGAAGAGGTCCAAATATGGCTTAAAAATCCCATTCATCAATCTCATGAACGCAGCAGGGGCATTCGTAAGACCAAAAGACATCACTACGAATTCGTAATGCCCATACATCGTTCGAAAAGCAGTCTTTGGCACATCCGTTGGCCGTATTTTCAACTGATGATAACCGGATCTCAAGTCAATCTTAGAGAAGACACAAGCACCTTGTAACTGATCGAACAAGTCATCAATGCAAGGAAGAGGATACTTGTTCTTTATGGTTACCTTATTCAGTTGTCTGAAGTCAATGCACATTCGAAAACTCCCATCCTTCTTCTTCACAAACAAAACCGGAGCACCCCAATGGGATGCACTTGGTCTAATGAAGCCTTTGTTCAATAACTCTTGAAGTTGTGCCTTTACCTCTCTTAACTCTGCGGGAGCCATTCTATAAGGGGGTATAGAAATGGGGCGTGTGCCCGGTTCAAGATCGATACAGAAGTCAATATCCCTATCTGGTGGCATACCAGGAAGATCTGTAGGGAACACATCCAACAACTCGCGGACTACTGAAACCGACTCAATCGAAGGTACTTGGGTAGTGTCATCCTTGAGATGTGCCAAGAAAGCTAAACACCCTTTACTAACCATTTTCTAAGCACGAAAAAAGGAGATGATATGCACCAGATTGGAAGTGTAGTCACCCTCCCACACTAACGGATCTGCCCCAGGCTTGGCTAACGTCACCGTTTTAGCATTACAATCCAAGATCGCAAATTGCGGAGAAAGCCAAGTCATACCCAGAATTACATCAAAATCAACCATTTGTAAGATAACCAAGTCTACAAAAGTATTGCTCCCCACAAAAGTTACAAGACAAGACCTATACACCTTTTCAACTATCACAGACTCACCCACCGGAGTAGAAACACGAATAGGTATGTCAAGCAATTCACAATGTAAATTAAGACCATTAGCAAATGCGGATGATACATAAGAAAATGTGGATCCGGGATCAAATAATACAGAAGCCATGCAATCACAAACTAAAAGATTACCTGTGATGACAGCATTAGATGCTTCCACTTCAGACCGCCCAGGGAAAGCGTAACAATGGGCCCTATCGTTCGTCTGTCCGTTGCCCCTACCATGTTGTGATGTAGTGGCTCCAGTTTGCCCATCACCTAGGCCGTTTTGGTGACCACCATTTCCTCAACCACCACGCCCTCCAGAAAAATGGCCTCTAACATGACCACCTCTACCTCTAGCTATTGGGGGTCTGTAACTCTGTTTTGGATAATTTCTCCTAATATGTCCAGTCTCCCCACATCCGTAACACTCTCTGGAGTCAAGCATAGGTCTCTCCGAGAAGTGTTGACCGGTCTGAGGTGGTCCCCCAACTACAGTCTGTAGTGAAGACTGAATTGGTCGGACTGAGTAACTTCCCGAACCCTGTCCTCTAGTGTAAGTACCATTAAACTCCCCTCCCTTTCGAAACCTTTTTGATGTCGATGTCGAAGTGAAGTCATCTGGCTTCACTCCTTCCACTTCTATCTCAAAGTCTACCACCTTTTGGAAGGATTTTGTCGTTGCCGCTATCTGTAAGGCCGAAATTGGCAATTTTGACCTCAACCCCTTCACAAACCGGCGAATTCGCTCTTGTGGACTGAAACATAGTTGGGTGGCATACCGGGATAATGCACGAAACTTAGCCTCATATGCATTGACCGACATCCTACCTTTCTCTAGGCTCAAGAACTCATCCCTTTTCCTATCCCTCAAAGTTCGGGGGATATACTTCACCATAAACAAGCTAGAGAATTACCAAGTCATAGGTGGTGCCTCTATTGGTTGACACTCGATATGTGACCGCCACCACATTTTGGCGTTCCCTTGAAACTGATAAGTCACAAACTCCACACCAAACCGTTCTACTATACCCATCTTGTGTAGTAGCTCGTGACAGTCAACTAGAAAATCATAAGCATCCTCCGATTCAGCACCCTTGAAGACCGGAGGTTTCAATTTCAAGAACTTACAGAAAAGTTCATGCTGATCATTTGTCATTATAGGCCCAATAGTCAGACGTGGAAATGTGCCTATGTCCAATGAGGCCTCCATACGAGGAGCCATAGTAGCTGCATGTTATACTTCTGAAACCGGAGGTGTTGGCGCAGAAAACAATGGAGGTCCCTGACCTTGATCAGACAACCCACTGAGATAGGCGAGAACTTGATTGATCATCTCTGGGGTAGGTTGGGGTGGCAATCTCTCATTCTGCACTTGTTCAGTTTCCCCATCCTCCCCTTCTCTTATTACTTCCTCAGTCGGTGGAGGAGTCACTGCCCTAGTATCAGATGGGCTAGGTGCTCGTCCTCTTCCCCTAGAGGACGTCCTCCCACGACCTCTACCATGGCCTCTTGCCGCTGCTCTTCCTTGAGCTCAAACGCATCCTGTCCCGCCGGTGCTGGTGTTGGTGTTGGCGTAGTCGTTGCTCTAGTTCTAACCATCTACGAAAGCGAGTGAAGATGGTCAGATACCAATTCGTATCGCCTAGATACCAATTGGACTCAAGTAGTAGCACGAAAGAAAGAATGAAAGAGTGAAATTTTCCTAAAGTCTTATAGCCTCTCATGTAAAAGTAAAGGTGTCCCCCTACCGTTCCTTAAGACTCTACTAGACCTATTCTTGTGTGATGAGACCAACGAACCTAATGCTCTGATACCAAGTTTGTCACGACCCAAATCGGGCCGCGACTGGCACCCATACTTTCCCTCTGTGTGAGCGAACCAACCAAACCTAAACCTTAACATTTCAATATACTATCAACATAAAGTAATGCGGAAGACTTAAACTCATTAGTGAAAAGCAATTCAATAACTATTATTTCCCAAAATCTGGAAGTCATCATCACAAGAACATCTACTTCAAATTACTAAATCTAAGAGTTTCTAAGAGCTAAAAATACATAAGAAGCTAGTCCATGCCGGAAGTTCAAGGCATCAAGACTTGAAGAAGAAGATCCAGTCCAAGCTAGAAGCATTAGCTCACCCTGAATTTCCGATGTAGCAAGACTGGCTTGAATTACTGTTGAGTTGAAGACGATGGTACGTTTGCTGCACTCCACAAATAAACAAGAAGAGAACATAAAAGTAGGGGTCAGTACAAAACACGGGTACTGAGTAGATATCATCGACCAACTCAAAATAGAAATCAATATATACCAAGTAATATCATAAAATCAACTATGATACTCAACATGTAGCAACAACAAGCACTATATCATTAACAATTACCATCAAGTTCACACAGGAGGACTCAAGCCTCAATACCATACTCATTTGGGAATCATGTTCATTAGATTGAGTATATTAACATCTTTCAAGATTCATTATCTTTATTTCTCTTGTGTCGGCACGTGACACTCCGCTCCCTCATATTCATTAATCCTCTTGTGTCGGTACGTGACACTCCGATCCCCTAAATCTACGTGTTGGTTCGTGACACCCGATCCCCTAAATCTACGTGTCGGTTCGTGACACCCGATCCCCTAATTCTACGTGTCGGTTCATGACACCCGATCCCCTAATTCTACGTGTCGGTTCGTGACACCCGATCCCCTAATTCTACGTGTCGGTTCGTGACACCCGATCCCCTAATTCTATGTGTCGATTCGTGACACCCGATCCCCTAATCTCCTTCCATCAATTCATCAAGCCTTCTCCCTTACCAAGGCATCATCATTAAAAAGAGATTAAGATTTTGCAAGATTTGGGATTCAATAACTTCATCATGCTTATATAATCACAATTATATAATTACATTCATGCAAGCATACAATTAAGCACAAAGCAGAGTTTACAATATTATCAATACATATCATTCTCTATTAAGATATTACTATGAATATCATAAGAGAAACCATAACCTACCTCCACCGAAGATTTGTGATTAAGCAAGAAATTCCCAAGGCTTTTGTTCCTTCTTCTCGTTCGATCCTCTCTCAATTCGTTTCTCTTTCCCTCTCTTTGTTCTTTCTAATTTTCTTTATTCAACCCTCTTTCTTTTACCCTAATTAATATATAATTAAGAATGAAAGATGGTAATAATGACCCACTAATTAACTTAAGGTTACCTATTTTAACCCCCAAGTAACTAGACTTATTAACCTTAACCCTCTAACATTATAATTAAAGTAGGAATAGTCCAAAACGTCCCTTAAAACGTGCAAAGAAATCCGACCCAGACTGGGATTTGCGCAACGTGTGACGGGCCGTCGCGCTTGCGACGGTCTGTCCTGTAGGTCGTCGCAAAGTTCAGAGACCAAAATTTCCACCAAGGGTCTGTTACGTTCCGTCTCACCTGTGACGGCCCGTCCTGCCATTTTGTTACGAAGTTCAGAGTGTTGATTTTCAGTACCCAATTTTTCAAATTTTCTAAGTGTTTTGAAACGAGACCCTGCGACGGTCCGTCGTGCCCATGACGGTCCGTCGTTGGGTCCGTCGCCTCAGCTTGTTTTTCCAGAATAAAATCTGCTGCTCAAACAACTAAACAGGTCGTTACAATAGATACCAATTTACCCATCGTTCGTCCCCAAACGATCAAAAGAAGGAAAACAAGGGCGAAAAGGAGTACCTGAATCTGTAAACAGATGTGGGTATTTTTCTCGCAAATCCGCCTCCTTCTCCCAAGTGGCTTCTTCAACGGGTCGATTCTTCCATTGCACCTTGATGGATGCAATCTCTCTTGAACTCAACTTGCGAACTTCCCTATCTAGAATAGCAACAGGCTCCTCTTTATAAGACAAGTTCTCATCAAGCAAAACTGAATCCCAACGGATAATGTAGTTTCCATCCCCATGGTATCTTTTCAACATCGACACATGGAATACCGGATGTACTCCGGACAGCCCTGGAGGCAAGGCTAACTCATATGCCACCTCTCCTACTCGCTTAAGTACTTCAAATGGTCCAATGTACCTTGGACTTAGTTTACCCCTTTTACCAAACCACATCACCCCTTTCATTGGTGAAACTTTCAACAAGACTTGTTCACCCTCCATGAACTCTAAGTCTCTAACCTTTCGATCTGCATATTCTTTTTGTCTACTTTGCGCCGCTAGAAGCTTTTCCTGAATAGACTGCACTTTCTCTATCGAATCCCTCAAAAGGTCAGTACCCCAAGGCCTAACCTCAAATGCATCGAACCAACCAATGGGAGACCTACATCTCCTACCAAACAATGCTTCAAATGGAGTCATATCAATGCTTGAGTGATAGCTATTATTGTATGAAAACTCCGCTAAGGGTAGGAAGCTATCCCAATGGCCACCAAACTCTATCACACATGCACGAAGCATATCTTCCAATACTTGAATCGTTCTCTCAGACTAACCATCGGTCTGAGAATGGAACGCAGTACTAAGGTCCAACCTAGTACCCAATTCCACATGCAATGTTTTCAAAAACTTAGAGGTAAACTGCGTACCTCTATCTGATATGATGGATAGTGGAATCCCATGCAATCGCACCACTTCCGAGATGTAAAGTTTGGCAAACTTATCTGCATTGTAAGTCACCTTAACCGGAATGAAGTGAGCAGACTTAGTTAACCTATCAACAATTACCCAAATAGAATCAAACTTTCTCAATGTCTTGGGATTACCAACCACAAAGTCCATTGCAATTCTCTCCCACTTCCATTCAGGAATGGGCATTCTCTGAAGTGTTCCTCCGGGCCTCTGGTGTTCATACTTTACTTGTTGACAGTTTGGACACTTGGCAATAAAGTCAACAACATCACGCTTCATTGTACTCCACCTAAAGTGTTGCTTTAGGTCACGATACATCTTGGTTGCACTCGAGTGTATAGAATACCTTGAACTATGAGCCTCTGTCATAATAGTGTTGATGAAATCATTGACGCGGGGTACACATACCCTTCCCTTGATTCTCAAAACACCTTCCTTATCGATTTGTGCTTCCTTAGCCTCCCCTCGCAATACTTTATCTTGCATTCGCCTGAGTTTCTCATCATCAAACTATTTTCCCTTAATTTTGTCAAGAAAGGAAGATCTTGACTCCACACAAGCCAACAATCCTCCCTTCTCATTTACTTCTAATCTCATCAAGGCGTTAGCTAGAGTCTGAACCTCTCTAGCTAATGGGCGTCTAGAGTCTTGCAAGTGGGCTAGACTTCCCATGCTTCCCGCCTTTCTACTTAGAGCATCCGCTACAACATTCGCCTTCCCCGGATGATACAAAATAGTGATGTCGTAGTCCTTCAGTAGTTCCATCCATCTCCTATGCCTCAAGTTCAAATCTTTCTGAGTAAAGACATACTGAAGGCTACGATGATCCGTGTAGACCTCACACTTAACCCCGTATAAATAGTGTCTCCATTGCTTTAATGCAAACACCACCGCAGCCAATTCCAAATCGTGGGTCGGATAGTTACGTTCATGCACCTTTAATTGTCTTGAAGCATAAGCAATCACATTCTTCTCTTGCATTAGTACTGCACCCAAACCCGAATAGGATGCATCACAATAAACAATGAAGTTCTTACCCTCTACTTGCAAGGTAAGGATAGGTGCGGTAGTTAACAAAATCTTGAGCTTCTGAAAGCTTTCCTCACACTCATCCGACCATACAAATGGAACATTTTGCTTAGTCAAGTTTGTAAGTTCGGAAGCAATAGAAGAGAATCCCTTGATGAATCGGCGGTAGTAACTAGCTAACCCAACAAAGCTCCTTATTTCTGACACATTAGTAGGTCTTACCCAATTCATCACTGTCTCAATCTTAGAAGGATCCACAATCACTCCTTCTTTAGAAACCACGTGCCCCAAGAAGGACACTGCATCTAGCCAAAACTCACACTTAGAGAACTTGGTATAAAGCTTTTTCTCCCTCAACATTTCCAATACCATTCTCAAATGCTCTTCATGTTCCTTCTTGCTCTTTGAGTATACCAATATATCATCAATAAATACGATCACGAAGAGGTACAAATATGGCTTAAAAATCCCATTCATCAATCTCATGAACGCAGCAGGGGCATTCGTAAGACCAAAAGACATCACTACGAATTCGTAATGCCCATACATCGTTCGAAAAGCAGACTTTGGCACATCCGTTGGCCGTATTTTCAACTGATGATAACCGGATCTCAAGTCAATCTTAGAGAAGACACATGCACCTTGTAACTGATCGAACAAGTCATCAATGCCAGGAAGAGGATACATGTTCTTTATGGTTACCTTATTCAGTTGTCTGTAGTCAACGCACATTCGAAAACTCCCATCCTTCTTCTTCACAAACAAAACCGGAGCACCCCAAGGGGATGCACTTGGTCTAATGAAGCCTTTGTTCAATAACTCTTGAAGTTGTGCCTTTAACTCTCTTAACTCTGCGGGAGCCATTCTATAAGGGGGTATAGAAATGGGGCGTGTGCCCGGTTCAAGATCGATACAGAAGTCAATATCCCTATCTGGTGGCATACCAGGAAGATCTGTAGGGAACACATCCATCAACTCGCGGACTACTGAACCCGACTCAATCGAAGGTACTTGGGTAGTTTCATCCTTGAGATGTGCCAAGAAAGCTAAACACCCTTTACTAACCATTTTCTTAGCACGAAAAAAGGAGATGATACGCACCGGATTGGAAGTGTAGTCACCCTCCCACACTAACGGATCTGCCCCAGGCTTGGCTAACGTCACCGTTTTAGCATTACAATCCAAGATCGCAAATTGCGGAGAAAGCCAAGTCATACCCAGAATTACATCAAAATCAACCATTTGTAAGATAACCAAGTCTACATAAGTATTGCTCCCCACACAAGTTACAAGACAAGACCTATAAACCTTTTCAACTATCACAGACTCACCCACCGGAGTAGAAACACGAATAGGTATGTCAAGCAATTCACAATGTAAATTAAGACCATTAGCAAATGCGGATGATACATAAGAAAATGTGGATCCGGGATCAAATAATACAGAAGCCATGCAATCACAAACCAAAAGATTACCTGTGATGACAGCATTAGATGCTTCCACTTCAGACCGCCCAGGGAAAGCGTAACAATGGGCCCTATCGTTCGTCAGTCCGTTGCCCCTACCATGTTGTGATGTAGTGGCTCCAGTTTGCCCATCACCTAGGCCGTTTTGGTGACCACCATTTCCTCGACCACCACGCCCTCCAGAAAAATGGCCTCTAACATGACCACCTCTACCTCTAGCTATTGGGGGTCTGTAACTCTGTTTTGGATAATTTCTCCTAATATGTCCAGTCTCCCCACATCCGTAACACTCTCTGGAGTCAATCATAGGTCTCTCGGAGAAGTGTTGACCGGTCTGAGGTGGTCCCCCAACTACAGTCTGTAGTGAAGACTGAATTGGTCGGACTGAGTAACTTCCCGAACCCTGTCCTCTAGTGTAAGTACCATTAAACTCCCCTCCCTTTCGAAACCTTTTTGATGTCGATGTCGTAGTGAAGTCAGGCTTCACTCCTTCCACTTCTATCTTAAAGTCTACCACCTTTTGGAAGGATTTTGTCGTTGCCGCTATCTGTAAGGCCGAAATTCGCAATTTTGACCTCAACCCCTTCACAAACCGGCGAATTCGCTCTTGTGGACTGAAACATAGTTGGGTGGCATACCGGGATAATGCACGAAACTTAGCCTCATATGCATTGACCGACATCCTACCTTTCTCTAGGATCAAGAACTCATCCCTTTTCCTATCCCTCAAAGTTCGGGGGATATACTTCACCATAAACAAGCTAGAGAATTACCAAGTCATAGGTGGTGCCTCTATTGGTTGACACTCGATATGTGACCGCCACCACATTTTGGCGTTCCCTTGAAACTGATAAGTCACAAACTCCACACCAAACCGTTCTACTATACCCATCTTGTGTAGTAGATCGTGACAGTCAACTAGAAAATCATAAGCATCCTCCGATTCAGCACCCTTGAAGACCGGAGGTTTCAATTTCAAGAACTTACAGAAAAGTTCATGCTGATCATTTGTCATTATAGGCCCAATAGTCAGACGTGGAAATGTGCCTATGTCCAATGAGGCCTCCATACGAGGAGCCATAGTAGCTGCATGTTATACTTCTGAAACCGGAGGTGTTGGCGCAGAAAACAATGGAGGTCCCTGACCTTGATCAGACAATCCACTGAGATAGGCGAGAACTTGATTGATCATCTCTGGGGTAGGTTGGGGTGGCAATCCCTCATTTTGCACTTGTTCAGTTTCCCCATCCTCCCCTTCTCTATTACTTCCTAAGTCGGTGGAGGAGTCACTGCCCTAGTATCAGATGGGCTAGGTGCTCGTCCTCTTTCCCTAGAGGACGTCCTCCCACGACCTCTACCACGGCCTCTTGCCGCTGCTCTTCCTCGAGCTCAAACGCACCCTGTCCCGCCGGTGCTGGTGTTGGTGTTGGCGTAGTCGTTGCTCTAGTTCTAACCATCTACGAAAGCGAGTGAAGATGGTCAGATACCAATTCGTATCGCCTAGATACCAATTGGACTCAAGTAGTAGCACGAAAGAAAGAATGAAAGAGTGAAATTTTCCTAAAGTCTTATAGCCTCTCAAGGAAAAGTAAAGGTGTCCCCCTACCGTTCCTTAAGACTCTACTAGACCTGTTCTTGTGTGATGAGACCAATGAACCTAATGCTCTGATACCAAGTTTGTCACGACCCAAATCTGGCCGCGACTGGCACCCACACTTTCCCCCTGTGTGAGCGAACCAACCAAACCTAAACCTTAACATTTCAATATACTATCAACATAAAGTAATGCGGAAGACTTAAACTCATTAATGAAAACCAATTCAATAACTATTATTTCCCAAAATCTGGAAGTCATCATCACAAGAACATCTACTTCAAATTACTAAATCTAAGAGTTTCTAAGAAGCTAAAAATACATAAGAAGCTAGTCCATGCCGGAAGTTCAAGGCATCAAGACTTGAAGAAGAAGATCCAGTCCAAGCTAGAAGCATTAGCTCACCCTGAATTTCCGATGTAGTAAGACTGGCTTGAATTACTGTTGAGTTGAAGACGATGGCACGTTTGCTGCACTCCACAAATAAACAAGAAGAGAACATAAAAGTAGGGGTCAGTACAAAACACGGGTACTGAGTAGATATCATCGACCAACTCAAAATAGAAATCAATATATACCAAGTAATATCATAAAATCAACTATGATACTCAACATGTAGCAACAACAAGCACTATATCATTAACAATTACCATCAAGTTCACACATGAGGACTCAAGCCTCAATACCATACTCATTTGGGAATCATGTTCATTAGATTGAGTATATTAACATCTTTCAAGATTCATTATCTTTATTTCTCTTGTGTCGGCACGTGACACTCCGCTCCCCCATATTCATTAATCCTCTTGTGTCGGTACGTGACACTCCGATCCCCTAAATCTACGTGTTGGTTCGTGACACCCGATCCTCTAAATCTACGTGTCGGTTCGTGACACCCGATCCCCTAATTCTACGTGTCGGTTCGTGTAGAGTTTACAATATTATCAATACATATCATTCTCTATTAAGAGTTTACTATGAATATCATAAGAGAAACCATAACCTACCTCCACTGAAGATTTGTGATTAAGCAAGAAATTCCCAAGGCTTTTGTTCCTTCTTCTCGTTTGATCCTCTCTCAATTCGTTTCTCTTTCCCTCTCTTTGTTCTTTCTAATTTTCTTTATTCAACCCTCTTTCTTTTACCCTAATTAATATATAATTAAGAATGAAAGATGGTGATAATGACCCATTAATTAACTTAAGGTTACCTATTTTAACCCCCAAGTAATTAGACTTATTAACCTTAACCCTCTAACTTTATAATTAAAGTAGGAATAGTCAAAAACGTCCCTTAAAACGTGCAAAGAAATCCGACCCCGACTGGGATTTGTGCAACGTGTGACGGGCCATCGCGCCTGCGACGGTCCGTCCTGCAGGTCATCGCAAAGTTCAGAGACCCAAATTTCCACCAAGGGTCTGTGACGGTCCGTCATACCTGTGACCGTCCGTCCATCCATTTCGTTACGAAGTTCAGAGAGTCGATTTTCAGTACCCAATTTTTCAGTTTTTGTAAGTGTTTTGAAACGAGACCCTGCGATGTTCCGTCGTGCCCATGACGGTCCGTCGTTGGGTCCGTCGCCTCAGCCTGTTTTTCCAGAATAAAATCTGCTGCTCAAACGACTAAACAGGTCGTTACATCCAGATGTCGTCATTTAAAATATGAGAAATAAATATTCAGATCTAAAAAAGATTGAAATAATAAAAATAATAAATAATAAATAAGAATATTTACCCTGGAGGTCAAAATCTTAAAAATAAAAAATAAAAATATCAACCTCCAGAGGTTTAAATTTTAAAATTAAGAAAACTAAACTTAAAATCTACATATGTCAAGGCTAGGGAGCAACCCTTATAAGTAACGTGGCTTACTAGGCCTCTCGAAGTTCTTAAAAAAAGCCGATATTTATCATTCATCGCATTGTAATAGGTAACTTAGCAGAAAATATAAAACTTTTCATAGCAAATCATCTTCTAGAAACTTGACATTCATTATATATAAAATACCATAATACATAGTTAAAGAATCTTATCTATTTTTTCCATCCTAGATCAACATCAATACAGTACAATTGGGAAACAACTGTTATAATGGAATACTTAAAAAACAATATATACGATTTTTACAGTAAACAATCTATAGGGAATCCTTGGAACAAAAGGAGCTCTTTCCTTGAGCTAGAAAATCACATATCAAGATCCTCATCATTTAAAGACATCATTTAAGCAATCATAACCTACACATTGTGTAAAAATTAGAGAAGAATGGAGTTAGTATAAGAATGCACTAAGTATCGTAACCATGAAAAAAACATGCATTTAAAAGGGACATTTTTCTTTAAATCATACTTCATGCCTTTTTGTGAAATCTTTATAAAACCATGATAAATTAAACTTTAGAAAATTAAGTACTTAATACAGGCATATTTAATAGTTATATATCATATAAAATCGTACAATTCATTTAAGGCACATTTAATATCACATTAAAGTAACCTATTTCTTCTTTACAGTAAGTATATTTCTTTAGAAGTGAACTTTTTCTTCTAGCTCATAAACCTCCTAGGTAACCTTACAGTGATACTCAGTGCAATTCATCACCTTAAGGTCACCAGGTAAACCATACATACAACTTACATAATCCAACATATACCATCATAGTAGTATAATACATCATATACACATTTAAACTAAGTCCATAAGGACATTACAGTGAACTCTATTCACTTGGCACATATATTAATTTCACTTCACATAGAACATTTTGATAACTTACTTTCAATTCCAATCTATGTCTACTAGTGCAATATACCTGTGAATTCCCATAACCTCACACATACTTAGTAAACCTTTCCTGTGACCACAAGCCTTAAGAGTAAGTGAAGATAACTTCATTCATGTATACAAATCCTTCATCATGTTATCATTAAGACAAACATTATGCATATACAACAAGAACACTTCATATAGGCTAATATCATGCATTTAATTACAACAAGTAGACAAATATTACAAAGTCGTGCAAAAGGAACATGTACATAAACACATGCATTACAACAACTCCTCAGACTTCCCTCAAGATTCAGTTTTCTAATGCATAGGTGAAGTTACATACCTCCACCTACACTAAGAACCTACCCTACGTTATCCTTTTTAGGGTCCTTAGTTTTTTTCCATTGTCTATTTTACGTTAGGGAAACTATAGCCTTAACGGACACTAAGACCATGGGTTCAATGGAGCCTCATCTCGTGAGAAAAAATGGGTCAATCTTTCTCAAGGAAAGTGAACACCTCATGTTGAACCATAGGTGAGAATTCCTCAAAGGGAAGTCAAAACAATATGAGAACCTAATGGTGAACCTTCCTCCAAAGGGAAGACAACACCTCTCATTGTCATGTTCAGTAAGTGCTTAGCTAAGTTCCCTTTATATAAAATCCTTTTATTAGCATTACTTAGTAGAGTCATCTCCTCATATTCTTAGCTCAAAGGTCATAGATGAGAATCCATCAACCTATATAATGTCCGAAACACTTTCACATAGGCATAGCATATGTAAGCACCTATATTGTTTAGGGTACACATTAGCACGCCTTTCAAGGCACCTCTATTGACTAGATCGTCATACATGTGTGTGTAAACTTATATGTGAGCAAACCTTTCACATAACACAAAAATGTCTAGCATGTTCATATATCAATGAATAAGCCTACAGATGTAAATATATTAGCAATCCTATCATATAAACACTTTAAGGACTATGCACATTCATGTTTTATCATATCATATACTTAACATCATAGCATATTAGACATATTCACAACGTGTTCATTAATCCTATGCATGTACTTAAATGATCAACGTAATAACTATCCTATCAAGGCACGTATGTGCAATGTATAGAAAATGTTCCATACCCTTGACCATACTAGTACACCTATCAACTCATCCAAGTTAATGATACATCAAACAACATCATATAATAGATAGAATATCACAAGACTAATTTATTCAAGATTAACAACATCTTTACAGTAAGCTCTTGTCATTATGCACCTATATTAACTTTACGTCACATATAGAATTATAGGACCTCGTCATACGAAGCACATATGCATAAAGATAATGTAATCATTTACATGCTCATAAAATTAGGCATACAACCTAGATCATTTCTAGAATTAGAAACTAGTAATAGGCATCACATAGGTTTATTCATAACCAACACATGTTCATATTATAATTTCCTTCAAATCCATGATCACATCACATATGTATATTGTAAATAAAGTAAACAACGACACCATAAGGGGACCATACAACACAATTCCATACAAGGAGTCATCAATTATCAATTCTATATAAAAGTAGAAGGGAAAAGCCATTCTGACAGATTCATCAACCTTTAATCATCATTGATCAATACACATTTTTCATAAAAAATTAATATAAAGGTCAGTAAATAAATATCTTTTAATCATATAGGAAACCATACTTAAATCCCTACAACATCATGATACCAATATAGGCACTAAAAAATCAATTCAATAGAGAGATGGGGAATGTAGATCATTCTCCAATTTTACTAGCTTTAATCATCAAAAAAAATTATCACCAATATACATGTACTTCATTATCTTAATAAGTAGCAATCTAATCTAAATAATACTTCACCTATCATAGAATCAAGATCGCATCACATTTACAACATCATCAATCTATAGGCTAAAATATGTAGATCAATCCTTACCAAGATACTTATCACAAGTGATTCATACCCACAATTAATCCAATATATTAACCTAAGTAAGTAGCTACAATGATATTTACATCATCAAACTCCTACACCAATTTACATAAAATCGAGCTTACAGTGAACACATAAAACAACATAGGCTAATGTTGTTCAAAAATTAATATATTGATACACATGGATCATTAATCAATAATTCATCCTCAATATACATAATAAAAAGTATAGACAAGAAATTTAACGTAGTAGAATCACAATTCTATCAATTCAAATTCATGATCAGAATGCCCATGCATAGGCTAAATTAAGAGTTGAAGAGAGCATGAGTTCATAATGGAATTAAATTGAAATTTAAGTTTAAAAAAAATACATTTTTATCAATCCTTCATGAGAATTCCATTGAATACATTTTGTGAAAGAACCCATGACTAGATTGAAAGAATGAATGTTTCATCATGAAACCATTGAAAAATTTGAGATTACCTCTCTAGATGGACGGATAACTACAGATGAAGGATCATCATACCATAATAAAGAAGAACATTAAAAACCATGATGAAGAAGTCATATGAATTCAAGCTCCATGCTATTCTTGAGCTTCGCCTCTAATGGAGGTTCTACAGAGAATATATTTTAGGGAAGAGTCTAATTTGTGTCAATAGAATTTAGAATGGGGGTTTTCACATTTTTGATAACTTGAATACACCCAAAATAACCAAATAAACCACGTAGGGTAGGTTAGCACGTGGGGTGGATTTCTCATTCACCCCTTTAATGAAACAATGCGCTGGCATGCAGTGTAACATTCCAGAAAATGTACATGTCTATTGACGAACATAGTAATTTTCTAAGAATACATATTGGGGTACATATGAATCACAATGCCTAATATTTAGAAATATTAGGCATATTAAAAAATATTGGCTTAAAAATGTGTAAGCTAATTTTCTAAGTGTTCAAAAGCTTGTTCAAGAAATGTACCTACAATGAAGATACTAAGCTAAAATATTGATTTTCAACATAACACATTATGTACGAGGTGGCTATGTGTCAAGCCTAGGTACCATAGCACATGATATTTTAAAATGTTCATGTACAGTAAGAAAATCCCAAGGATAACAATAAATGAGGAGAAACCGATGTGCAAGCACATGTGCATGAATTCAATCAGGGTGGTTAGGGCGGTTAGAGGCAGGCGCACAAGTGGGGGTCAAGCCATGTGGGCTGAGATTCCTAACAAACTCTAGGATCAAAATAACTTACCTAACTAGCTAAATAACCTAGAACTAACCTAAATAATTAAACTAGCGCACCCGACAATGTAAGAACTAATTGGGTGTAACGAACGTACTAATTAATTCAAGAAACATCTTAGTACCTATCTTAAGATGGTCAAAAAGGGTTGGTTATGATCCTAGTGACACAGGGGTACTTTATTAATTACTCTAGGTTACTTAATTAATTAAATTAAAAACATAAAATAATTAATTTAAATGGTAAAACCAAAATCCTTATACTAGACAAGTAACTAACAAAGAAACATCCTAGTACCAACATAGGATGGTCTAATGGGTTGGTTATGGTCAAAAGGGTTGGTTATGGTCCTAGGGGTACATTATTAGTTACCCTATCTCATTTAATGAATTGAATTAAAAATTTAATTAATTTAAATGCTCAAACAAAAATCCTTAAACTAGACAAGTAACTAACTAGGAAACATCCTAGTACCTAACCTAGGATGGTCCAAAGGGGTTTTTATGGTCCTAAAAACTTAGGGGTACATTAGCAATTAACCTTTACCTAATTAATTAAATTAGAAACTTTATTAATGAATTTAATTTGTCAAAACCGAAACCACTAAGCAATTTCTAGATTTCGGTTAAGTCACATGTTCTTCTTATTCTAGTAAATTTAAGAGGTCTGTTTTAGTAAATTAGGTAATTGATTTATTAATTAAGTTAATTATTCTAGGTGAAATTACTAAATATTCAGTTACTAGACCTATATTCATGATCATTCACTAAGAAATGCAGAAATTCCAAGCAGTAAAGAAACGCAAGAAAAATTAAAGTTCTCCTTAGAAAATTTCAAGAAGTGCTTCAAAGTTTTCGTGAAAAAGTGAAAGGTGATCTTTGTGTATTCAATTCTACATAATGAGTGGGTTTTCTCTTATTTAATTCTCTCTACAAGAGGGTTTTGAAACGTTTTTGCAATCAAGAATATCGAAACTAGGGTTGTCACCAATTAATCACATGTTCACCTTTCTAGTTGACCCGACTTTCCGATTCTTGCAAGTTGTATGATGTGAATTTCGAGCATGTTGTTGGTATGTTTTTTTACTGATTATAATGTGTATGTTTCCTTTATTTTATTGTCGAATGAAACCTACATTTTAGACTACATACTTAGGGTGTTATCTACATGACTGTAAAGTGTTGTAATGCCTACTTGTGGTTGAGAAGATGAAATTGTTATAAGTGTTCATTGAATTGTATCATATACTCATCTAAGGGTAAAAGTTGGCATGTTTATCATGATAGTTTATTATAACGTATTTATGAAGTAGTGTTCATCGCTAGTGACATCGTTGTTACAAGGATCTAGAAATTTTAATTTATGCCAACAAATTGGCTAGCAAAACTATCGCCAACATATTATTTTCAAAACATGTAACGTCATACCAATCTATACATCAATGAACCCATAACAAAGGGTATGACAATATATTGGACAAGTCCCTACATACCATATCCACATGAACCTATGAACACAATAGCCTTGTGAAAGTAGTCATAACATTCATAGAGAATTTTAGAAAACAATCAATGAACATTGAAAAAGTTAAGGTGAGTACAGAAGTAACTAAAATTTTAAGTTATGAAATTGACTTAATGTAGAGTGTTAAAAGAAGTTAGAATAGTCTCAATTACACTTACTCTATTAAGTCAAAAATACTCACGAAAAAGGGTGCTAGACTCCATGATACAAGTCTCACTCCCATGATGATGATAATGTAATATCTAAGCTCATATTCATCAAGAAAAGAATGGGACGACCAGTCATTCATAGAGTTATGTAAATCACATAACTAGAAACAAGCTTCAATAATGTTTCAGTCAGACTCTAAGAAATAAGAAAGTAAAGTAAATATGATCTTAGCAGCAATAGTCTATAAATGAGCTTGTGCTAACACATGTAAGTGTCATGAGAAGAGGCTACCACCGAGGGGAACAACTAGTCTTCGTATGTCTCCTAGTCTTCGAACTATGTTTGCCAGCATAGGGGTACTAGCGGGTGGAAACCTCTGCAAAAGAATGCTATCAGTTTTGTTTCACTTTGGCCGGTGATTCCATATCTTTTTGGTGTGGGGAAGACAACGAATTTCTTTTTTAAATATTATGATGTATGTCGGTTATAGCTCACGAAATATTTGGTTCACTTCAGCCGTGAACCCCTCCATTAAAGTGTGGCGAAGACATTGGCTTTATTGAAGTTTAGCCGGTTAACCCCCCTTTTCGGAGTGTGGTAGACACTAAATTTCGTTCACCTTAACATGTGAATCACCCCTTTTCGGTTTGGGGGAGACACTGGATTTCATGTATGCTCGCATGATGTACTTATGTTAATGAAAAAGAATTCTTTAAAGAAAGTAAGAAATAATTAAAGTAGTATGTTCACAATGAACAAAAAATTGAAGAAGTAGAAAAGCAAGTTCAAAGTGAACTAATAAAGTAAGAGCTTAAGAATATCAATGATCTGTTTTTTATGAGAATGATGTTTTAACAAGTTGTGGATATAGCAAATAAAGATTGACTTATAATGACTTCTTATATTATGCCACAAAAGGGTGAGCAAAATGTAATGGCTAATCAATACCCTGATATCCTTATGCTATGCAAACGACTACATAATGGGCTTAGTAAAAATTTTCTTATAAAGACTTATGTCAATTTAACAAGAATAGAAGATATAACATTATTGTAAGGTCGCGAAATCATTTCTTGATTCTTCTGAGAGGATTGAAGATTCGACGATGTAGTGTGGATTAGCGATCTTCATTCATTTGGTAGGTCCTCTTGAGTCCAAGTATTCTTATTCTACTTTACTACAATTGACATATCTAGTTGATTTTTTCCCTTGTGTTTTCTTTCAAATAGTTTTTCTAAGCTTTTGTATTATGGTCGTTTGGCAAACTATTATTATTATTATTATTATTTTCTATTTCAATTTTTTAATGTTAAATAGATTGTTGCTTTAGTTGATCTTATTATTATATCACTCTTATGCATTATCATATGAATTCTATGTACACTTCATTAAGAATTAAAACGTTTTTAATATTCCACAAATATAACCATATGATTGTGATGAAAACTAAGAAGAGGCTTCTTTGTAACCTCTGAGAGGTTAATGACGCCGGTTGCATTTGGATTCCAGAATTCGGGTGTGACATGCAGTTGTAGGCAAGCATCAACAGGAACAAACAACGCCTAGTATGTCCATCTACGGACCCTACTACAGGACGTCCTATGGTCATGTGTCTTGACAACAGACTTAAGCCTTTACTAGCTTAATTTTCATCGACACTTCAACATCGATGGGTTGTTTGTGTAATGAAGAGGTGTAATTTTGTTCAGTCGATTGACACTTCTAAGGTAGTATTTTAACATATTTTGGGTAGTTATTGAGGTACTTTGTGGGTCCATTAGGGAGTCGTATCCGGTATTTTCCAACGGAATTTTATACCTTAACATCAAGGACCTTCCACATAATTTTCACCCAAAAAATTACACGCAACACCTTCAAATATGCAAGGTACGCTTAAGAAACACACGTGCATGTCTCAAGGGCTTACTTTAGAACGTCTTGCACGTTTTACCGCTAAACATCATTGAAACTTACCATATTGACTATAAACACAATTACAAAACATATAATGACCTTATAAGCTCATGAAACACACATAAGGTCTCTTAGGTGTCATGTCGTCGAACATCTTGGTCTTCCCTTGACGTTTGAATTCCAAATGACTTCAAGTCACTTATGCATACTTTAAAATACTAAATCAACATATTAACAAGATTATAGGCACTAGTGAGGCTCTATACACCCTCACTCATTTTTGGGGGTCTTACAATCGACATCCAGATGTCGGTATTCAAAATATGAGAAATATATATTCAGATCTAAAAAAGATTGAAATAATACAAATAATAAATAAAAAAGTGATAAACTCTAGAGGTTGAAATTTAATAGAGACCAATCTTTTTCTAAACTAAGCACGGATGTCGCTATTTGGTTGGTATTTTAGGAAATAAAAACCTTCAGAGGTCACTATTAATTATTTTTTTAATAGGGCACATTCTTTGCGTTTGCTCTACAAGGAGGTATGATATGAAACTTAGAAAGTCATGTTAGAACATGGAATTAGATTATATTTTACGCAAAATAAGGGTAACTGAAAAGTAGTTATTTTGCCTAAAAATCATTGTAGTCTCCCAGTCATTAGATGTGGTACGTACTTCACAGCATAAAAGAACTCTATTTAGTGTGGCTTTTTAGACATCCCAGGCCTTATAAATGTGGTTCGTTGATACCAAGTTTTCAGACCCCGAGGCTGCACCCTGGGGAAAGACACGAGACCTAGGATCATGAGTCACTTCAATCTAACCCTAGTGGCATAACATAAGAACATACTGATTTTTTTTAGGATGTTCTCACTTAATCTTTGTGCACATTAAGAATAGATATAATTTAAAATTGTAATATTTTTGTTGAATGACCTAGACTACTTAAATTTGTATCACTCTCTTCTTCACCTTTGCTGTTTTTTATGGATTCTTCGTGGAATATTGTTGAGAGGCAAGCCCGTAAGGGAATACAATAAATATGATTGTATATGCCAATAAAGTGTGTGCTTGCAATTCTTCGACCGTTTAAAATAGTTAAGAGAGTTTATTTGTAGTTTCTAATTTATAGGTATATGAGATTTGTGATTGAGAATACAATCAAGGTGACGATCTTAGAGTTTAAAAACAGAAGAAACTACTTTTTGATTAGTAAGTTTCTCCCAAGGTCGTTTTGCAAGTTTAATGTGTTTTAAGAAAAATAATTACACATCTTAAAACATTAGGTAATTTTGGTATATTTCTTTTCAGAAATTATATCAATATAAATTAATAGAATTACAATTTTTTGTATCCTCCAGAATATATAATATTAGGTTATGATTGCCACGAGCAGGGAGAACCAGCTAGAGGTCACATGCATCTTTATCCTCGAAGAGGCCTTAGACTAGCCCTTCGCGTACATTATTTCATATTATAGGTAGAAAAAATGCGAAAATTTAAAACTTTTAGTTATTAGATATACTTAGTTTTCTCATATATATATATATATATGTATATAAATATATATATGTGTGATTGTGTGTGTTTGTGTTTGTGTGTGTGTGTGTGTGTGTTTTTGTGTGTGTTTGTGTGTGTGTGTTTGTTTTTGTGTGTGTGTGTGTGTGTGTGTGAAGTTTACATAGGATATTCATTTATGAAGTCTACATAGACTTCTCAATTATGCAACATAACAAATTAATTAAAGTTGTTTAATATTGCCTCACACAAAAACCTTATATCATAGAGGTATAATATTTGGGCAAATCCCTTACACTATTGTTAGGACCGAAAATAAGTAGGTGTAAATGTGGAAGCTAGCAGAGCAAACCTGAAAAGACCACGAGCAAGAAGACCACGAGAAATATACCAAAAGACACAAAGATTTAACGTGGTTCGATCAATCGACCTATGTCCACAAAGGAGATGAGCAATCCACTATAAATATGAGAGTGAAAAATACAGAGAGAAACAACCTCAACCAATTCTGTGAGAATACATGGGAGGTTCACACAAGTGATAACGTATCAAGCTTCTGACCCACAAATTTTCCCTCTAACCAAAACTCTCAAGCCCTTAAGACTATATTGTGAATGCTGATTAAGTTAGAAGGAGCATTCCTTTATTTATAGAGTCCTAAACCTTTTCCTACAAGAAAAAGATTAGGAAATTCAAAACCTTTTGGTAAAAGGAAGACCTATTTATGGTAAGAAATTTAGGTCAAATAAAACCCAACAAATCTCCTCCTTGGCCTGAATTTCTGACAAAATAAATTTGTCCACCTTCTTCACATAATCTTCAACAACTTGCTTCTCCTCTCCATAATCTCCTTTACAAAATTTATCTCTTAACATAGAGAACCTCTCTGAAACAATTTCTCCAAAAAAAATCTTCATTATTGTCAAAAAAGTTGCGGCTAGAACTAAACCCGGCAAAATGAACACCTCTTTCTAACCTGGTTCAATCATGGATTATCGAACCAATAAACCTAACTCCATCATTGAATCTGGCTCTAATACCACTTGTTAGGACCGAAAATAAGTAGGTGTAAATGTGGAAGCTAGCAAAGCAAACATAAAAAGAGCACCAGCAAGAAGACAACGAGAAATATACCAAACGATACAAAGATTTAACGTGGTTCGGTCAATCGAGGTACGTCCACAAAGGAGATGAGCAATCCACTATAAATATGAGAGTGCAAAATACAGAGTGAAAAAACCGCAACCAATTCACTCAGAATACATGGGAGGTTCACACAAGTGATAACGTATCAAGCTTGTGACCCACATATTCTCCCTCTAACCAAAACTCTTAAATCCCTTAAGACTACATTGTGAATGTTGATTAAGTTAGAAGGAACATTCCTCTATTTATAGAGTCCTAAACCTTTTCCTACAAGAAAAAGATTAGTCAACTCAAAACCTTTTCCTTAAAGGAAAACCTATTTATGGTATGAAATTTAGGGAAAATAAAACCCAACAACTATTACAATATACCACATATAGGATAATAACAAAGTCTCGAATATAAGGAAAGAACATTTGTCTTAGACATAGTCAATATCATATCTCGAGTATAAAAGTGGCATCATCCTCAAATTTTTGGACTCACCAATAACTTAGGAAAAATTCCAAGTCATCCTTCAAAGAGGTCAATTTTATCAATCATTCTTAAAAAAATATCAAAGTACGGGAACTTTTCTCCTTTGGGATTCCTTTCCCCAAGGGGTACTTTAAAAATTGCTTTCAAAAAGTTTAGTTTCATATAGGTTTCTTTCTAATCCGAGATTGATCTTTTAAATTATGTTGGTCTTGATTCTCAACCTAGTATTGTGGAGGAGATGATTATTTGACCCCAATTCCTTAATCATGGTTATGAACTAGTGTAGAATTTATTGTGTTGATATAATTTACTTAACTATCGTGTTAATTACTATTGAGTGAAGTTATTTTACCTATTACTTGATTAAATTGTTTGGTTAATTGCAAAACCTTGTATGATGGTTTTGAAGGAAATTTGGTATGTCTTTGTGATCTCAAACCATTACTTCAATTATGATGGATTGTACTTGGTTATGAAGTTCAATTGAAGTATATCTTGTGATTAACTAAGTAGGTGTTGTATGTTATGCAATTGAAATGTCTTTATTACGTTATTGTAAGATTATGATTAAGATGTAATGATATAAGGTTGGTTATGAGTTACATATATGAATTATTATGTCATAATGAAGATAATGTGCTAGTAAAATAAAAACATTTTAAAAAGACTCTTGCTTAACATCAAGTTAAGTAGTAGTGCGGAGTGTCCCTTCTAAAGTAGGAAATATAGGATTACTATAGTACTCATGAGATAGAGAAAATTATGCCAATGGCATAAATAGGGTCTCAAACATGTCTCTTTTTTCGTTAACTATTATTCCTCCATAGGCATACTAGCTAGTCCATCTACCTTGACGCTATGTTCATGTATTGGTACTACCTTGGCAAGTAGTCAACCTCATTTCGGTTTAGGGCTCTATGACACCGAATTCAACATTTGCTCACGTGGTCGTTATCGGTTAAGTTAAGATTTTTTCAAAAGTAAACTGAAGTAATAAAGTTAACTCCAACTAGGAGGACTTAAGGGGTTTGACTTTTTCTAGGTAGGGGTATGGGACTCTACTTATACATTGCACTAGTTGGCCTTGAGAGAAGTCCTAGGAGGATGTTCTTATTTCCTAAAAATTGCACTAGGCCTTGAGGGATGATACACCGTTGTTTCACGATATTATTAATACTTTTTCCTAAAGTTTAGTGTGTCTGAAAGCCTTTTTTTGCTAATTTTTATATAACTTTCTTTTTATTTTGCAGAAAATCTGTCCAAAGATGAATGCGGAGATTTTGAGCGAAAAAAAGCAGAAGAGACAACCTCCGGAGCTTATGACGGTCCGTAGGTGGGAGCATAGTGCAACTGCTGAAGGAAGATGGGGAAGTCTTCACAAGTGTGGGGTTACGAAGCTTGTGACGGTTCATCGTGTCTATGACGGTCCGTCCTGCAGGTTCTTCATGAAGTTCATAGAAGTGATCCCAGTATCCAAATTCCAAGAGTTGAAGTGTTTTGAAATGAAGGCCCTCGACAAACCGTTGTGCCTATGACGGTGTGTCGTGACCATGACGGTCCATCGTGACCATGACGGTCCGTCGTGACCATGACGATCCGTCGCGAGGTCTGGCGACCCAGCCGCGTTTTGGCAGATTTCCAGCAAATAGAGTCCTTGTTTAATGAGGTTTTTATTTTCTAATAATAGTTCAAAAAACATCATTTTTGAGGTTAGACTCTGTTAGGTTAGACTCTTTATTGTTAGACATTATATTATTAGACTCTTTGTATTAGTGTGAGACTTTTGATTATCATTGATTGCTGGTGAATTTGGGTGATTAATCAAGAAAACTTTCGGATTTTAATCTTTCTCATTGAAGTAAGTACATGAATTCTTATTTAATATATTTTAATATTGTGATTATGACTATGAGTAACTAAACTCCACAACAAGGGTTTTGGGAACCATGGGAAAATAATGAGATAAAATTTAACTAAAATGACAATTCTAGAATAGTGTCTTGCAAGTTTTAATAAGTATTTTGCTTAGATATCTTTTTAAAGTATGGCAAACCTTAAAACTCGTCTTAATGCTACTTGCCGGACCAAGGAGGTAGATAATAGGAAAAGAATTTTTCACATACATTTAGTGTATACTATCTAATAGGCTAGTATTCATTGGTACGAGGTAATAACATAGTCAAATATCGAATACGATCCTTTATATGAGGTAAAGATAAGGGTTAGGAAAGTAACACATGTAGCCGGTCCAAGGTGCGTAGTGATATTTTCTAGATGTCGGACCAAGGATTTAGAAGTACATAACTTGTCTCTTTGCATGCAAGATACTAGGAAAGAATTTTCATAGTTAGAATTAAAAAGTTATGAACCTGTGGGTAACACATAAACCCTAGTTACTTTAATTAATTGATTAAAATCCAACTTTCAAAGCTGTCAAGTGTCTCCTTTAATTTTTTTAGTTATTTTCACTCATTTAGAATTAGAAACCCCGCTTTTATTGTTTTCACTTTCCAAAAAAGTCATTGACCAAACAACAGTAATAACAGGTTGAAGTTAAGTCTAGACTATTTTCGTCATGGGAACTATCTCAACCTCACTAGTTGGGTTCTTTACATGACACGACCGCTTTACTTCTTATTTGAGAAATAAGTTTGAGTGTATCAAATTTTTGTGCCGCTGCCAGGGAAAGTAGATTCTAGATTAACTTGAACTTGTTACTATAGTTTAGTTGATATTTTCTTTATTCTACTATGTTTTATTGTTTTTTTATTTTTTTCAGAACTATCCTCCTTCTATGCCAAATACACAGAGAGGAAAAGAACCCTTGTTTCCCTATGATCACAACTTAGAGCATAAACTGCGCAATATGAATCGAAACTTGGGAATAAATGATGACGATCCGAACTAGAACATCCCAGCTTCAGTAGCAGTTCATGGTCATATGTTACCCAATGCTCCGGGGGAACATCAACAGAGGGGACAAAATTCCGCTCCACGGCCCCAAGCATACTATAGAGGCTATGGTAACATAGCAGACTCGGATAGGCCACTGGTTTTGCCTCCTCTACCCACAGGCCACACTTTTGTGGTAACTAGTAGCCTGATGCAAATGCTCACTGCCTGAGGTTTGTTTTCAGGGCTACCCTATATGGATCCACATGCCCATATAGCTAAGGTAAGGGCAGTGTGTAAAAGTTGTTTAGGGAGGCCTGATATGGATTTAGATGTAATAGGTCTCAGAGTATTTCCTCCCTCTTTAATGGGAGAGGCTGCTATATGGTTCACTGAGCTCACATATAACTCAATATTCATTTCAAACCAACTAAGGGATGTTTTCTTAGCATGTTACTATCAAGTCTCCAAGAAAATAAACCACAAAGACAGAGTGAACAACTTTGTGGCACTACGAGGAGAGTCAGTTAGTAGTTCTTGGGATAGATTCACCTCATTCTTGGGAAGTGTTTCAAATCACCGTATAGATGATGAGTCACTAAAGGATTACTTCTATCGGGGACATGATGATAACAATAAAGTGGTGATGGATACCATAGCAGGTGGATCTTATGGGGAGTGTCCTTATAATGAGATCTCTTAAAAATTAAAGAAAATCTCCCGGAATAACAACGCTTGGAGTACTAGGAAGTCTGATACAGGGAGAAACACCTTCACAGTGCAGTCCACTCACAACCCAGCCACAGATGAGAATCGTGAAGAAATGGCTCAGATGAGAACTGAGCTTGGGTTGGTACTACAACATGTCACCGGGGCAGAAAATATATATGCAGTCAACTACTTTGCTAAACCACCACCTCTTAATAATGAATGCTATTATGCGGAGGACACTTATGAAGTAAATGAGCAGATGGGGGGTTTCTGACCAAGCGCCCAAGGCTCAAATCAGGATAATTGGAGCCAAGGTCAAGGGAACCAAGGTAGGAACTATGGTATTTACAATTGTTAGGGTCATTATGTCCGAAATGGAAACTACAACCGCGACAACAACTTTAACAGGGGTAACTATACTAATAGAAACGACATGAATGGGCCCTATGTCCCTCCTCAAAATCGTGAATTTACTCCTAGGGATGGTGGAGATAGTAAGGCGCGAGTTGAGGATATATTGCACAAAATGATGAGGAGGTTCGATGCTAGTGATGAGCACATTAAAGAGTTAAGGGGTTATTTAGCTAGTATTGGGAAAAAAGATGATACACATGCAATTTCGATTAAACAGATCGAATTGCAAATGGCCCAATTATCTGCAATAGTGAACACACGGCGACGGGGCACTATTCCTAGCAACACTGTCAGAAATCCAAAGAATGATGCGCATTATATGGCAATCACTACTCGGGGTGGTAAACAAACCATTGACAGACCTATGCCATCTACTGAGGAAAATGTGAGAAAGGATAATAATAATGTGGTAAAAGGTAGTGGTGAAGCAGAGTAAAGTAATGGAAAAGATGCAGAAGTACCTATCAAGGTAATTTCCATGCCTAGGCCACCCCCACCCTTCCCTCAGAGTTAGTGAAAAAGAGCGAGGATGGTAAATATCGGCGTTTCATAACAATGTTGAAGCAGCTTTCTATAAATGTCTCTTTGGTAGAAGCTCTAGAACAAATGTCCGGTTATGCCAAATTTATGAAAGATCTGGTCAACAAGAAAAGATTGGTCACTTTCGAGGATGATGATAGACGGCAGCATTGTAGTGCTACTGCTACAAGATCCCTCGTACAAAAGAACGAAGATCCTGGTGCGTTCACTATTCCTTGTACAGTTGGGTCATTACATTTTGCGAAATCATTATATGATCTGGGGGCAAGCATAAATCTCATGCCCCTATCGATTTACAATAAATTGAGTTTGGGGGATCCAAAACCCATTGCGATGCAGCTACTAATGGCTGATCGGACAGTGAAACAAACTATAGGGATACTTCATGATGTGCTAGTAAAAGTGGAGTCATTCATATTTTTGGCTGATTTTGTTATTCTTCATTGTGATGTCGATTTTGAAGTGTCTATTATTCTTGAAAGGCCATTCCTTGGTACAGGTAGAGCATTAGTTGATATGGAGAGGGGAAAGATGACATTTAGGTTGTACAATGAAGAATGACCTTCAATATTTGTAGGATCATGAGCCAGAGTGGTAAGCTCCAATCGCTATCTGCCATATCCCACAAAGAAAAGATGAAAAAGGAGAATGAACCAAACTTTCAAAATAAGAGTTTATGGTTGGGGATTTAGTGCTTGTAGAGAGTTCTGGGTCGCCTTGTCTTCAGGGAAGCTCAATTCCAAATGGACTGGCCCTTACTTGATTACCCAAGTATTCCCTCGTGGAGAAGTTAAGTTAAAATCCAAGGAGGGAGTGCGGTTTAAGAAGAATAAAGATAGAATAAAACTCTATTTTTGGCATAAAGCATCGAGGAATGAAGTGATAGAGGCATACCATCTTGATGAAGTATGTGTAATCAAGGTTCCCCAGTCATGCCGCAACATTAAATCAGCCGCTTGTTGGGAGACAACCCAATACTTAGTGTTTTTAGTAATGGTAGCATTTTTCTACAAATGGGTTTTTAAATTTGCGGCACATCACAAGGAAATTACAGCAGTCATTGATGGATACATTGACGGACCGTTGCGCATGCGACGGACCGTCGTATGCCTACGTCATACCAGGTACATCTTTATGTTATTTTCAAACTAAAGCACACACGAGGGTACCAATGACGGGTCGTCACAACTGCGACGGACCGTAGTCGTCGAACCGTCGCTTGATTAATGAGTCGTACCCGACCCGACCCGGCTGGAGTGTTTTTCAAAATCAGACCGTTTAAACTCCCCGACCCCTCATTTCACACCCATTCCTTCAATGTTCCCCCCATTTACCTCTCTTTTAAACTTCCACATTCTCTCCCTCGATCATTGCTCCCCCCACAATTCTCCAAAACCCTAAAAGTGTTAATCTACTAGTCGGAGCTACTGTTGTGGGTGTGTGCCTGACCACCGAGTACTTGTCCATTTGTTTTTCTCCAATTCTAAGGTACGCGTCTCTAATTTCTACTCATTTATCTTGCATTTTTGTTTACTAGTTATTATTAGCTTAGTTCTTATTCATATGTTGTATCTTTTATACGATGCTGTCTAACCTAGGATAAAAATGTTCAAAATTTCCATGTTTACAACCCTAAACGTAGGTGCTTTTGCATTGCTAGTTTCCTAGGTAGTTGGGTTAGACACATATAGGTCCAAAACACTACAAGTTTGATTTGGGTTCATCGGGGATGCATGGGGTACCCCCAGTTCTGTCACTGATCTACAGAACAAGACCCCGATGACGGACCATTGCGCCCACAACGGACCGTCATAGGGTCCTTTCCAAAAGCCCTAACTCCCCATTGTCCATTTTTTTCTAACTGTCCCCCAACAGACATATGTGACGGACCGTCCTCTTCATGACAGTCCATCCTGCAAAACATCTTGGTTGTTAGAGACCCTGTTTTTAACGTTCTCTAATTTTTTTCAAAGTGTCCCCCAACGGACACATGTGACAGACCGTCATCTTCACGATGGTCCGTCCTGCACAACCATTCTGGTTGTCAGAGACCCTGTTTCAAAGGGTCTCTCACTTTATCTAAGTGTCCTTCAACGGACACATGTGACGGACCGTCATACCCACGATGGTCCGTCCTGCATGACCATCATGACGGTCAGAGACCCCTCACCTATAGGCCTCTAGATTTTTTCTAAGTGTCCTACGATGGACTGTCGTACATGTGACGGTAAATCCTGCACATACCGTCATACTAGTCAGAGATTCTCCTTCAAGGTTCTCCATATATACATAGTTTAAGTAATACACAACGGACCCCATGACGGTCCGTCATTGTCACAATGATCCGTCACCAGGCCCGTCGTGTGGCACTGTATCAATAACAATGACATACTATTTTTTTTAAAAAATTTGGTATTGTTTTGCTTGTCTTGTTTTCCACTACTCGTACTAATATTGATCTGTTACACGTACTGTCTATTATGGGACTCAAGAAAGACCGAATCTAGGCACACAGGCGACCTATGTTTGTCTCCCTGTCTGCCCGCCTGGTCATTGGCCCTGATGATGAGCGTAACCCTTAGTATGTGCCCCCAGGATACTTCCACCCCTTCTCGTGTTGCGCGTTCTCCCCGAGCCACACCCAAAGAGGTGGCGTCCGGCGTAGTCGTTGCCTCCCAGTCTAATGATGAGCGCACATTGACCGGCACACCGTCTTGGTAAGCCACAAATGAAGAAGGAGAGTCTGGCTCCATAGGAGTATAATAGTCTGAGGAAGCCTTCGGCTCTGCTGAGGTTCCCGCACCCGCCAACACAGCAGTGTTAGCCTCGTCTGATGAGGCTGATAGTTAAGAATCTACATCAGGCTCACCCGCTTAGATCCCCTCCCCAGCCACTGACCAGCCCAACCGATGGTATGTCTACGGGCAATTTCAAGTGTACTCTGACGCCAAGTTCCAGACTAATAAAGGAGTTCTTACTCGAACACTCACCTTGGAGCGGCGGGTTTTTACAGGGAGCCTCCCGAAGATGCCGGAGATCCACAATCTCTTCACCAGGCATTGCTTGGAGTAGACAGCACGTCCGTTGGGACGTTACAGTGAAAAAATGGTCTGAGATTTCTACGCATCCTACGTAGAGACTCTTCGATCACAGATAGATAGGCGGGCTTTCCCCGCTAAATAGGACCCATTGGAGCACGTCCGAGTACGGGTCGTAGAGGTTGACATTTCCCTGCCTGCCATACGCCGGTGTCTATACGGCAAGGGTGTTGATTATACTCGGACCCCTCTCACTGCCGAGTTAGACTACCACTGGCAGATAGTTAAAGATGGCTAATTCCTGCGCGAGCCATCAGTAAGAGAGACCACCAAAATGTGGATGGCCCTACACCTGTTAGTTGATGGAGAGGGCGCCGTCTGGATGACTGAGCCAAAGGGGGCCATCAAGAAGGCCAACCCCACTTTCACGCCGAAGTTCTTGTGGCTTCTTGTCCGTCATTGCCTTTCCCCCATAGCTGCTGATAATATCGTTTTATGGAATTGAGTAGTGTTGATGGCGGCGATGATAGCCGGGTTCGAGGTGGACTTAGCTTGGCTTCTACATGCAGTCAAGCACGAGAGGGCATTCAAGGTCACTACTACTTACCCTTTCCCGTGAATGATCTTTGCCTTCTGTAGGTCCGCAGGTGTGCCTATATGGCACGTAGATCAGCTCAAGATCCCGCAAGGCACTGCTAACGTCGGCCTCATAAAAGATAGGTCTAATGAGTTGGCTCCACGCAGAGGGCCTTGTCCAGAGCTGTCCCCACTTGCTGATGATCTTGCTGATACAGTAGCCCAAGCCCACACGGCTACACCAGTTGCGTCCTCTGACACTACCCCGGTCGAGTCTATCCCGGGTAGTAGAACTGCCCTTAGCTCCTCTCGCACAGCCCCTATACTGGCACTGGTCCCTCTTTCTAGGGTCCAAAAATTAGAGACACAAATGGCTAAGCTTCTGCATCGTATCCAGCCGTGGATGTAGAAGTCTATTACTGAGTCAGAAGAACACCTAGAGCGGAAAATGGTACAGTTTACAGAGCGGAAGATCGCTGAGGTTAACCAGCGCTTGGACGACTTTGAGTTGTTGGTGCTAGCCCGACCAGCCCCTCCTGTGGATGTGTGGACTCTTCCGGCTGCAGTTGACAGTGTTCGTGCAGATATTGGCACGATCTTAGAGACTAAAGTGCGGGATTCTAAGGCCGCTTCTGTCGAGCCTGTTGAGGACACAGTGCTAGCGGCCCTTTTTGCCACTTCAGAGGTTCCACCACCTCCCCCTTGAGAGAATACCATGACGCGTAGGGGTCGAGCAGAGGATAAGGTGCGAGCACAGATGAAGTAGCGCCAAGAGATGAAGGCTGCGAGGAGAGCCTCACTTGCTAAGGAGGAGGCACCAGATGAGAGCATCAGAGTTAGCGGCTGGGGCGTCTAGCTCCCGCACTATGGAGAAGGCAGGAGGCACTACTGATAGTGTAGTTGTTCTTGAGGACAATACTTAGGGTGTCCAGATCGCAGAGGACGTGGGTTACAGTGAACCGGACCCACCAACTTGTTGATCGACGGGACTTTGCGCCACAAGTTTTCTTCACCTACAACTCTAGTATTTAAATTTTTATGCATTCGGGAAAATTGCATGCTTTTTTTTGGGGTGGGGTAAATTGAAAGTGAGTGTTAGGGTGAAGCCTGATTAGCCTAATTCACTATCCTCTTTTGGGGTTTTCTTGCCTGTGTTCTTTTTCCCCAAAAGAATGATTACCTTTGCTGTTGAACCGGCATGTTTGTATCTTTTGTACATAGTTTAATTCTTGATCTTGATGGCTAAAATGATATCCTGATAAACTGGAAAAATGATTCATGACTAGGCATAGTAACTGATAATTGTGTGGATCTATACATAACATAGAGTTACACCATTGCATTACCCTAAGTCTTAAATTTGAAATAGGTGTCTTATAATCTTGTATAGTGATGAGATATTAAGTGAGTGTGAGGAAAATTCGAACAAGTCCACTATTGGTACTGAGCTAGAACTTGAATAGTTAGTCCTGCTAAAAGTAAGCTATAATAGACAATTACGGAAGGATCATAGGCTATTATTCAATATAGCCCATATTTAGCCTAAATAGAAGAAAAACAAATGAAATTTATCCTTCTTTGATCCAAATGATCTGAGCTTAAAAATAGACCTTACTTTTTCACCCCTACCGATCTTTTCTGGGAACAATGTGTTGGCTCTAAATCCCTCATTGGACATGTGCACCTCAAATTATGCCAAAAGCATAAGTTGAGGGTGGCTAATGTAGTAAACAACCTTCGTATGGCCCTGACCCAACTTTGGATATTGTGTACCTTAACTCATGGCAAAGCCATGAGTTGAGGGTGGCTATTATCAGGAATGCTCTGGAAAGTGGGGTTGAAAGAACAAAGAGAGAGAAAGAACAAAAGTAAAGTGACTCAAGAATTAGTTGAAATAAAAGTAAAGAAAAAGAAAAATATACCAGAAATACGAGCAAGAAAAGAAGAGAGTATAGAAGAGAGTCACTTACACAAATGAAGAAAGAAGAGAAAATAGCAAAGTGAAAGAATATGAGAAACTGGGCAAGATAAAAAGATGGATAGTGGAAGGTTTAGTCGATATTTCAAGGAGGGCAAAAAGTCACTAAAGTATACCTAAATATACCCTACCTGACCCTGAGCCTATGTTACAAGCCAAGAAAGTCCTATTGTGATCCTAAGGGTTGTATAGCGAACTTAAGGCAGTGAAAATAAGGGCATGCTTATGGCAATAGGTATGAATGAGTGTTACTTTTTTCTGAGAGCGAGTGTTGAAAAGTAATCCTTATACTCAAATTGAAAACATTGTGTGAAAAATGAGGATTTTGTTTTGAAATCGGGACACTAGTTGCAATACCGGAATTCTTAGCAGCTCAATGACAAATTGAAGAGGATAGGTGTTAGTGCATGGTGAATCTGTGTCATGTTCTGATACCATATAGTTCAAGCCTAATAGTGATATCATGCATATATTTGATGAGTTTAAGCGGGATTGATAGCCAAATGATTGCAAAGGATAAAACACGGATACTATTGTACAAAGATTTTGTATTGAGTCATAGTGCGTTGCTTGAGGATTTACAACGAATTTAAGTTGAGGTTGTTGATATACCGTGGTTTCACGGTATTATTAATACTTTTTCCTTATGATTAGTGTGTCCAAAATCCTTTTTGTGCTAATTTTTATATAATTTTCTTTTTATTTAGCAGGAAATCCGTACAAAGCTGAATGCAGAGATTTTGAGCGAAAAATGCAAAAGAGACCACCTACGGAGCTTATGACAGTTCGTCGTGCTTGTAACAGTGAGTAGGTGGCAGCATAGTGCAGCTGCTGAAGGATGATGTGGAAGTCTTACCAAGTGTGGGGTTACGAAGCTTGTGACGGTCCGTCGTGTCTATGACGGTTTATCGTGCAGGTTTGTCATGAAGTTCAGAGAAGAGATCCCAATACCCATATTCCAAGAGTTGAAGTGTTTTGAAACAAAGGCCCTCGACGGACCGTGCCTATGACAATCCGTCATACTTGCTGTCGAGGGTAATGAAGAACAGCAGCAGAAGAAATTGCATAAGGATGGGACGACGGAGTCCATGACGGTCCGTCGTGACCATGACGATCCGTCGCGAGGTCCGTCGACCCAGCCGCGTTTTGGCAGATTTCCAGCAAATCGATTCCTTGTTTAATTAGTTTTTTATTTTCTATAAATAGTTTTAAAAACCTCGTTTTTGAGGTTAGACTCGGAGACTTTTAGACTCTGTTAGGTTAGACTCTGGATTGTTAGACATCACATTATTAGGGATTTTCTATTAGTATGAGACTTTTGATTATCATTTATTGTTGGTGATTTTTGGTGATTAATCAAGCAAACTTTAGGATTTTACTCTTTCTCATTGAATTAAGTACATGAATTCTAATTTAATATATTTAAATATATTGTGATTATGACTATGAGTAACTAAACTCCACAACTAGGTTTGTGGGAACCATAGGCAAATAATGAGATAAAATCTAACTAAAATAACAATTCTAGAATAGTGTCTTGCATGGATCAATAATTCTTTCACTTAGAAGTCTTTTTTACGGATGGCCAACGTTAGAACTCACCTTAATGCTACTTGCCGGACCAAGGAGGTAGATAATAGGAAAAGATTTATTAACATAGATTTAGTATATACTATTTAATAGGCTAGTATTGATGGGTACGAGGTAATAACTTAGTCAAATATCGAATACGATGCTTTATATGAGTTAAAGATAAGGGTAAGGAAAGCAACCAACGTAGCCGAACCAAGGTGCGGAGTGAGATTTTCTAGATGCCGGACCAAGGATTTAGAAATACATAACTTGTCACTTTGCATGCAAGATACTAGGAATGAATAGTTATAGTTAGAATTATCAAGTTATGAACCTGTGGGGAACACAAAAACCCTAGTTAGTTTGATTAATTGATTAAAATCCAACTTTCAAAGCTGCCAAGTGTCTCTTTTAATTTTGTTAGTTATTTTCACTCATTTGGAATTAGAAACCCCCCTTTTATTGTTTTTACTTTCCAAGAAAGTCATTGACTAAACAATAGTAATAACAGGTTGAAGTTAAGTCTAGGCTATTTTTCCTCGTGGGAACAATCCTGTCACGACCCAAAACGAGCCGCGAGTGGCACCCACACTTATCCTACTATGTGAGCGAACCAACAATTCTAAACCCCAACATTTACCAATATTTCAACTATAATGAACAAAATATAATGCGGAAGACTCAAAATCTGATTAATATAATCAATCAATAAACTTCGAAAGTTTATCAACTATTATTCCCAAAATCTTGAAGTCATCACACAAAGAACATCTATCCTCAAATTTTTAAATCTAAGAGTATTTAAGAAGATAAAATAAGTAAAAGATATGGTCCATGTCCGAACATCAAGACATCAAGACGTAAAGGAGAGAATCCAGTCCGAGCTAGGAATAATTGCTCACCCTGAAATCTGATATGCTGGAGAATGGCTAGAGTTGCGGACGACTCGAAGTCGATGGCACATTTGCTTCACTATACAAGTAACAAAAAGAAAACTACAAGTAGGGTTAGTACAAGGAACACGTACTGAGTAAGTATTATCGGCCAACTCAAAATAGAAAGCAATATATAGTGAATAATAATATAAAATAAACTACAATACTCAACAGGTCACAACAACAAGTAAAAGAACCATTGGCAACAACACCAAGCACACCTATAAGGACTAAAGCCTCCACACCATACTCATTTGGGAAATAGGTTCTTTGAATTTGAGTATATTAACATAATTGAAGATTCATTCTCTTCATTATTACTGTGTCAGAACATGACACTCCGATCCATTATTACTACCGTGTCGGAACGTGACACTCCGATCCCGTAATACTACGTGTCAGAACGTGACACTACGATCCCCTAATACTACGTGTCGGAACGTGACACTCCGATCCCCTATTACTACATGTCGGACCGTGACACTCCGATCCACCTATCTCATTATTTTAGTTCATCAATCCTTCTTTAGGTCAAAGCGTCATCTTAATAAAGAGGATTTAAGATTGAAGGTTCAACAGTCTCATCATTCTAACCCATCACAATTACACAATCACAACATGCAACACACAACAAAGCATGTAGAAGATTTTACAAAACCACCCAATGCATATCGATCGCTATTTAGAGTTTATCTATCATATAGAAATAAACCATAACCTACCTTCCCCGAAGAATCGTGATCGAGCAAGCTACGTCTCAATGCCTTTGCTTTCCTCTTCGCTTCTCTCTTTTCTCGCTCGTTCACCCTCTCTGTTTTTTTTATTTTTTCTTCTCTAGATTCTTTTTCTTTTACCCTAATTATCATATAATTCATTATGATAAAAGTAACCCATTATTTATTTTAAAGTTATCTCCTTTAACCCCCAAGTAAATACATTATTAAACTTACCCCACTAGTTTCATAATTATAATCATGAATACTCCAAAAAACCCCTTAAAACTTTTTAGAAGAAATACGACCCAGTCGGGGTTACGCAGCTCGTGACGACCTGTCGTACCTACGACGGTCTGTCCTGCAGGTCCGTCACAAAGTTCAGAGAGTCAAATTCAGTAATGACATTTGTGACGGTCTGTCGTATCTACGACGGTCCGTGCTGCAATTCCGTCGCGAAGTTCAAAGACTTGATCCCCGTACCCAGATTTAAGAGTTTAAGTGTTTTGGCACGAAGACGTTCGACGGACCGTCATGCCTATGGCGGTTCGTCCTACCTGTCGTCGAGGGTAATAAGGAGAGCAGCAGGAGAATTACACAAGTGTGGGATGACGGAGTCCATCATGGTCCGTCGAGACCATGACGGTCCATCGCGTGATCCGTCAACCCAATCAGTTTTTATCACAATGATTCTACTGCTCGAAATGACTAAAGAGGTTGTTGCAATAGATACAAATTTACCCATCAATCATCCCCGAACGATCACAAGAAGAAAAACAAGGGCGAAGAAGAGTACCTGAATCTGTAAATAGATGTGGGTATCTTTCTTGCATATCAGCCTCCTTCTCCCAAGTGGACTCTTCAACTCGCCAATTCTTCCATTGAACCTTGATGGATGTAATCTCCCTTTATCTGAACTTGCGGATTTCTCTATCTAAAATAGCAACAGGCTCCTCCTCATAAGAAAAATTCTCATAAAGATGAACTGAATCCCAACGAATAATGTAGTTTCCATCCCCATGGTATTTTTTCAGCATAGACACATGAAATACCGGGTGCACTCCTGAGAGTTCTGGAGGCAATGCCAATTCATAAGCCACCTCCCCCACGCACTTCAGAACTTCAAATGGACCAATATACCTTGGACTAAGCTTACCTCGCTTACCAAATCGCATCACCCCTTTCATGGGTGAAACCTTCAGCAAGACTTGTTCAACCTCAATAAAATCCAAGTCCCTAACCTTTCGATCTGCATATTCTTTCTGCCTTTTCTGAGCTACTAGAAGCTTCTCCTGAATGAATTTACTTTATCTAACGATTTCCTCATGAGATCGGTACCCCATGGTCTTACCTCACATGCATCAAACCAACCAATGGGAGACCTACATCTCCTCCCATACAGTGCCTCAAATGGGGTCATATCAATACATGAGTGATAGCTATTATTGTATGAAAACTCTGCTAAGGGTAGGAGTTATCCCAATGACCACCAAATTCTATCACACATGCACGAAGCATATCCTCCAAAACCTGAACCATTCGCTATACTAAGATCCAACCTAGTACCTAATTCAGCATGCAATGTTCTCCAAAACATAGAAGTAAATTGCTTACCTTTATCTGATATGATGGAAAGTAGAACTCCATGCAATCGAACAATTTCTGAGATATAGAATTTGGCTAACTTCTCTGCATTGTAAGTCACCTTAACTGGAATTAAGTGAGCAGACTTAGTTAATCTGTCAACAATTACCCAAATAGAATCAAACTTACCCAATGTTTTTGGAAGACCAACCTCAAAATCCATTACAATTCTTTCCCATTTCCGTTCAGGAATGGGCATTTTCTGAAGTGTTCCTCCGGGCCTCTTGCGTTCATACTTTACCTGCTGACAATTCGGGCACTGGGCAACAAAATCAACAATGTCACGCTTCATCCTAATCCACCAAAAATGTTGCTTTAGGTCACGATACATCTTGGTTGCACTAGTATGTATAGAATACCTTGAACTATGAGCCTCTGTAAGAAAAGTGTGAATCAAATCATCAACACGGGGTGTGAATCAAATCATCAACACGGGGCACACATACACTCCCCTTAATTCTCAAAACGCATTCCTCATCAATTTTTGCCTCTTTAGCCTCTCCTCGTAATACCATCTCCCGAATTCGACTCAGCTTCTCATCAACAAACTTCCTTCCCTTAATCTTGTCCAACAAAAGAAGATCTTGGCTCCACGCAGGCCAAAAATCCTCCTTTCTCTAGTACTTCCAGCCTCATGAGGTCATTAGCCAAAGTGTCAACCTCTCTAGCCAATGGGCGTCTAGAAATCTGTAGGTGGGCTAAACTTCCCATGCTCCATGTTTTTCTACTTAAAGTATCTGCCACAACATTAGCTTTCCCTGGGTGATACAAAATAGTAATATCATAGTTCTTGAGTAGTTCCATCCACCTCCTCTGTCTCAAATTCAAATCTTTCTGAGTAAAGACATATTGTAAACTACGATGATCTGTATAGACTTCACACTTAACCCCATATAGATAATGTCTCCATTGCTTTAATGCAAACACAACTTCATCCAACTCCAAATCATGGGTCGAATAGTTATGTTCATGCACCTTTAGGTTCCTCGAAGCATAAGAAATTACATTCCTCTCCTGCATTAGCACTGCACCAAACCCATAATAGGATGCATCACAATAAACAATGAAATTCTTACCTTCCACTAGCAAGGTAAGAATTGGTGCAGTAGTCAACAAGGTCTCGAGGTTCTGGAAGCTTTCTTCACATTCGTCCGACCATACAAATGGAACATTCTGCTTAGTCAAATTTGTCAATTGAGAAGCAACAGAAGAAAATCCCTTGACAAATCGACGGTAGTAGCTAGCTAGACCAACAAAGATCCTTACCTCTATAACATTAGTAGGTCTTACCCAACTCTTCACTGCTTCGATCTTGGAAGGATCCACCATCACTCCATCCTTAGAAACCATGTGCCCTAAGAAGGACACTGAATCTATCCAAAACTCACACTTGGAAAATTTGGCATAAAGCCTTTTCTCTCTTAACAACTCCAATACCACTCTCAAATGCTCCTCATGTTGTCAGTATATCATCAATGAACACAATGACAAAGAGATCTAGATATGGCTTAAAAATCCCGTTCATCAGGCTCATGAAAGCAGCAGGGGCATCGTAAGCCCAAAAGACATTACTAAGAATTCATAATGCCCGTACCTGGTTCAAAAAGAAGTCTTTGGTACATCTGTTGCTCGTATTTTCAATTGATGATAACCAGTTCTCAAATCTATTTTTGAGAAGGTACAAGCACCTTGTAACTGATCGAACAAATCATCAATGCGAGGAAGAGGATACTTGTTCTTTATAGTTACCTTATTCTGTTGCCTGTAGTCTATGCATATCCAAAAACTTCCATCCTTCTTCTTCACAAATAAAACAAGAGCACCCCAAGGGGATGCACTTGGTCTAATAAATCCTTTACCTAACAACTCCTGAAGTTAGGCCTTTAACTCCCTTAACTCAGCTAGAGTCATTCTATAAGGGGGTATGGAAATGGGGCGAGTACCCAACTGCAGATCAATATAAAAATCAATATCCCTATCTGGTGGCATACCAGGAAGGTCTGCAGGAAACACATCCAGAAACTCATGGACTACCGAGACAGACTCAATCGAAGGTACTTTGGAAGTATCAGCCCTGAGATGTGCCAAGAAATCTAAACAACCCTTACTAACCATTCTCTTAGCACGAAGAAAAGGGATGATATGAACTGGAGTGGAAGTGTAATTACCCTCCCACACTAGCGGATCTGTCCCAGGCTTGGCCAATGTCACAGTTTTAGCATTACAATCTAAGATTGCAAAATTTGGAGAAAGCCAAGTCATACCCAGGATTACATAGAAATCCACCATCACTATAATAATCAAATCTACATAAGTATTGCCCCCCAAAAAAGTCACAAGACAAGACCTATACACCTTCTAAACTATTACAGACTCACCCACAGGAGTAGAGACACGAATAGGCATGTCAAGCAAATCACAATGTAAACCAAGACCAGTAGCAAATGAGGAAGATACATATGAAAATGTGGATCAAGGATCAAATAATACAGAAGTCTTGCAATCACAAACCAAGAGATTACATCTGATAACAGCATCAAATGTATGTGCTTCAGACCTCCACGGGAAAGCATAACAATGGGCCCTCTCACCTGTATCCCTGTTGCCCCTACCATGTTGCGTTGCAGTAGCTCCAGCTTGCCCGCCACCCCGGCAAATTGGAAGACCACCATTACCTTGGTTACCACGTCCTCCAGAATGGCGGCCTCTCCCATGACCACCTCTACCTCTAACTATTGGGGGTCTGTAACTACTTTGGACTATACCTCCTAATATGTCCAGTCTCTCCACATCCATAACAGTCTCTGTAGTCAAGCATAGGTCTCTGTGAGAATGACGAAGTCTAGGGATAATCTCCTAACTCAAAGAAATGTTGACTGGTCTGCGATGGACCCCCAGCTATAGCCTGTAGTGAAGACTGAATGGGTCGGATTGTGTAACCTCCTGAACTCTGCCCTCTGGAGTAAGAACCACTAAACTCACCTCCCTTACGGAACTTCTTAGATGTCGACGCCATACTTATGTTTATTCTTCATGTTAATGGTCTATATTGCTAAATATGATGATGAATACTCAGGATGCTATGTTATGTGAAGTAATACATTAGTTATGATTCAATTGGGGTTTTGGGGCTTCAATTCGTCATTGCACTTGTAAGCTTGGTAATGGTTATGAGAAAGGGCTTTTCTTGTAGTATATTATGAGAACTATTTAACATTATTTGTTGTTATACATGATGTTAGAGTTATTTTTGCTATTGTAGTATAATGTGAGGAACTCTTGAACATGCTTTGTTGTTATACATGATGATAGAGTTGTTTTGGCTATTGTAGTATAAATTTATGAACTCTTGAACATGCTTTGTTGTTAACACATATTGACTTGACTTAACTTGATAATGTTTGTCTTGTGTTGAATATGCTATTGTCTTAAGGATTATATGGTTATTGTCTTATATATTTTATTAGATGTGCATAAGGCTTTACAAAAGTAACAAGGCATGATTTTCATCAATGTCCCTTTTTGAATGATTTCTATGTTCTATGTGCATATGTTTCCATAATTAGTACTAAGTGTTGTACTAACCCATATTTTTCCCTTTTTCCCTAAAATTTTATATTTCGGTCGTTGAAGGGTTTGTGGCAAATTTGCATGAAGGCTTGGATCGTTTCTCCAAGTATTTATATGTCCTTAAGATCTGAGGATGGTACCTTTTCTCATTCTATGTATGTGACTTGTTATAGCCTAATGACATTTGTTCCACACTTATTGTTCAATACATTGTTATAAGCCCTAAGTGGCAATTATACATTCATGTTAGGGCTATGTCTGAATTTTTCTATTTCGACTTAGATGATTTTATATGAGACATCTCTTTGGACTCTATATTATGTATGTTGTACATATGACATAAAAATAGAAGCACAAGTATGCTTCCTATGCTAGGAGTCTAATGAACTGTCCATGTGCATATTATGTGTAAGTGAGAGGTATATGTAAACCTCAAGATTTATTTTATGATGAAAAGTTTTCATTTTCCTCACTTTTTAACCTATGATATGTAATGATGAATGCTAAAAGGCTAGTCTTATTCGTCTTCTAGGATGACAACGCTGGTTACGTCTAGGGAGTGCTCCAGGGATGTGACAAATACCGACATTCGGATGTTGGTAAAATTAAATAGTATGTAACTATATTAATTTTCATTAAAATATTTATGTAATGACTTCCTTAAAAATTAATAAATCAATCTTTTAAATTATCATTCAATAAATCATCCTCCGGATGAGGATTTTATATAATCTAAAATATAATTTTATATAAAATACCTAACTTTCGATGTCAATATTATGTATTTAACATGATTTATCTTTATTTATTTTGAAACTTAATGTGATATCAACCTCATGAAGTCGGTATTTTTTATTAAATCTGATAAATAATAATAAAAGTGAAATTAGCAGGACGATTTGATTGAAATTTATGTATTAATAGTAGTGTTTTATTGTGCATAAAATTAAATTTAATGTTACATCTACAATTAATATTTAAAAAAGTGTAACAATTTTGTATAAAATTATAAAGTATAAGTTGGAATTAGTCTATATAATTTCAATTCATAAAATTGATCTCAAGAGATGATTTTATATTAAAATAAATTTCTAAATACTGACCTTAAAAGGTCAATATATTAAATTATTATTTAATTTAAATAATATCGATTTCACGATGTCAATATATATTGAATATTTTTAAAGATAGATATTTATTTTAGGGGTACCTGAAACTCGTGGTCGGTGATTTCATACTATTTTTAAAAGAATCAAAATTTGAAAACCCTAAGTCAATATTTTTACTCTAAGACTCTTACTTTTTCCTACGCCCGACCCACTCCTGAACTTTGCTCACCCCACACATCCGAAATCAGTGCTACTGCAAAAGGTCGCACCACCATGCTCGACTGGTGCGCCTCGTCGATCAAAAGCAACAACAACACACAACAACAGTAGAGCATAGGATGTAGCAGCAGTGGGAGGGTGGCAGCAGCAACAACCTCCGACCTCAGCTAGAAACAGAGGGAGTGTAAATTAAAACACACCACTTAAGAGGGTAACTGTATCTTACTTGATTAATTTAATTTCATTCTTGTCCCTTCTATTTATCTGGGTCTTTAAATGATCTCATGTTTATCTTCAAACTTTTTTGTAAAACCCAAAAATTTTTAGCCATTTTTCAATGTACAAATAGAATTTTCGATAAGCATTTCTAAAGAAATTAGGCATTTCACATAATTTGCGTTGACTAGATTATCTAAAGTATTAGTCCTGTGATATTATACGTAGTACGATCTATTAGAATTAAAAAGCCATCATTAACCATTAAAATGTTCATATATGGAAAGGTACAAATTATTGTATGGTGATGGTAAAAGTTAATGTTCAACAAATTCTAGGTAAGAATGGATATATATTAAATTCACATCATATACATTTAAATTCCCTGTTAATTCGATCAACAAATATTTAGTTATTTTTTTACAACTGAAAAAATTATGTATGGGCTCCCAAACATCAGGAAGAAGTTCAAGTGAGATTCAAGCTTAAAGAGTTAGAGTTGTTTTCTAGCACATTTTGTGACCATTTGAAAAAAACAAATTCCTAAGTTAATGTTTTCAGATCGATGAGATCTTTTACTAGATCATTGGGGTAGTGATGAATCCTAATTTAAAAATGAGGAGTGAGATTGAAACATTGCTCGTATTATCGAAAAAGGTAAGTATTTGCACACTAGTGGAGCTATAAGCGTAGTTACTTCGAAGTAAAGAATGGTATACTTTATAAATTTTGTAATTTTTTCTTTTTTGTCAATTAGCTTTTTGAAATTATTGAGATCAAATTATATATATATTATTTGTCGGAAAAATAGTTGGGTAAACTGGTAGTTATGGAAGAGATGTTCAATGTTACTCACATCAAGGAGAGTACGAACGCCGTACAAGAAGAAAGATGGATTGAGCCAAGTGCACCGGAGACATATGTAAGAACTCCAGTACAACTGATATTTTTTTGTTTTCATTGTATAGATTACATTATTATTAATAGAGTACATTATTTATATTATAGGATAGGTTTATTTGAATATCTCAGGAATATCGTAGTACTCTACTTGTTTAGTGTAGGGACTGATCATTTATACAAAAACAAAATGAGAATCTTTAGACACATAGTGTAGGTTAACTAATTAGAGGTTCAGTTGATGTCAACCTGAAAAATGTATCAGAAGAAGAAAGCTCGGTATTGTTGTTCATCATCCTTAAGCTTTGATGGAAGGGACAGAGGGACGATATTTGGAATGAAGGTTAAGATAGTTTTTATCAATGCCGAGCTTTTGGCATAGCCACTTGTGAGAAGAAGAGAGAATAAAGAGAGCGGAAGAGAGATGATTAGACAAAGAGCAAAAGGTATGCAACTCTTTAGGCCCAACTAACTTTTCTTTTTTAATCATGAAATATTCTTCCTCCATGTCCAGCCTACAGTGATGAATCTAATTTGGATGGTAATGAAAGTTATATGTTTTATAAGCATTGTGGAGGTGATGAGAATGATAAATCGGATAAGGAGAGTGAGGCTAATGAGGAGTATTTGTATGTATTTATCATTTTAGACTTCTTTTCTTTTGGAATTGTTTGATCGTATTTTCTTTTGATATTTGGTGCAGTTTACATTAAAATAGATTAATGTATACGCTAAAAATATTGTGTTATTTTGATTTGATGATGTTTATTTTTGAATTTCGAATTCTTTGGGTTGATTTGGTATAAATATGGAGGAGGGTAACAAAAATTCCAGCAATTTTCTTTAAAATTTGTAGCAGAAAACAGACCTCTATAGTTGAGAATCACAAAAAAAATAACAAAAAAAAACGAAATCCGGAAATCAAAATCTCAAAAATCCAAAAATTAAAAATATGGACCTCAGAGATCAAAATCTCAAAAATAAGATGGCAAAAAAAATTGAGTTACAGAGGTCATAATATAAAAAAACAATAAATAATAACACCAACATTTGTACGTCAGAATATTAAAACATAAAATGGAGACACCGACCACCAGAGCTTAGAATCTTAAAAAATAGAAAATAAGGATACACCTTAATAATGATTGTGTCGAATTAGACACTACATGTCGGTTATGATGTGTTAACGTCATAAAATAGTAAATAAAAGAGTTTATAGGCAGTGGGTATAGTTTGGAAGAGTTTTGAGGTAAAACGTTAAAGAACATCCGGAAACTAGTCGAAGTTTAGCTAGTTTCTCGTAGTGTTTTCTAGTGTAGTTTTGGGAAATGGTTTGAGGGTAAAATTGAGTATTTATGGATCCTACACATATGATGACATGTAAAGGATAAAAAATTTCAAGAACGGCGCCCCGGAGACCAGCCTATGGGTCCCCAAGGAGGACTCATACATAACCAGTGGAAGCTGCCGCGCCAGCCAAGAAATGAGGGTGGCTGCGCATCGCGCACATTTCACTGAAAATGAAAAAAGTTTTCCCCAATACACGGGTAAATCATGAACCATTTTTTCCCATGATTTTCCAGAACCAAGAATCAAAAATTCATCCGAAACTCGCATTGAACTCCTTCTTTTGATCTCGTCATTTTTAAGTAAAACTTGAATTTGTTAAAATGTCCTATAAATGCAGGGGTATTAAGGTTCATTTGGGGATGACATACTGACGGTTAATGAGTCTTTTTAAGACCCTAAAATCAGCGATCGAATCTGAAATTCTAAATTGAAAGCAAAAGCTCTCTTTTCTGCTCTCGAAAACCACCATTATTGAAATTTTAAAGCTCCAACAAGAAGATAGATTTCCAAGCTTTTTCCCTATCAATATCATGTTTTAATATTCTATATAAAGGTATGGTTTTGATCCTTTAATTCTGTTCAATTAATGGATCCAATTCCAAATGGTTTCACAGATGATCAAAAAAAATTCTTCTATTTAAACTTCTAGCCATGAGTTGTGCCATGAAATGATATGAAACAACGTTTTATGATATATTTGATATTAATCGAATGATTTTGTATCCAATTAATTATAAATCCTTTCAAATTATGCGATCATTATTTTGATTATATTATGGGTGATTTGATCATGTCTCTATACTATTGAATTCTTCTGTTGTTTACTTTAGGCAATTGAATTATTAAATATGTTAGGATTGTATGTATGTTGTCTTAAATTGATGAATTCATATTGTAGTATATTTGATCATTGCTTATTATGATTATCGGATTGAATTCGTGTTTATGGCTATTGGTAAGAGACTTGGTGTATTGGATTTGTTGAATTGGATATCGATTGGAAGTGTGATGATTGAATTTGTGGTATGTTGAACTAACCTTCTCTATATTGTTTAGTATAGATGCTTTGATTGTTATGTTGGTATGATCAACTTATAAAGGTGGTGCTTATGTGATATACTTGTGAAGAATGTGGCATTATCGACATTACTTTATGAATTATGATATTATCATGTTATAACATGAATATGTAAGTATTGTAAAGGTCGATATGACATATGTATTTAGATGTGAAGTCAAAGAATGTGTCCTCCTAATAGATTATAGGTTATCATGATGTGATTCCTTAAATGTGTATACTTGATGTTGGAGTGTGAATCTTCCTAATTGAATGTATGAACATTATGAGAAGTTATGCTTATGTTTCCATAGTAGTGGGTAGTGTGACTTGAGTATGCTTAGTTGACCCTATATGCTACTTTAAAGATATTGTAAGTTTGTTAAGATAATAATAAAAGTGTGTCTTTTTTGGAAGACCTATGTCCCTTACTTAATACATGAAGAGTATGAATATGAATCCTTGACTTAGTAGGTAAAGCACCTTTGTCATTAATGTACATCCATGAATGAAATATGATCTTTAATAAAGAAAATAAGGTCATTTATGTGGAACCTTTTAGAAAGAATACTGTGATATCCTTGAAGTTTATTGATTTAACGGTGTCCTTCTTGTATGAATTGTGGACTTAGGGTTGGTTGGCTACATGAATAATTATTAGGAAAGTCATTGAGCTATAATAACCATTATAGGCAGCCCTAGTGGACCCTCCTTGGTAAGGTGTAGCATGATTTTGTTTTAAACAAGATATGGTACCTCTTCATGTACTCCTTTATTGAAATACTATATGATAACAAAGGCTAGCACAAAGTGAATATGCCTACATGGGATGTGCCCTAATTCTACCATTGGCAAGTAGAACATTTTCCATTGGAGTAGGTTCATCACTCTGGATTCCATGCATATATAATATAATCTATGTCGGTTAACATCTATGCTCATCATGTAGGATACATGCTAGTGTTTGATAAGTTCTATGAAGTTTAGGTAGTTTAATGGGACGCTATCTATACATTACACGATTAGGATTTTGAAGATGTTAGTATGTGAGTCGCTAGGTATTCTCCAATACCATTATGTGAATGTCCTTAAGATTTGAATATCTTCATAATGAAGTGAAGGTATCTTGGGTAGCTTTGACATCTTTCTTGGTAGGCTTGGATAGGATGTATGGGCGATCTCTTAATGTCTTACTTAGGTGAGTCTTAGAGTAACTCAAGGTAGAGAATTTGATTAATTACATGGGAATAATCTTATCTTAGGTAGTGTAAAGTATGTCTTTAGTGTATGTGAAGGGATTGTATGGGAGGTTGCTCCAAAATTAACTCATGTTAGTGTTAGAATCACCTTTGGTAGGAGTATCTCATTTTTATATGTGTTATTTATGTCATCTTGTGATATGTGACTTATATGTAAATGTTGTATGAAATGTGCTTCTTATTTATTATGATGTGATATTTTTTATAAAAAAATAACATGTTTCTCATCAATGTTCGTTTGATGATTTTATGCATTATCTCATACTTAGTACAACGAATGTACTAATTCCATATATTTTGTTTAAATCTAAAATTTAGGTGGAAGGTGAGAGGCATTTCCAAGAAAAGCATGGAAATAAGGACTCTTTCAACCAAAGTTGGTGTATGTCATCACTTGATTCATGGACATTACTATATTTGATTTCTTTCATTCATAGCATTATAGTACAGTAAGTTTCTTATTTTGATGGTATTTGACGCGTCCCAAGTATTCATGAATATAAAATAGGTGTATGTTGAAACATAGTGTTTTCAATTGTTTTATCTAAAAGTTGTGTTAAAATATTATTCGTGTGAAAAGATATACTTTTATACTACTTTTCGTACATGTATGCAATCAATGATGTCTAAGGGCCTTTATAGGACCTCCGAGAGGTCAAGTATGCCGTGTGACAATTTGAGCATGCTCTTACTTCTAGGGTGTACTCTCTGGTCGTTACACCGACCTTTCAAGGTCAGAATCTAAATAATATAAAATAAAGATGCCTACCTCTAGTGGTTTGAATCTCAAAATTAAACAAATTAAATACCGACCTTCGAAAGTCAAAATTTAACAATAAAAAATAAAAATATCAACCTCCAATGGTCAGAATCTCATATATAGAAAATAAGGTGACCTTCGGATCTTAGATCTCATAAATGAAAAATAAGAATACCGACCTCTAGAGGTTAGAATCTCACAAATAAAAAAATAAGAGTATCGACCTACCGAGATCAGAATATTAAATATAAAAAATAAAAATAAAAAGCTCCATAGTTTGAAATATTAAAATTAACAAAAATAAAATTAAATTATACCGACATCGTAATGTTGGTATTTCATAATATGAGAAATGAGTACACTGATCTCAAAAATATGGAATTAATAATAGAAAAAAATAACAACCTCTAGGGGTCGGAATCGAATAGAGACAATGATTTTTCTAACTCAGTTGGGTTGTCTCTTTTTGGTTGGTATTTCAGGAAATATCGACCTCTAGAGGTCACCATTCATTTTTTTAATAGTGCAAATTCTTTCCATTAGCTCTACGAGGAGGTATGATTTGAAACTTAGAACGTTGAGTTAAAACAAGGAATTAGATCATAATTAACTCACAATAAGAGTAAAAGAAAAGTTGAGATTTTATTGAAACACTTTGATGTCTCCCAAACATTAGATGTGGTGAACACTTCACACCATAAAAGCACTCTACTTAGTAAGGCTTTTCGGACATCCTAGGACTGTTAAATTTAATGCTCTGATGCAAAGTTTGTTACACCCGATCCTACCCCATGGGTGCAGACAAGAGACCTAGGACCACGAATTACACAAAGCTAAGCCTGCTTGCATAAATTAAGCAAATAATGTTAAGAAAATTATACAAAAGCTTAAATATCATGTAACATAAGAGTTATGGGGAATAACGATTAAAAACTACATATAGACAATCAGAGAGTTCATAAAAAAAGAAATATAAAACTTAAAAGATAAGTTGAATCAAAACTATGTTTGGAAGTAGCCTCTAACTAACTAGAAGTGTTGGGATATTCCCGAGCTAAATCTAGCAAAACTAATCTAAAGATGAAAGGAATACAAGATATCATGTCGTCACTCCAAGGACTAACCACTAATACTGCTTACTAAAGATCAAGAACCTATTTGTACAGGATCTGAGCTTAGCAGACTAAACCGATATCTTAAGAAGATGTAGCACAGAGTATGTGTTCAGTACTTGAAAGGTGTTGAGCATATAGGATAGACTAAAGGTGAATAATAATATAATTGAACAAGCAATAAAGAATTACATAATATGAACCTGAAAATGTTACTGAAAATGATGAACATGAAAAATGATACTGAAAATGATGAACACGATTAATTAATGCAATGACCAAGTTTATAGCTTGTTGAATTGAATACTAAAAAGGACTGATAACATGGTCATTGTAAAAGAATTTAAATGTATTATACGGAAGCTACTAACAATTGACATAAAACCATATGAGATAAATGTGATGTTTGATGTATACACCCAATCAAGAGGACCAAGTATACCCTTCCGGATGTATACAACCATGCTAGTGTGATCACTAAAATAATGCCCACATATGGGACTTACAACTTACAGGGTACGTAGTTTTGGGACATGAGGATTGTTGGCCCTACTCCACTAGGTATTGTGCTTCTCCCACTTCATTTAAGTAATTTAATATTTTATGAGTGAAGTTATGTAATACAAGGTAGATAAAATACATCAATGAAACTTATGAAAATATAACAATCATGATTGATAATGTGAAATTTGTAGATTTTAGCATGTGTCTATCTGGAATATTTGAATAGTCTTACCTAACATGCATTATTCATGAAATAACAAAAATATACAACTAAGATTATGAATATCATAAAAGAAACTGTGAAATAGCATGATAGTCTAATTTGGATAATTTATATAACTATTTTATAATAACCTTTTAATATTATAAAAATTCTAAATCTAGATAATAGTAAGGGAATCAAGATTTTTAGTGAAAATATAGGGTCCCAATGGATGAAAGCATCCCTTTGTGAAATCCCACATACCTAGTGATGAAACTCAAGGGGGAATATATCTATTTTGGGACTAAAACGGATGGAACTTGTTGCATTCTTGCACTAGGGTTGGTCCACCTCATTGTTATCTTGAATTCTAATTTCTATGTTTTGGTGAATTATATGAATTTACTACATTCAAATTATGTTTCTAGGCTAAATAAACAAAAACTACGTAGTTAAGGGGCTTAAAGCATAAAAAAAAGGAACAAAAGACCACTAATGTAACTACTATAAGGATCTCCAACGGACGGGACCGATTCATCATCGATCGACTAATAGTTCGTGCTGGTGAACCGTCATTCATGACTGGGGTCTAGATATTTGGGGTCTGATCCACATATGTGGACCACAGTACATGACACAGACTACAATCTGTAGGTCTGAACGTTGGTGTACATTTTTATTAAATTTTTCGGGTTGATCTAAAAGAGGGTTACGAATGTGAACAACCGACCACCAGCATGGGTCGTGGGTAACTCGACGGTCTTGAGGTGAAAATCGTGGGTTTCTTCAATAAGGTCTTTTTTTTATTTGGGGTTTTATAAAAATCATCAAAAAAAACCCAACAATAACAAGATGAACTAGAAACTCGTGAAGAACTAAAAATAACAAAGTGAATCAATGCAAATGACTTAGTCACCTTGCTAGTATTTAAAGGATAAGTAGCGACGTCATTTATCTAAAACGCAAATATAAAAATGTAAATAAGATAAATCACACTCTAAGAAGAATGTTGGGAATAATAATTTAATGTAGTTGAAGAATCCATGATAAATCTACGATACCACACCCATATTTGGTGTTGTTTAACTATACAAGAACCTTGACTTGTTAGAGCAATACCATGGTGTACAACATCCACATAATATATCCCTCCTCTTTTAGTAAAACGTCCAATAATTGTCTTTTTGTTGATGTCCTAAAACATACATAAATGAGGACTCATTAATTTACCTAGACAATGTAATTGATATGTTTTTTGAGACATAAAAAAGAAGATTACTGGATAGTGAAGTAACAAATCATGATTTCTCTACAAACAAGGATGGAGTAGACAATAGTTCCACCAATAGTAACTGGAGATAATACACCATTTGCATTGAACATATGTGAATGGCATGGCTTATTAATAGCTTGTAGAAGCAACTCATTAAACATCATATGATCAGTGTCTCCAAAGTCAATAACCCATACTGTGTCATAATTAGAATCCCTATTAATGAGAGTTGATCAATTATTACCAGATGAGTGTGTAGGTATAACTAAATCAGAATAACGACTTCTAGTTGAAACCAAAGTTGTTCCAACAATTGGCATGATGTGCTAGATAAAACCATAACAACTTGCGGATAATATCCATCTTTTCGATTTTACCGTTTATTGGGTTTCATTTCATTTGAACAATCCCACCAGTCTGCATATCGTTACATTTTAAAATATTTCTCAGCTGCATGTTTACGATTACCACAATTAGTACAACCTTTCTCACCATTTCTACGTTCTTTTAAATGGTAACGATTCTTGATAAAAGAAGACTTTGGTTCCATAGCCATACTGAAATCTGTATTATTATTTAATTTCAAGGTCCTCCACTGCTCTTCACTTCGAACCATACAAACAAAGTCAGGAAAAGGATTTCAGGGAAGACAATCACCTCGTACCAAATGATAAATATCATCCAGACCAGCTAGGATGACATACACACGTTCTTCTTCAATTTCCTTCCGTCTATTTTAGAAAACATCAGGTTAGAGTGAATGAAATGGGTTTAGAATAATCTAGTTCCTCACATATTTTGTACAAATATGCAAAGTATGTAGGCATTATTTTCACCTCTTGTTTCATAATCATTTGTTGAAAAGATAGATCATAAATTAATGATTTATCAAACCCCATCGTATTATGTTTGAGACACGGTGTCTCAAATACTTTTGGTTGTTGGAAGATGAATAAATAAGCTCAAAATGTAGGGTTTCTATTGCACCGACGAGCCAACTTTTAGCAATAGCATTATCCATACTCCACTTTTCATAAGTATCATCAATTGTAAGAGGCTCTATAACTATTTCCAGACAATATCCCGTTTTTCCCTTACAGCATACATTCAACAAGTTTAGACCAAATTAAGAAGTTCCTGCCAATGAGTTTTACATCGAAAGGAATGTTTATAGGTTGCTGAACAATATTTTACTCTTATAAAATTTACCCATGGTATAATAAATATAGGTAAAATAAAGGTAATTATTAAAAGATTAATCTTTCCCTAATACCAATTAAATATAAGTAGAAGAACATACATTCATTATGATTAGAGATATTGTGTATAGAAAAACAACGATATGGGAAGATACTTACAATATCAATGAATATACTACTACAATCCCACAACATATTCTAATTGATTGAGAACAAAGCTACTCATTAAATAAGTCTAATAGATTTCGATAACAAATGCTAATAAAATATTCTTATTTGGTATTGGATGTTCTCACTTCATCATTGTGAACATAAAGAATAGATACAATTTAATCTAGTAATATTTTTGTTGAATGACCTAGACTACTTTACTTTCTGTCACTCTCTTCTTTTCATTTTCTGGTTTTTTTATGGGACCTTGGTGGAATGTTGTTTAGAGAAAAGCCCAATAGGTAGTCCATCAAATAGTATAGTATAAACCAATCAACTGTGTGTTTGTATTTCTTCAACTTTTTATAATAGTTAAGGGAGTTTATTAATAGTTCCTAGTTTCTAGGAATATTATATTTTTGATTGAAAATATAATCAAGTTGAGGATCTAGAGTTGCAAGAGAAGAATAAACTAGTTTTTGAAGAGTAAGTTTCTCTCACGTTCGTTGTGCAAGTTGAATCTGTGTTAAGAGAAAATTATTAGACAACTTGAAACTATAAATAATTTTAGATTTATTTCTTTTGAGAAATTCTATCAAGAAAAATTAAGAGTATAAAAAAATATTTTTTATCCTCTAGAAATATAATATTAGGCTAAGATTGTCACAACCAAGTAGCACCCCCTTATACTTACCTAAGCATACATCATTGCATATCACAGATAGAAAAAATGATAATTAAGAACATTTAAATTGATATATATATATATATATATATATATGTATACATACATATATATATGTTTACACACATAGATATTATATACATATATATATATATATGTAATGACCTGTTAGTCGTTTTGAGCAGTAGAGTTTATTTCTGAAAATGACACTCTGAGTTGACGAATCCCACAACGGACCGTCATGGACACAACGGACCGTCGAGGGTGTGTCGTTCCAAAACACTTAGAATTTTGAAAAATTGGGTACTGAGAATAACTCTCTGAACTTCGCGACGACATGGCATGATGGACCGTCGTTGGCACGACGGACCGTCACAGATCCTTTAGTGAAGTTTAGTCTCTGAACTTTGTGACGGAAGCAGCAGGACGGACCGTCGCAGGCACGACGAGCCATCACAGACTGCGTAATCCCAGGCTGGGTCGGATTACTGTTAAATGTTTTAAGGGGCGTTTTGGACTATTCCTGCTATAATTATAAATCTAGTGGGTTAATGTTAAAAATTTAACTACTAGTGTGTTAAAGGAGATAACCTTGAATTAATTAATGGGTTAATTCATCATCTTTTATACTTAATTATATGCTTATTAGTGTAAAAGAAAGAGGGTTGAATAAGAAAAATAGAAAGAACAGAGAGAGGGAGAAGAACCATCGAGAGAGAGGAGAAACGAAGAGGAAAACAAAGCTTTGGGGAATTTGCTTGCTTGATCACTAATCTTCAGTGGAGGTAGGTTATGGTTTTTATGCTAGTAAACTCTCAATAGCGAATGATATGAATTGGGTAGTATTGTAAAACCCTTCTACATGCTTAATTGTGTGTTTGCATGATGGGACGATATAATTGTGATGAAATAAGTATGATGAAGCTATTGAATCTTAAATCTTGAAAACTTCTTGTTAGTGATGATTCCTTGGTATAAAAGAAGGCTTGATGAACTAAAAGAATGAGGCTAGGGGATCGGGTGTCACGAATTGACACGTAGTATTAGGGGGATCGGGTGTCACGAACCGGCACGTAGTATTAGGGGGATCGGGTGTCACGAACTAACACATAGTATTAGGGGGATCAGGTGTCACGAACCGACACGTAGTATTAGGGGGATCGGGTGTCATGAACTGACAGTAGTATTAGGGGATCAGAGTGTCACGTTCCGACAAAAGAGGAATAAAGAGAGGGAATCTTGAATTATGCTAATATACTAAGATTTAATGAACCTATTTCTCAAATGAGTATGGTATAGAGGCTTGCGTCCTAATGGGTGTACTTGGCGTAATTATCAATAAGTCTTATAATTGTTGTTGCTACCTGTTTAGTATTGTAGTTGATATTATGATATTATCTGATATATACTGTTTTCTATTTTGAGTTGACTGATGATATATACTCAGTACTCGTGTTTTGTACTGAACCCTACTTGTATGTTTTCCTTTTGTTCATTGTGGAGTGCAGCAAACGTACCGTCGTCTTCAATTCAACCGCAATTTGTAGCCAGTCTTCATCACGTCAGATTTCAGGGTGAGCTAAAGCTTCTAGCTTGGACTAGATCTTCTTCTTCATGTCTTGATGCCTTGAAGTTCTCGCATAGACTAGCTATTATTTATGTTTAGTTTCTTAGATACTCTTAGTTTTAGTAATTTGAGGATAGATGTTCTTGAGATGATGACTTCAAGATTTTGGAGATAATAATAAGTGTTTGAGTTTTAGAAGTTATTAATCGATTTTTATTAATGAGTTTTCAGTCTTCCTCATTGTGTTGTATTTATTATGGTTGAAATGTTGGGGTCTGGATTGGTTGGTTCGCTCACATAGGAGGGTAAGTGTGGGTGCCACTCGCGGCCCGCTTTGGGTCGTGAAAAACTTGGTATCAGAGCATTAGGTTCGTTGCTCTCATCACACAAGAACGGGTCTAGTAGAGTCTTAAGGAACGGTAGGGGCACGCCATAACTTTTCTTTGACAGGCTATAAGACTTTAGGAAAATTCCATTATTTCTTTCCTTCGTGCTATTACATGGATCCAATTGGTATCTAGGTGATACAAATTGGTATCTAACCATCTTCACTCTATTTCGCAGATGGTTAGAACTAGAGCAACAATTACACCAACACCAGCACCGGCAGGACAGGGTGCGTCTGAGCCAGCCACTGGGGCTGTAGCTCAAAGAGGAGCAGTGACAAGGGTTCGTGGTAGAGGTCGTGGGAGGACGTCCTCTAGAGGAAGAGGACAAGCACCTAGCCCATCTGGTACTAGGGGGTGACTCCTCCACCGACTGAGGAGGTAGTAAGAGAGGGTGAGGAAGGGGAAAATGAGCAAGTGCAGAATGAGGAATTACCACCCCAACCTACCTCAGAGATGATCAATCAGGTTCTTGCTTATCTTAGCGGGTTATCTGATCAAGGCCAGACGCCTCCTGTGTTTTCTGCACCAGCACCTCAGGTTCTAGAGGTACAACATGCAGCTACTGTGGCTCCCCGCATGGATGCCTCATTGGAAATAGGCACGTTTCCTCGGTTGAATACAGGGCCTATAATGACAAGTGATCAACATGAACTTTTTAGTACGTTCTTGAAATTGAAACCCCCAGTCTTCAAGGGTGCTGAATCTGAGGATGCCTATGATTTTCTGGTTTTTTGTCATGACCTACTACACAATATGGGTATAGTAGAACGATTTGACGTTGAGTTTGTGACTTATCAGTTTCAAGGGAACGCCAAAATGTGGTGGCGGTCACATGTTTAGTGTCAACATACAGAGGCACCACCTATGACTTGGGCATCCTTCTCTAGCTTATTTATGGAGAAGTATATACCTTGTACTTTGAGGGATAGGAGGAGACATGAGTTCTTGAGCCTAGAGCAAGGTACATTGTCGGTTACTGCGTATGAGGCTAAGTTTCACGCATTATCTAGGTACACCACCCAGCTTTGTTTCAGTCCACAAGAGCGGATTCGCCGTTTTGTGAAGGGGTTGAGGTCAAATTTGTAGATTTAAGCCTTACAGGTAGCGGCTACAGTGAAATCCTTTCAGGAAGTGGTAGACTTCGTGATAGAGGTGGAGGAAGTGAAGTCGGATGACTTCACCTTGGCATCGACATCTAAAAGGTTTCATAAGGGAGGTGAGTTTAATGGTTCTTACTCTAGAGGGCAGGGTTCAGGAGGTTATCCAGCCCAACCTATTCAGTCTTCACTACAGGCTGTAGCTGGGGGTCCACCACAGACCGGTCAACATTTTTCTGAGTTTGGAAGTTATCCCTAGACTCCGTCGTTCTCACAAGGACCTATGCTTGAATCTAGAGAATCTTATGGATGTGGAGAGACTTGACATATTAGGAGGAATTGTCCAAAACCGAGTTACAGACCCCCAATAATAAGAGGTAGAGGCGGTCATGGAAGAGGCCGTTATTCGGAAGGACGTGGTGGTCGAGGTAATTGTGGTCACCAGAACGGCCGGGGTAATGGGCAAACTGGAACTAATGTAGCGCAACATGATAGGGGCAACGAGCAGACAGGTGATAGGGCCAATTGTTATACTTTCCCTGGGAGGTCTGAAGCGGAGACATCTGATGCTGTCATCACAGGTAATATTTTTGTTTGTGATTGCATGGCTTCTGTATTGTTTGATCCTGGATCCACATTTTTTTATGTATCTTCCTCATTTTTTAATGGTCTTAATTTACATTGTGAATTGCTTGACATGCCTATTCGTGTTTCTTCTCCGGTGGGTGAGTCTGTGATAGTTGAAAAGGTGTATAGGTCTTGTCTTGTGACCTTTGTGGGGAGCAATACTCATGTAGACTTGGTTATCTTAGAAATGGTTGACTTCGATGTAATTCTGGGTATGACTTGGCTTTCTCCAAATTTTGCAATCTTGGATTGTAAAGCTAAACCTGTGACGTTAGTGTGGGAGGGTGACTACACTTCCTATCCGGTTCGTATCGTCTCCTTTCTTCGTGCTAAGAGAATGGTTAGTAAAGGTTTTTTAGCTTTCTAGGCACACCTCAGGGATGATACTACCCAAGTACCTTCAATTGAGTAGGTTTCGATAGTCCGCGAGTTTTTAGATGTGTTTCCTGCAGACCTTCCTAGTATGCCACTTGTTAGAGATATTGACTTCTGCATCGATCTTGAACCGGGTACTCTCCCTATTTCTATACAACCTTATAGAATGGCTCCCGCTGAGTTAAGGGAGTTAAAGGCCCAACTTCAAGAGTTTTTGAGCAAAGTCTTCATTAGACCAAGTGCATCCCCTTGGGGTGCTCCTGTTTTGTTTCTGAAGAAAAAGGATGGAAGCTTTCGGATGTGCATAGACTACAGACAACTGAATAAGGTAACGGTTAAGAACAAGTATCCTCTTCCTCGCATTGATGATTTGTTTGATCAGCTACAAGGCGCTTGTACCTTCACAAAAATCGACATGAGATCTGGTTATCATCAATTAAAAATACGGGCAACAGATGTGCCCAAGACTGCTTTTTGGACCATGTATCGGCATTATGAGTTCTTAGTAATGACTTTTGGGCTTACGAAATCCCCTGCTTCTTTCATGAGCTTGATGAATGGTACTTTTAAACCATATCTGGATATCTTTGTCATTGTATTCATTGATGATATACTGGTATACTCAAAGAGTAAGAAAGAACATGAGGAGCACTTGAGAATTGTGTTGGAAATGTTGAGGGAGAGAAAGCTTTATGCCAAATTCTCTAAGTGTGAGTTTGGGCTAGATTCAGTGTCCTTCTTGAGGCATGTGATTTCTAAGGATGGAGTGATGGTGGATCTTTCTAAGATCGAAGCAGTGAAGAGTTAGGTAAGATCTTCTAATGTTACAGAGGTAAGGAGCTTTGTTGGTTTAGCTAGCTACTACCGTGGATTTGTCAAGGAATTCTGTTCTATTGCTTCCCAATTGACAAGCTTGACTAAGCAGAATGTTCCATTTGATTGGTCAGACGAGTGCGAAGAAAACTTTTACAAACTCAAGACTTTGTTGACTACTACACCCATTCTCACCTTGCCAGTGGAAGGTAAGAACTTCATTGTTTATTATGATGCATCTTATTCGGTTTTGGGTGCAGTGCTAATGCAAGAGAAGAACGTAATCTCTTATGCTTCATGGCAATTAAAGATGCACGAACACAATTACCCGACCCATGATTTGGAGTTGGCCGTGGTAGTATTTGCATTAAAGAAACGGAGGCACTATCTATATGGGGTTAAGTGTGAAGTCTATACGGATCATCGTAGCCTACAGTATGTTTTTACTCAGAAGGATTTAAACATGAGACAGAGGAGATGGATGGAATTACTGAAGGACTACGATATCACTATCTTGTATCATTCGGGAAAAGCTAATGTTGCGGCAGATGCTTTAAGTAGAAAGGCAGGGCGCATGGGAAGTCTATCCCACGTGCAAGTTTCAAGATGCCCATTGGCTAGAGAGGTCTAGATTCTGGCTAATGACTTAATGAGGCTAGAAATAAATGAGAAGGGAGGATTTTTGGCCTGTGTGGAGGCGAGATCTTCCTTTCTTGACAAGATTAAGGAAAAGCAGTTTAATAATGAGAAGCTGATTCGGATTCGAGATAAGGTGTTGCGAGGAGAGGCTAAAGAAGCAAAAATCGACGAGGAAGGTGTTTTGAGAATTAAGGGAAGGGTATGTGTACCCCGCGTCGATGATTTGATTCATACTATTCTTACAGAGGCTCATAGCTCAAGGTATTATATACATCCGGGTGAAACCAAGACGTATCGTGATCCAAAGCAACATTTTTGGTGGAGTAGGATGAAACGTGACATTGTTGAGTTTGTTGCTCAATGCTCGAATTGTCAGCAAGTAAAGTATGAACACCAGAGGCCCGGAGGAACACTTCAGAGAATTCCCATTCCTGAATGGAAGTGGGAGAGAATTGCAATGGACTTCATGGTTAGTCTTCCAAAGACATTGGGGAAGTTTGACTCTATTTGGGTAACTATGGACAGATTAACTAAGTCTGCTCACTTCATCCCGCTCAAGGTGACCTACAATGCAGAGAAGTTAGCCAGACTCTACATCTCAGAAAATGTTCGATTGCATGGAGTTCCACTTTCCATCATATCAGATAGACGTACGCAGTTTACTTCTATGTTTTGGAGAACATTGCATGCTGAATTAGATACTAGGTTGGACCTTAGTACTGCATTTTATCCTCAGACCGATGGTCAGTCTGAGCGAACAATTCAGTTGTTGGAAGATATGCTTCATGTATGTGTGATAGAATTTAGGGGTCATTGGGATAACATCTTACCCATAGTGGAGTTTTCATAGAATAATAGCTATCACTAAAGTATTAATATGGCTCCTTTCAAAGAATTGTATGGGAGGAGATGTAGGTCTCCCATTGGTTGGTTTGATGCATTTGAGGTTAGACCTTGGGGTACTGATATTTTGAGGGATTCATTAGAGAAGGTGAAATCTATTCAAGAAAAGCTTTTAGAGGCTCAAAGCAGGCAAAAGGAATATGCAGATCGAAAGGTTAGAGACTTGGAGTTCATGGAGGGTGAGCAAGTCTTGCTAAAGGTTTCGCCCATGAAAGGGGTGATGCGGTTTAGAAAAAGAGGTAAGCTAAGCCCAAGGTATATTGGACCATTTGAAGTACTTAAGCGAGTAGGGGATGTGACTTATGAATTAGCCTTGCCCCCAGGAGTGTCAGGAGTGCATCCGGTATTTCATGTGTCTATGTTGAAAAGATACCATGGGGATTGAAACTACATCATTCGTTGGGATTCCGTTTTGCTTGATGAGAATTTGTCTTATGAGGAGGAGTCTGTTGCTATTTTAGATAGAGAAGTCCGCAAGTTGAGGTCGAGGGAGTTTGCATCCATTAAGGTTCAATGGAAGAATCGGCCGGTTGAAGAGTCCACTTAGGAGAAGGAGGCTGATATGCAAGAAAGATACCCACATCTGTTTACAGATTCAGGTACTCCTTTTCATCTTTGTTTTTCTTCTCGTGATCATTCGGGACGAATGATGGGTAAATTGGTATCTATTATGATGACCTGTTAGTCGTTTTGAGCAGTAGAGTTTATTTCTAGTAATTACAGTCTGAGTCGACGGACCGTCGAGGCTGTGTCGTTCCAAAACACTTAGAATTCTGAAAAATTGGGTACTGAGAAAAACTCTATGAACTTCGCGACGACATGGAAGGATGGACCGTCGTGGGAACGACAGACCGTCACAGATCCTTTAGTGAAATTTAGTCTCTGAACTTTGTGACGGAAGCAGCAGGACGGACCGTCGCAGTCTGGGATATCATTACAATACAAAATAAGTTTCAGCTTCATGTTTAGGATCACCGCAATGTAACCACCTGTTTAGTCGTTTTGAGTAGAAAACTTCAATTCTAGAAAAACTAGCAGAAGCGATGGACCGTCGTGGGCACGACAGACCATCGCAGGGTCTTGTTTCAAAACACTTAGAAAATCTGAAATTGGGTACTGAATATCGACTCTCTGAACTTCGTGACAGAATGGCAGGACGGACCGTCACAGGTGTGACGGACCGTCACAGACTCTTCAAAGAAATTGAGTATCTGAACTCTGCGACAGGCAGCAGGACGGACTGTCGCAGGCGCGACGGGCCATCACAGACTGCGAAATCCCAGTCTGGGTCATATTTCATTGCACGTTTTAAGGGACGTTTTGGACTATTCCTACTTTTATTATAAAGTTAGAGGGTTAGTGTGAATAAGTCTAATTACTTGGGGGTTAAAAGAGGTAACCTTAACTTAATTAGTGGGTTATTATTGCTATCTTTTCTTCTTAATTATATACTAATTAGGGCAAAAGAAAGAAGGTTGGAATAAAGAAAATAGAAAGAACAAGAGAGAGAGGGAGAATCGAACATGGAAGAAGAAGAACAAAGCTTTGGGAATTTGCTTGCTTGATTTCTAATCTTCGGTGGAAGTAGGTTATGGTTTTCATGCTTTCATAGTAAACTCTTAATAGCGAATGATATGTATTGATAGTATTGAAAACCCTGCTATGTGCTTAATTATATGCATGCATGAACGTGATTATATAATTGTGATTATACTAAGCATGATGAAGTTATTGAATCCCAAATCTTGATAAAAACCTAATATTTTTTTAATAATGATACCTTTGTAAGTGTGAAGGCTTGATGAACTAAAGTAATGAGATTGATGATGCCTTGGTAAGGGAGAAGGCTTGATGAGTTGATAGAATGAGATTAGGGGATCGGGTGTCACGAACCGACACGTAGATTTAGGGATCGGGTGTCACGAACCGACACGTAGATTTAGGGGATTGGAGTGTCACGTACCGATACAAGAGGATTAATGAATATGAGGGAGCGGAGTGTCACGTACCGACACAAGACAAATAAAGATAATGAATCTTGAAAGATGTTAATATACTCAATCTAATGAACATAATTCCCAAATGAGTATGGTATCGAGGCTCGAGTCCTCATGTGTGAACTTGACGGTAATTGTTAATGATATAGTACTTGTTGTTGCTACATGTTTGGTATCATAGTTGAGTTTATGATATTACTTGGTATATGTTGTTTTCTATTTTGAGTTGGCCGATGATATCTACTCAGTACCCGTGTTTTGTACTGACCCCTACTTTTATTGTTTTCTTCTTTGTTATTTGTGGAGTGCAGAAAACGTGCCATCGTCTTCAACTCAACAGTAATTCAAGCCAGTCTTACTACATCAGAAATTCAGGGTGAGCTAATGCTTCTAGCTTGGACTGGATCTTCTTCTTCAAGTCTTGATGCCTTGAACTTCCGGCATGGACTAGCTTCTTATGTATTTTTGGCTTTTAGAAGACTCTTAGATTTAGTAATTTGAAGTAGATGTTCTTGTGATGATGACTTCCAGATTTTGGGGATAATAATAGTTGTTGAGTTTTTAGAAGTTATTGAATTGGTTTTTATTAATGAGTTAAGTCTTCCGCATTACTTTCTTTTGATATTATATTGAAATGTTAAGGTTTAGATTGGTTGGTTTGATCACATAAGAGGGTAAGTATGGGTGCCAGTTGCGGCCCGGATTTGGGTTGTGACAAACTTGGTATCAGAGCATTAGGTTCGTTGGTCTCATCACACAAGAACGAGTCTAGTAGAGTCTTATGGAACGGTGGGGGTCGCCTTTACTTTTCTTTGAGAGGCTATAAGACTTTAGGAAAATTCCATTCTTTCTTTCTTCTTTCGTGCTATTATTTGGGTCCAATTGGTATCTAGGTGATACAAATTGATATCTGACTATCTTCACTCTATTTCGCAGATGGTTATAACTAGAGCAACGACTACGCCAACACCAACACCAGCACCAGCGGGACAGGGTGCGTTTGAGCCAGCCACTGGGGCTGTAGCTCGAGGAAGAGCAGCGGCAAGAGACCGTGGTAGAGGTCGTGGAAGGACGTCCTCTAGCGTAAGAGGACGAGCACCTAGCCCATCTGATACTAGGGCGGTGACTCCTCCACCTACTGAAGAAGTAATAAGAGAAGGAGAGGATGGGGAAAATGAACAAGTGCAGAATGAGGGATTGCCACCCCAACCTACCCCAGAGATGATCAATCAGGTTCTCGCCTATCTCAGTGGGTTGTCTGATCAAGGTCATGCACCTCCAATGTTTTCTGCACCAACACCTCCGGTTTCCGAGGTACAACATGCAGCCACTATGGCTCCTCGTATGAATGCCTCATTAGATATAGGCACGTTTCCACGTATTACTACTGGGCCTATAATGAAAAATGATCAGCATGAACTTTTCAGTATGTTCTTGAAATTGAAACCTCCAGTCTTCAAGGGTGCTGAATCTGAGGATGCTTACGATTTTCTTGTTGACTGTCATGAGCTACTACAGAAGATGGGTATTGTAGAATGGTTTGGTGTTGCGTTCGTGAGTTATCAGTTTCAAGGGAACGCCAAAATGTGGTGGCGGTCACATGTTGAGTGTCAACCAACGGAGGCACCACCTATGACTTGGGCATCATTCTCTTGCTTGTTTATGGAGAAGTATATCCACCGAACTTTGAGGGATAGGTAAAGGGATGAGTTATTGAGCCTAGAGAAAGGTAGGATGTCGGTCAATGCATATGAGGCTAATGTTTCGTGCACTATCAATATATGCCACCCAACTTTGTTTCAGTTCACAAGAGCGGATTCATCGTTTTGTGAAGGGGTTAAGGTCAGAGTTGCGGATTTCAGCCTTACAGGTAGCGGCTACGGCAAAATCCTTCAAAGAAGTGGTAGATTTCGTGGTAGAGGTGGAAGGAGTGAAGCCAGATGAATTTACCATGGCATCAACATCAAAGAGGTTTCGAAAGGGAGGTGAGTTTAATTGTTCTTACTCTAGAGGACAGGGTTACGGAGGTTACTCAGTTCGACCCATTCAGTATTCACTATAGACTGTAGTTGGGGGTCCACCTCAGACCGGTCAACACTTCTCTGAGAGACCTATGCTTGACTCTAGAGAGTGTTATGGATGTGGGGAGACTGGACATATTAGGAGAAATTATCCAAAACAGAGTTATAGACCCCCAATGGCTAGAGGTAGAGGTGGTCATGGTAGAGGCGGTTATTCTGGAGGACGTGGTGGTCGAGGTAATGGTGGTCACCAAAATGGCCAAGGTGATGGGCAAACATGAGCCGCTACATCACAACATTGTAGGGGCAATGGACAGACAAATGATAGGGCCCATTGTAATGCTTTCCCTGGGCGGTCTGAAGCGGAGGCATATGATGCTGTCATCAGAGGTAATCTTCTAGTTTGTGATTGCAAGGATTCTGTATCGTTTGATCCTGGATCCACATTTTCTTATGTATCTTCCTCATTTGGTAATGGTCTAAATTTACATTGTGAATTACTTGATATGCCTATTCGTGTTTCTACTTCGGTGGGTGAGTCTGTGGTAGTTGAAAAGGTATATAGGTCTTGTTTGGTGAACATTGTGGGGATCAACACTTATGTAGATTTGGTGATCTAAGAAATGGTTGACTTCGATGTAATTTTGGGTATGACTTGGCTTTCTCCAAATTTTGCGATCTTGGATTGTAATGCTAAAACGGTGACGTTAGCCAAGCCTGCGACAGATCCGTTAGTGTGGGAGGGTGACTACACTTCTAATCCGGTGCGTATCATCTCCTTTCTTTGTACTAAGAAAATGGTTAGTAAAGGGTGTTTAGCTTTCTTGGGACATCTCAAGGATGACACTACCCAAGTACCTTCGATTGAGTCGGTTTCAGTGGTCCGTGAGTTTCTGGATGTGTTCCCTGCAGATCTTCCTAGTATTCCACCGGATAGGGATATTGACTTCTGTATTGATCTTGAACCGGGTACTCGCCCCATTTGGGTGCTCCAGTGTTGTTTGTGAAGAAGAAGGATGGGAGTTTTCGGATGTGCATAGACTACCGGCAGTTGAACGAGGTAACCATAAAGAACAAGTATGCTCTTCCATGCATTGATGACTTGATCGATCAGTTACAAGGTGCTTGTGTCTTCTCTAAAATTTACTTGAGATCCGGTTATCATCAATTGAAAATACGGGAAACAGATGTGCCAACGACTGCTTTTAGAACCAGGTATGGGCATTACGAATTTGTAGTGATGTCTTTTGGTCTTACGAATGCCCCTGCTGCGTTCATGAGCTTGATGAACGGGATTTTTAAGCCGTATTTGGACCTCTTCGTGATCTTATTTATTGATGATATACTGATATACTCAAAGTGCAAGAAAGAACATGAGGAGCATTTGAGAATGGTATTAGAAATTTTGAGGGAGAAAAAGTTTTATGCCAAGTTCTCTAAGTGTGAGTTTTGGCTAGATGCAGTGTCCTTCTTGGGGCACGTGGTTTATAAGGATGGGGTGATGGTGGATCCTTCTAAGATTGAGACAGTGAAGAATTGGGTAAGACCTACTAATGTGTCAGAAATAAGGAGCTTTGTTGGGTTAGCTAGCTACTACCGTCGATTTGTCAAGGGATTCTATTCTATTGCTTCCCAACTGACGAACATGACTAAGCAAAATGTTCCATTTGTATGGTCGGATGAGTGTGAAGAAAGCTTTCAGAAGCTCAAGACTCTGTTGACTACCGCACCAATTCTCACCTTGCTAGTGGAAGGTAAGAATTTCATTATCTATTGTGATGCATCCTATTCGGGTTTGGGTGCGGTGCTAATGTAAGAGAAGAATGTGATTGCTTATGCTTCAAGACAATTAAAAGTGCATGAACGTAACTATCCAACTCATGATTTGGAATTGGCCGCGGTAGTGTTAGCATTAAAGCAATGAAGACACTATCTATATGGGGTTAAGTATGAAGTATACACGGATCATCGTAGCCTACAGTATGTCTTTACTCAGAAAGATTTGAACTTGAGACAGAGGAGATGGATGGAACTACTGAAGGACTACGACATCACTATTTTGTATCATCCGGGGAAGGCGAATGTTGTAGCGGATGCTTTAAGTAGAAAGGCGGGAAGCATGGGAAGTCTAGCTCACTTGCAAGCTTCTAGACGCACATTGGCTAGAGAGGTTCAGACTCTAGCTAATGACTTGATGAGATTAGAAGTAAATGAGAAGGGAGGATTGTTGGCTTGTGTGGAGGCAAGATCTTCTTTTCTTGACAAAATTAAGGGAAAGCAGTTTAATGATAATAAATTGATCCGGATCCAAGATAAAGTGTTGCGAGGAGAGGCTAAGGAAGCACAAATCGATGAGGAAGGCATTTTGAGAATCAAGGAAAGGTTATGTGTACCCCGCGTCGATGATTTAATCAACACTATTCTGATAGAGGCTCATAGTTCAAGGTATTCGATACATCCGGGCGCAACCAAGATGTACCGTGACCTAAAGCAACACTTTTGGTAGAGTAGAATGAAGCGTGTTATTGTGGATTTTATTGCCAAATGTACAAACTGTCAACAAGTAAAGTATGAACACCAAAGGCCCGGAGGAACACTTCAGAGATGCCCATTCCTGAATGGAAGTCGGAAAGGATTGCAATGGATTTTGTGGTTGGTCTTCCAAAGACATTGGGAAGGTTTGATTCCATTTGGGTATTTTTTTATAGGTTAACTAAGTCTGCTCACATCATTCCGGTCAAGGTGACTTACAATATAGAGAAGTTAGCCAAACTTTACATCTCGGAAGTGGTGCGAATGCATGGGGTTCCACTCTCCATTATATCAGATAGAGGTACGCAGTTTACATCTAAGTTTTGGAAAACATTGCTTGCGGAATTGGGTACTAGGTTGGACCTTAGTACCGCGTTCCATTCTCAGACCGATGGTCAGTCTGAGCGAACGATTCAAGTGTTGGAGGATATGCTTCGCGCATGTGTGATAGAGTTTGGAGGCCATTGGCATAGCTTCTTACCCTTAGCAGAATTTTCATACAATAATAGCTATCACTCAAGCATTGATATGGCTCCATTTGAAGCATTGTATGGTAGGAGATGTAGGTCCCCCATTGGTTGGTTTGATGCGTTCGAGGTTAGACCTTGGGGTACTGATCTCTTGAGGGATTCGATAGAGAAGGTGAAATCTATTCAAGAAAAGCTTGTAGCGGCGCAAAGTAGGAAAAAAGAATATGCAGACCGAATGGTTAGAGAGTTAGAGTTCATGGAGGGTGAACAAATCTTGTTGAAAGTTTCGCCAATGAATGGGGTGATGCGGTTTGGTAAAAGAGGTAAACTTAGCCCAAGGTATATTGGTCCATTTAAAGTACTTAAGCGAGTAGGGGAGGTGGCTTATGAGTAAGCCTTGCCTCCAGGACTGTCCGGAGTGCATCCGGTATTCCATGTGTCGATGTTGAAAAGATACCATGGGGATGGAAACTACATTATCCGTTGGGATTCAGTTTTGCTTGATGAGAACTTGTCTTATGAGGAGGAACCTGTTGCCATTCTAGATAGAGAAATTCGCAAGTTGAGATCAAGGGAGATTGCATCCATCAAGGTGCAATGGAAGAATCGGCCGGTTGAAGAAGCAACTTGGGAGAAGGAGGTCAATATGCGAGAAAGATACCCACACCTGTTTTCAGACTCAGGTACTCCTTTTCGCCCTTGTTTTCCTTCTTGCGATCGTTCGGGGACGAACGATGGGTAAATTGGTATCTATTGTAACGACCTGTTTAGTTGTTTTGAGCAGCAGACTTCAATTCTGGAAAAACTGGCATAAGTGACGGACCCCACGATGGACCGTCGTGGGCACGACAGACCATCGCAGGATCTCGTTACAAAACACTTAGAAAATCTGAATTTGGGTACAGAATATCGACTCTCTGAACTTTGTGACGGAATGGCAGGACGGACCGTCACAGGTGTGACAGACCGTCACAGACTCTTCAGAGAAATTGAGTCTCTTAACTCTGTGACGGGCAGCAGGACGGACCGTCGCAGGCGCGACGGGCCGTCACAGACTGCTAAATCCCAGTCTTGTTGGATTTCTTTACACCTTTTAAGGGACGTTTTGGACTATTCCTACTTTAATTATAAAGTTAGAGGGTTAATGTTAATAAGTCTAATTACTTGGGGGTTAAAAGAGGTAACATTAAGTTAATTAGTGGGTTATTATTGTCATCTTTTCTTCTTAATTATATACTAATTAGGGTAAAAGAAAGAAGGTTGGAATAAAGAAAATAGAAAGAACAAGAGAGAGAGGGAGAATCAAACGAGGAAGAAGAAGAACAAAGCTTTGGGAATTTGCTTGCTTGATTTCTAATCTTCAGTGGAAGTAGGTTATGGTTTTCATGCTTTCATAGTAAACTCTTAATAGCGATTGATATGTATTGATAGTATTGTAAACCCTGCTATGTGCTTAATTGTATGCATGCATGAACGTGATTATATAATTGTGATTATACTAAGCATGATGAAGTTATTGAATCCCAAATCTTGATAAAAACCTAATCTCTTTTTAATAATGATGCCTTGGTAAGGGAGAAGGCTTGATGAACTAAAGTAATGAGATTGATGATGCCTTGGTAAGGGAGAAAGCTTGATGAGTTGATAGAATGAGATTAGGGAATCGGGTGTCACGAACCGACACGTAGATTTAGGGGATCGGGTGTCACGAACCGACACGTAGATTTAGGGGATCGGGTGTCACGAACCGACACATAGATTTAGGGGATCGGGTGTCACGAATCGACACGTAGATTTAGGAGATCGGGTGTCACGAACCGACACATAGATTTAGGGGATCGGGTGTCACGAACCGATACAAAGATTTAGGGGATCGGGTGTCACGAACCGACACGTAGATTTAGGGGATCGGAGTGTTACGTACCGACACAAGAGGATTAATGAATATGAGGGAGCAGAGTGTCACGTACCGACAAAAGAGAAATAAAGATAATGAATCTTGAAAGATGTTAATATACTCAATCTAATGAACATAATTCCCAAATGAGTATGGTATTGAGGCTTGAGTCCTTATGTGTGAACTTGACGGTAATTGTTAATGATATACTACTTGTTGTTGCTACATGTTGAGTATCATAGTTGAGTTTATGATATTACTTGCTATATGCTGTTTTCTATTTTGAGTTGGCCGATGATATCTACTCAGTACCCGTGTTTTGTACTGACCCCTACTTTTATTGTTTTCTTCTTTGTCATTTGTGGAGTGCAGCAAACGTGCCATCGTCTTCGACTCAACAGTAATTCAAGCCAGTCTTACTACATCGGAAATTCAGGGTGAGCTAATGCTTCTAGCTTGGACTGGATCTTCTTCTTCAAGTCTTGATGCCTTGAACTTCCGGCATGGACTAGCTTCTTATGTATTTTTAGCTTTTAGAATACTCTTAGATTTAGTAATTTGAAGTAGATGTTCTTGTGTGTATGACTTCCTGATTTTGGGGATAATAATAGTTGTTTAGTTTTAGAAATTTTTGAATTGGTTTTTATTAATGAGTTAAGTCTTCTGCATTACTTTCTGTTGATATTATATTGAAACGTTAAGGTTTAGATTGGTTGGTTCGCTCAAATAGGAGGGTAAGTGTGGGTGCCAGTCACGGCCAGGATTTGGGTCGTGACACGCAATGAGTACAATATTTCTCACCATTGCCAAGATCTTTTAAATAGTAACATTTCTTGATAAAAGAAGTCGTTGCTGCCATAGCCATACTGAAATATGTATTATTATTTAATATTGTGGTCCTCCATTGTTCTTTACTTTTAACCATACAAAAAAAGTTCCTACTTTGGGGAAAGGTTTTGTGCAAAGAGTTTCACTTCGTGCACAATCATAAATATCATCCAAGCCATCCAACGTTCTTGTTCGATTTCCTTCCATCGGTTCTAGAAAATATTAGGTTAGAGTGAATAATATGGTTTTAAGATAATCTAGTTCCTCACATATTTTGTATAAATCTGCAAAGGGAATAGGCATTGTTTTCACCTCTTGTTTCATATGCATTGATTTAAAAGATGGATCATAAATCAACGATTTATCAGCCCCTTCATAGTATGTTTGAGACACGGTGTCCAAATACTCTTTGATATTAGAAGACGAATAAATAAGCTCATAATATCAGATTTCCATTGCAACAACGAGCCAAATTTTAACAATCCCATAATCCATACTCCACATTTCACAAGTGTCATCAATTGCAAGAGGCTCTTTAATTTTTCCAGATAAATATCCCATTTTTCTACAAGTGGCATCAAACATTTCAACAACTTTAGATAAAAGATAATAGGTCTTGCCATTGAGTTTTACGCCGAACGGAATGTTTATAGGTTGCTGAACAATATTTTATTCTTATAAAATTCACCCATGGTAGAGTAAATGTAGGTCAAAGAAAGGTAATCCCAATGAATATACTACTACAATCCCGCAACATATTCTTATTAATCGTGAACAAAGCTACTCATTAAATAAGCTTAACTGATTTCTATAACTCATGATAATAAAATACTTTATTTTGTTTCGTATGTTCTCACTTCATGTTTATGCACATTAAAAATAGACACAATTTGAACTTGTAATATTTTTGTTGAATGACCTAGACTACTTTAGTTTGTGTGACTCTCTTCTTCCCTTTGCTGGTTTTTTATGGATCCTTATAGGAATGTTTTTGAGAGGCAATCAAAAAATAGAGTCCATCAAATAGGATAGTATAAACCAGTAAACTGTATGTTTTTATTTCTTCAACCATTTATAAAAGTTAAGGGAGTTTATCTAGTTTCTTATTTCAAGGAATATGAGACATTTGATTGAAAATACAATATAGGTGAGGATCTTAGAGTTGCAAGAGGAGAACAAAATACATTTTGAAGGGTAAGTTTCTCCCAAGTTTGTTATGCAAGTTGAATGTGTGTTCAGAGAAAATAATTAGACAACTTGAAACATTAAGTAATTTTGATATATTTCTTTTGAGAAATGATGTCAAGATAAATTAAGAGTATCAACAATTTTTTGTATCCACTAGAATAAATAATATTAGGCTAAGATTTGGTGTCTTTGTCCTTGAAGAGACCTATTACTAGATCTTAGCATACATCATTGCATATCATAGGTAGAAAAAATGTGAAATTAAGAACTTTTAAATTGATGTGTACTTAATCTTCTAGTTTATTTATATATATATATATATGTGTATGTATGTATACATATATATATTTATATATATACACTAATATATATATATATATATATATATATTAAGTTTTCTTAGACTTCTCATTTATGAAGTGTACATAGACTTCTAAATTATGCAACATAACAAATTAATTAAAGTAGTCTAGTATTGCCTCACAAATAAATCATCTATCATAGAAGTATCCGATTTGGGCATAACCCTTACACTATTACAATATTCCTCATATAGGCTTACATCAAAGTCTAAAATATAACAAAAGAGTAATTGTCTTGGACAGTCAATACCATTTCTAGAGTAGAAAAGTGGCATCATCCGTGGACTTGAGGATTCACCAATACCATGGGAATAGATCCAAGTCATCCGTCAAAGTGGCCTCGAAACATTTAATGGCCCAAACCTACAATGTTTTAGAAAAAATAAATAATATGGGCTAGTACAAGCCAACATATACTATGTATGGAAACATAAGCAAGTAATGCCATTGAAATCATGCTCAAAGGGACATTTTGTTCAAAACCATGCTAAGTCACTTTGAAAGTCTTTATTCACATACAAGATAATATATAAGTCAATAATCACAATAACATTAATATATGTATATATGTTACACAAGACCAACTTCATCATAAAGTCATACAAACATTTCATATGTTAGAGTTCATAACATCAATGCATAAAAAACCCTTACTCAAAATCCCCTCCCAATCCTACAAGTGTAATGCTCATGTGAAGCCCATATCCCTACAAAACCAAGTAAACAAGGAAATCTACCATAATCAATGTTGATATTTCATATAACATTATATCATGCATAGTCATCATCATATATATTAACATATACCAATATAATGCTAATCAAATGAAGTCAACATCATATAAGATCAACATCATGTAAAACCAACATATGGATTTCATTCATAACATAAGTACATACGAACATCCTTCTTGGATTCCCCTCAAGGTCAACTTGTGGAAATGCATAGGTAAAGTCCCATGCCCTTACTTACATTAAGTAGAAATCTTTAAGTCATCCTAGTTTGTATTCACTTTATTACTTTTATTAATTCATATTTTTAACAAATAGTCGTCTTAACCGTTAAAAAATAATGTGAGCTAAACATAAAATCTGGTATCATGAAATCCTACCCCAAAAGAAGGTGCTCTACTTGCCAAGGAAGAACCAAAAGTGAACATATAATTCTAGGTGGATCCACCAGCTAGCTTTCCTATTGAGGCATATAGTTAAGAAATTAGAAGATATGTATTGGAGACCCTCTTTATGCACATTTTCATTATAGCTCCGTCTGATGATAACCATTTTGAACCTACCTTCCCACATTAGGAAAGGACACCTCCAAAATCTATTTCGCTCGATGCCATCCTGAAGTCCCTTTTCTAAATGTCATTGAGCTATTCTTACACATTTATTTTACAATATAGACCTTAGGGACTATCCCTTGTATAATCACTATCATAGTTACTTAGGTATTTCATGAGAAATTCCTTTAATTACATCCCTTAATTACTGAGATTATCACATCATAGTCATATCATGATAAGGCATACAAGAGAATCTCATTCATCCTTGCATGATTATACCCCTATCAAGATCTCACAATTAAACATACTCATAACATGACATAATATTCATCATATCATCATCTTATTAATATATTAACATAATAATACTTCAATTGAACATCAACATCAAGAATAAACCATCGTTTTTGAAGTAGAGAACTTATGATCATAAAAGTCTTACTAATATATTCAAAACTATTCTTCAAGATTTTACCAGAAACTCCACAATATTCATCAATAAATTCACTCATTATCATCATATAATAGTAAATAATACATGAACTAAGTAAATTGCATCATCCTAAATAACCAATCAACCTGATTCGTAACCCCAGGTTAGGGAAAGGGTCAATCATGGATATTTTTGACAAACTAGATCATAGCCTAATTAATTAAAACAATTAGAAAAGAAACAATCATAATATATAATTATAAATCAATAAAAGACAACATTAAATCAATTTTAAAAGTAATCCATGCTACTGAACGAAAATCATAACTTTTGACATCTTTGGAAACTTGTTTTGAAGAGCTTATAGGGGAAATCAATCCCAAGAGTTAATAGCTTACATACCTCAAAAATAATTAATGTAATGGAAGAAAACTTTAATTTTGAATCCCTAATGATGATTTGACTTTATAATGGTGGTCTTTGGGTTTTGAGAGAAAGTAGAGAGAAGGCAAAGTGAATTTGGTTTGGGAAATAATGAAGTGTTAATCTTGTTTTAGTAAAGTCTAACTCGTTTATAGTCCCCAACTAATTAAATTAACCTCTTAAACTCTAATTAATTAACTAATAAACTAACAAACTAATTAGCCTAAGTTTAACTGAAACATGGACAATGCGCCAAGGTCTAGTCGATGACTCCCTGTTGACGAGGCGTCGATGCAACCACACACCTTCCAGCTCATCCGTGGTTTCAATCAAAGATTCCTTTTTGGAGGATCACGGTGAATTGACTTAGTTTCAACTAACGAGCATCATCGATTGGAGCGTCATTCAAACGACAGCTCATCATCTGGTCTTGTCATTATACACTCACAACATACAGTTTTGAACTCAAAATGTATGGTCCTTTTGAAACACCATAAGGGTTGTCCTTGGGGTGTCATTACAAGACTTATATAACCAAAACATATTCTAACATGTATTTTCAACCTTTTTACCAAATTTTACTTAATTTTGAGTCGTAAAACCCCTTGAAAAAACTAAAAAACACTAGTTTATCTTACACAAATCTCTTAACGTCATAGTCGTTTCTTGATGTTTTCATTCTAATACTTCCTAGAAGATTTCATTACCTTTGTTTAACCTTATAAAAATTCATTTAACAATTATTTCATCATATGAGAAACTAGACTAAGTCATGGAATTCGAGATTGTTACAAAGATGATGTTTAAGTGGAGCAATAAAGTCAACTATTTTAGATGTCTAGATATTTACAACTAAAATTATGTCAGATGGGCTAGAGACTTAAGTAGGGTCATGTGTTGTTTTTCCCTAATAAAGGGAACATGATCATACATGGAGAGCTCAAATAGGTATTTTTTTCATTTCTTATTCATATAGTTTTTTTATATGTCCTAACTGTAAACACTAAAATGTTTTTCCACTCAAATGCTAATTAAATAAACTATATTACTTGCCTGATATATTTTACAGTTGGCTTTTAATATTTCTACTTAATTCTATCACTCCTTCCTTGTCTCTATGTTGTATTGATTGCCTAATATTTATGTCATTTTAGGACTGTTGATGGGCCTTCTGACAACTCGGGGAAAATTATTAGAGGGAGACTTGAAATTCTTCTTTATGCCGTAAAAAGGATTTTGTTCTTTTACTTTGTTTAGCAGGAAAGATCAATTGATCTTTGCTTTTATTGTTGAAACTTGTGTGTAGTGTTGTTGTTTCGACAAAGTATGAAATTCAATCCTCTTGTTATTGGTTTTGCTCAACCCTGACTATATCATAATATGTTAGCATGTTATTTATTCCTCATTCTACATTCATTAGACACTTTAAGTTTGTCGCATTTCAAATTAGCAAGCATGTCCAATTCTTCTGACTAATGAGATACTTGCATCATTGTCGAATTTTCTAGTTATAGTAGTGCTGTTATTAGGTATTATACACATTCATCATTGATTAATATCTTAACAAATCTCATATAATAGACACTTTGAGATATAGATGCCCAAAGTTTACCAAAATATATTGTTGGTGTTATGTCTGTTTTAAATTTGAGCACGGCCAAGACGAACTTGTATTGGAGACTTGATGATTTCATCAGGCCTAAAAATGTTTGCATATGTAGATTTTTTTATTGGAGGTTATGGATGAGTTTAAAATGCTCAATTTTAAGTTTAGTTAAATTTAACATTAAGAGTTGACTTGTGTCCAATAGCTTACTAAAGTAGCTCAGATTCATGATGTGAATCCAAAAGGCTTGTATGATGAGTTTGGCTTAGCTACTTTCCATATTTCCAAATAGTCGGTCTCTCCTCATATTTTCTGATGCAAGAGAAGATAAAGGTACATAATTCTCCACAAATCTTTAATTTATGCTTGGAACTTTATGAAGAAATCATTTTATTCCTTGAGTACCTGCGAAATGCCAACCCACATTCGTGAACAGACAATCCCTTCACAACTTCATCCTTTAGTTCGCTTAGAAACACCTAGGTCGGAATTGATGTAACGCCAATCGCGAATTGTATCACACTAATGACTAGCCTATGCTTAAACAGTTTTGCTCCAGCCCAGCCACTGCGACACAAATTTGTTCATGCGCGACGCTGATTTGTTTGCGGGTGGGTTTCAATAATTTTAATATTCAAATTTATCTTACTTTACTTTTTTAAAGAATGTTGACAAACAGGAGAACAAGGGCCTAAAATCCCTTATATTAGTGTAACACCTCAAAAACTATCTTAACTAATATTGAATAAGGTAGAATGGAAAAAAATGTACATGTCCACGGGCCGTGAAAAAGACTACGATCCATCACACTACTTGTAGTTGTGCACCCATCAAAGGAAATATTACATACCACTTAATTGTTCGTAGAGCTCTACACAAGTCGTGAGATTAACACATCATAGTCATATCATAATGGGGTACACAAGACAAAAACATCAATCCTTGCATTATGATACCACAAAGAAGATCTCATAATTAAATATACTCATAGCATTCCGTCACATAAATAATATCATAAACTTCCTAATATATTCACATATTATCTACAATCCAAACATCATCATAAGTAAATAATCACTATTATTGAAGTGAAGAACTCATGATCACAAAAGTCTTACCAATAACTTCCAAAAGCTCCTTCAATATCTTACCCTCAATTCCACAATATTCATCTATCATCTAACTAGTCATCATCATCATATAATATTTAATTAAACAATAACATATTCAATTCCACCATTCCTAATCATATACAAGTCAAATTCGTAAATAAGGTTATGTATTAGGGTCCATTCAAAGATTTTTTCATAGACCTAGGTTAAAGACTAATAACTACATCTATCAACAAATAAACAATCATAATCTATCAATATAAACAAAAGGAATTCAAAATTAAATCAATTTGATAGACAGTTCAGGAAATTGGGTTAGACGCATGATTAGTCATATTTGGAAACCAATTTTGAAGAGCCTCTTGGGGAAAGAGATCCCATTAGTGAATAAGTCTGATACCTTAGGATTCTGTGAAAAATAATGGATAAAAGATTTAATTTTGAATCCCTTGTGAACCTTGAAGTGGTCTTCAAAGGTTGTCTTTGGAATAGAGACCAAAAGTAGAGAGAGGTTGGAGAGGATTGGGTTTGGGAAATGATAGCTCATTGAGTTTGTAATGAGGTTTAACTCTTTTATAGTCCCCAACTAACATATTAACCGCCCCTTAATTATAAATTAATATAATTAAAATAAACTATTTATTCTAACTTAACCTAAAACGGAACACTAACACTAGCCTAAATCGACTATTGCCTGTCCACGCTCCATCGAGCAGACCACGGACTGTACTGGCAGTCTATGGTTTTGGTCTGAGACTCCTTTTCGAGCCTTCTGGGAATTTATCTAAGTCCCCACCTATGAACACCATCGACGGGACGTTTACTCATTGATAGCTTGTCATTTTGTTCGTTGACTGCTATTCTCAAATGACAACTTTTAGGGTCAAATGCAACGGTCCACATCAAGGACCCTTAGGGTTGTCCTTGTGGAGTAGCACCTGGACATTTCGATGCTAAATAAACTCTACTATATGTTCCACACCTTTCCACCCTATTTTACTTACTTGTGACTCTTAAAACCCCTTGAAATACACTAAGTAAACTAGCTCAACTTTTACAAATCTCTGCACGTCATGATCGTTCCTTAATCTTTTAACTATAAAACATGCTAATTTGTTTCAATATATTAATTTTGACATTGAAACGGTGTTTTCAGTCTTAGATCGTCTAGTAAGGCTCTACACTAAGTCACAAATTTCCCAAGTGTTACATTATCCCCTCCATTGGAAAATTTATCCTCAAATGATACCAAAATCTTTTTAGAGGGAGAGATTAACTCTATATTAGAAAACAAACCAACAATCACAAGAACATAGAATTATTATGAGTCACAGCCCATACAAGTACTTCACAACTCCATTCGACACATAAACATGACATTACAGATAGTAGCTCAATTCACAATTTACCACATATCAGAACTCAATATATTAACATGAAGAACTACTTTCTTAGTATCAACATGAGTTCAACATAAAAATCAAAAGCTACCATGCAATTCTTCTTTAAAGTTATATTAATCATGCTTACTAAATTTTCTGAAGTACACAATCAATAATACACTACATGCAAGTGCAATTTACCAATCAGAACAAATTTCATAAAAACTCCACTTAAGATGAACTTTTTACAAATATATGCACATATTTGCAACTCAAACCAAGATCACACTATTCTTAAATTTTATATTAAGAGGATTACTAACCTCAACTTATGCTAGAATTTTGACGAAAAAGTGATGATAACGGGACTTCATGTTGCCATCGCCCTCCTATGTTTCTCCCTTAACTAGATGGTCTCTCCATAGGACTTTTACGGAGAAAATCTCTTTATTCCTCAACTTCTTGACTTCGCGATCCAGAATTTTGACCGGAACCTATTTATCAAAAACGTTCTATGATAACGTTCAAATATACTTTTTGAAATGAAATATAAACGATTGTATGCAATTTATTTTCGAAACTATGAGTTAGGTTTGATCCAACAGAGAATATGAAAGAATATTATCAATAGCAAGTATTTAACTCGATAGTCGTTATATAAAAATGAGGGGATTTAAATTGAAAAAAAAATAAAAGAATAAAAAATTCTTTGACTTAAATATTTATTTATATTCAAATTAATAAAAAAACTAGGAATGTGTTCCCTATAAGCTCATAATACGGCAATCCTAGTAATAAGAATTCTTTCGTTGTGTATTACATGCAAAGTCATAAGTTAGGTATCTCGAATTTCTTGGTCCGACAACTAGAGAATTTTACCCCGCACCTTGATCCCGCTACGTGTGTGTAATTTACTAACCCTTACAATAACCTCATATTAGACATCATAATCTATGTATGTCATAGTAATTAATTCCCAACAAGCGACACTAACCTATTAGATAGTATTACACAAAATCTATTTTGATAATTATTTTCTTATTAACTGCCTTCTTGGTCCGGCATGTAGCAATAAGGATAGTTCTAATGTTGGCCAGCCTAAAAAAGACTTCTAAATGAAAGAATTATAAATTAATGTAAAACGCTATTCAAGAATTTCTTAGTTTGTAGTCACACTTTGTTAATTACACATAGTTCCACAACCCTAAATAAGAAAATTAGTTGTTCATTATATTAAAAGACAATCAAAATTATTTAAATAAATCTGCTTCAGTTAATGATAAAAAGTTTAGAACAATAGCTAAATTATATTATATTAATCACCATACAAATAAATAGTAAAGGACAAGAAAGAACAAACCTCAATTCTCCGGCCTTCACGGAAGCTATTTCTAAGTTCCAAAGCTAGAAGAAAATTGAAATTATGTCTTGTTTCTTGGTTCTTGGCCTTCTCCAAATAATTATTTCTCTATACTATTTATAGATGAATGAAACTCTAAATAAAATAATTTAGTCCAAACAAATTAGGAATACAAAACAAAAAAGAATTGCAGCAATGCATCTTATATATAAATATATTCTTTATTCACTTTAATCTATTAAGCTTCCTACATATTTCCTTATTTAACCTTCCTTTTTAAAATTGTTTTAGCTCCTAAATCGTTCATTTTCTACCAGTTTCACCCTACAGATAAAATACACAATTTAGCACAATTCATTAAATTTATGCTCAAAATGGCAAAAATATATTGTAAATATGAGGAAAATAATTATAAAAATTTGTATTTTTGACCTCACATCAATTCCCCACACTTAAATATTTGTTCGTCCTCGGGCAAACATTAAAGCTCATCAAAAAAAATCATACTACAAAAGTCATCACTTTGATTAATGCAAACAATTAGGCTATATACCAATTTCAAAATCAACAAGGGCCTAAAATACCCTTAAAGTATTGAAAATGGTACAAAATTACCATTCATTCACCTATTGACTCCAAAAGGCCCTTTTCATCTACCTATTGGCACCAAAATACCCTTGTCATCCACCTTTATATTCAAAATTGACAACTTTTTTAATTTTTTAAAATTAAACTCTTTAAACATTTTTTAAAATACTTGACGTTCAATTATTGATTATAATTATACTTTATTAATATAATTTATAAACCAATCCACTACACAATCATTACCAACTATACCTCACCAAATTAATAATCCAATTATAATATCAAAATCGTCATAAACACGATGAAATTATAGATTTCTTAAAATGACATTCAAAATTATTCGAGTCTGAATCGGAGCCCTAATTAAATTTAGGTTGAGCCTCTTATTTAGGAGGACACTTTCTCTCAAAATAGAATTAGAAATTTATGATTAAAGGTAAAGAAGTAATACATCCCAGATTGATTCATGCACTTTTTTTAAATATAATTTTATAAATATTTATGGTTTTTTTAAAAACTTTAATATATTATTTTGAAAAAAAGTTACCTATGAAGTAACATCACATAATTGAAACGTACGGATAATTAAGATAAACATGGTAAGACTTTTAAGTTTATTGATGATTTTTATTTAGCCACTTGAATGCATGATAATTTACTTCTATAATTTTTAAAAAACACTTAGTTGGCAGTAGCTTGCATTAATAATGTGACGGGTTCATTAATTTAGAGGGACTTAATTATTAATGGGTTTGGTAGTGGATTAATTTATAAAATTATACTAATAAGTTAAATTATAACATATAGTTGAGCACCATGTATTTTAAAAAATAATTAAATAATTTAAATATAAAACCGTTAAATAAGTGGTCAATTTTGAATCAAAAGGTGGATGACAAGGGTATTTTGGACCCAATAGGTCGGTGAGAAGGGTATTTTTTACCCAATAGGTGAATGGAGGGTAATTTTGAACCATTTCTAATACTTTAAGGGTATTTTAGGCCCTTTTTCCATTTCAAAATATCAAGTACACTTCTCAATCATTATGAAATACATCTAACTAAACAACAAACGTCTAACTTCCTAACCTCAAGGAAGGAGTTTGAACTAATCAAATTTAAGCTTTTTCACCTACTTTCTCCATAAAAAGTTAATAACATCACCTATCAATCATGAAACAAGTACCCATAAAAAAATAAAACATTCCACACACTCATTTCAATATATTGAATATAAATTTAGGACTTCATATCAAGAACAACTCTCACGCTCAGTAATAAAGTTCACATCTATGCTTAAAGAACCATATGCTTGCATATTATGCACATCTCCACTAATTAGTTATGCTTGAATAGAATAAAATAAGAATTTAAGGAGTTGTACTTTAAGCTAGGGGATGGGTAGGAAAACAATATAATAGTGACTTACACTTTCCCAAGAACTTTCCTATTTGTAGACTTCGTCACCCCTTAATTTCTTCGCTTTATTTTCAGCCCTCTCTTTAGCAATTATTTGACAAGTACGTCTCAGCATCTCAAGTATGTTTCAATCATATTTTTTTTCTTCATAATAGTCACCCTTAACTTACGTATTTTTCATGCGTTAAAGTGCAGATTTTTCGTGGAAGGAAAAGGGTCATCATCAAGGTAACTTTATTTTTCTTTTTTTTGTTTACATTTTTTCAAAGGGAAAATTTTCAGCACTCTACAGCTATCATTAATTAACGTTGACCACAACCATCCCTTTTTTTCTCAAAATTGATTATTACAATAAGTATATGTTATAATGTTTAAGGAAGATAATTTTAAAAAATAGGGATTCACATAATAGTTTAGGGAAATATATGGCTATCGACAAAAATCTATAGGCTCAAAAGGGATAACTAATGATAAAATATCTTAAAAGGGCAAAAATTTGTAGGACAAATCAACGAAAGTCCATTATCATCCCCTAAACAAAGCAACACTTTTTATTTAGCTTCAATAACATGCCAGCCCAATTCTAGACAAAGATGCAAATAATGGAATAAACAAAATCTCACCATACATGACACAAGTATCAATCAAGATGGATCAATTCCACTTCTATGCGAGACAAGATCATAGCAAACTAAAACATAAAATAAGCTATATAGAACGTCACAACCATTAACCTAGATACAAAAAGGTTTGTAATTTCACTAGTAATCAATCACTAACAAGAAAGTACTATTTAAAATTAGGCCTAAATAGTAAGTATCACATAACTCAAGCCCTTCCTCGAATTCAAACCGATGAATTTCTTAGCCTTTTTCTGGGTCATTTCTTTTCTCTCCAAAAAAAATAATTAATAAATAAAATTTATTCCTAAAATAAATAAATAAAAGACAATCGGCTCAAAAGGACTATCATCAAGAAAAGAACCTACAAAAAAGCCAATGAACCCATCATAAAAAAATAATCAATAAAACAGTAGAAACTGGAAATACATTCCTCCACCCCAAACATAAAAAGAAGTTGTGTCCCCAAAGAATCAAATAAAATTTAAAACAAGGGCTAGGAAAACTTTCTGAGGCCTTTAGGACTAGCTAGTAGCATGTTCTCTAAATTTATATCAAGGGTCGTCACCCCAAACTTAATATCAAATATGCTCCTTTGATTTATTTTTTTAGTACTCATTCTTCCCCTAATCTACAAAATCAAGAAAAAAAGAAAAAAATGATACTAATAAATTTCAAAATAAAGTTATGCTACTAATTGGGTAATCTCCAAATAAGCACTCAATTTAATGTTTCGGCATAACACTATCAATTTTTCTATTTTTCCTTCACCTTTAAAGATATGAATTGCACCCCTAACTTTCACATAAAATTTTCTATTATACTCAAGGGGTGGTGGTATAAAATCAAAGATCCTAAGAAATAGATATGACATTATGCACTTGTTGAGTACTGAGGAATGTAATTTTTCAATGATGGAACAATAGAGTAAAGAATATCGACACTATTCTTCTATATCCTCCTCCACACATTCTTCTATATGCTCAGATGACTCGATGAATTTCTCATCATCTAAACATAATGTGTAAAAGTGTTTGGAATGAGGTCCAATGCACCCTAAGTCATGAATTATTTTATTACTACACCATGATATTTAGACATACTAGAATTTTTAAAAATATTATTATCTATTTCATTAAATAATTCTAGTGCGCTCTTCTCAACAGGGACAACATAAAGAATTGTATGATTAAGCAATTGCCCCGCAACTTTTAGTTGTTCAAGTTGATTTATAAGTATATTTTCTTCCTCCCACATATTATTACAAAATTTTTGGATGTCATAAGGTTCAATATTTGCACTCAACGAAATATCTAAATAATAGAGAACATATTCAAAGGCATATTCACTAAAGCACCGACAAATTATTTTATAGCAAAGTGTTAATAATTATCTCCTATGTCTGGAATGTAACACCCCTAAGTTAGTAGACCAAGATTTACATGTCGATACATCATTGATTATTTAATATAAGGTGTTCTGTTTTAATTTTGGGAACTTCAAATTTTGTGATAATCGTAAACGTGATCATTATAATCTCATATAATTAAAAGTTTTTGTAAAGTAATATATATAGGATTATATGTATGCAATTTGGGGCAGCACATAATTTTATTGGGCAGCACCTTTTGGTGACATATGTACATGTGATAAGGATCATTTGTGTAGTTATTTATTTCGCACCTCCTCTGTGAATTTCGTATCACTTCAAGTATAGGAACCTTAGAAAATTAACTGAAGATTTTTTCTTCAAAATCAATAGAAAAAGTAGCTCCTTTTGGCTCAAATTCGACACACACTTCATCTTGGTAAGTAATAAAGAAATCTATATCTATGTTGTGTAGTGTTTGGTATTTCAAAAAATATCTCGTTCTATATAACATAGTTTACAATGAGTAAATATGATTTTGAAATATAATTCGTAATTCTACAACTCTTATGTTTATGAAAAACTCTAGTTTTGGATTTATGGATTCGAAAATTCGATGTAACTTAGGAGAAGTGTTGTCCAGCTTGTGGAATTAGAAATCATGTTTGTGTCACGACCCAAAACGCGTCGTGAGTGGCACCCACTCTTATCCTACTATGTGAGCGAACCAATCAATCTAAACCCCAACATTTCAACCATAAGAAACAGAAAGTAATGCGGAAGACTCAAAACTCATTATTGAAATCAATAATTAACTTCTAAAACTAAAAACTCATCATTCCCCAAAATCTGGAAGTCATCATCACAAGAAAATCTATCCTCAAATTACTAAGTCTAAGAGTATCTAAGAAGCTAAAATAACTAAACAGCTAGTCCATGCCAGAACTTCAAAGCATCAAGATGTGAAGAAGAAGATCCAGTCCAAGCTAGAAACAATAGCTCACCCTGAAATCTGACGTGATGAAGACTGGCTAGAGTTGCGGTTGAGTTGAAGACGATTGTATGTTTGCTGCACTCCACAATTAACAAAAAGAAAACATACAAGTAGGGATCAGTGCAAAACACCAGTACTGAGTAGATATCATCAGCCAACTCAAAATAGAAAACAGTATATATTAGATAATATCATAAAATCCACTACAATACTCAACATGCGGCATTTACAATTACCATAACCCTTGGTTACAACACCAAGCACATCAGTGAGGACTCACACCTCCCCATCATACTCATTTGGGAATTAGATTCATTAAATTGAGTATATTAACATGTTTCAAGATTTATTATCTTTATTACTCTCGTGTCGGTACGTGACACTCCGATCCCCTAATACTACGTGTCAGTTCGTGACACCCGATCCCCCTATTACTACATGTCGGTTCGTGACACCCGATCTCCCTATTACTACGTGTCGGTTCGTGACACCCGATCCCCTAACACTACGTGTCGGTTCGTGACACCCAATCCCCTAACACTATGTGTCAGTTCGTGACACCCGATCCCCCTAATATTACGTGTCGGTTCGTGACACCCGATCCCCCTAACCTCATTCTTTCAGTTCATCAAGCCTTCTTTTATACCAAGGCATCATCATTAACAAGAGGTTTTTCATGATTTAGAATTCAATAGCTTCATCATGCTTATTTCATCACAATTATATAATCACATCATGCAAACACACAATTATGCATATAGAAGGGTTTTACAATACTACCCAATACATATCATTCGCTATTAAGAGTTTACTATGAAATAGCATAAAAACCATAACCTACCTCCACCGAAGATTAGTGATCAAGCAAGCAAATTCCCCAAAGCTTCATTTTTCCTCTCTCTCGATCGATCGTTCTCCCTCTCTTTGTTCTTTCTGTTTTTCTTATTCAAACCCTTTTTCTTTTACCCTAATTAGCATATAATTAAGTATAAAAGATGATGAATTAACCCATTAATTAATTCAAGGTTATCTCCTTTAACCCTCAAGTAGTTAAATTATTAACATTAACCCACTAAATTTATAATTATAGCAGGAATAGTACAAAACGCCCCTTAAAACAATTAACAGAAATCCGACCCAGCCTGGGATTACGCAGCCTGTGACGGCCCATCGTGCCTGCGACGGTCCGTCCTGCTGCTTCCGTTATAGAGTTTAGAGACAAGATTTTTACCAAGGGTCTGTGACGGCCCGTCATGCCTGTGACTGTCCGTCCTGCCACTTCGTCACGAAGTTCAGAGAGTCGATTTCAGTACCCAAATTTCAGAATTCTAAGTGTTTTGGAACGAGACCTTCTCGATGGTCCGTCGTGCCCATGACGATCCGTCGTGGGATCCGTCGTCTCAGCCAGTTTTTCCAGAAATAAAATCTGCTGCTCAAAACGACTAAACAGGTCGTTACAATAGATACCAATTTACCCATTGTTCGTCCCCGAACGATCACGAGAAGAAAAACAAAGGCGAAAAGGAGTACCTGAATTTGCAAACAGATGTGGGTATCGTTCTTGCATATCAGCCTCCTTCTCCCAAGTGGACTCTTCAACCGCCCGATTCTTCCATTGAACCTTAATGGATGCAATCTCCCTCGACCTCAACTTGCGGACTTCTCTATATAAAATAGCAACAGGCTCCTCCTCATAAGACAAATTCTCATCAAGCAGAACTGAATCCCAACGAATGATGTAGTTTCCATCCCCATGGTACCTTTTCAACATAGACACATGAAATACCGGATGCACGCTGGACAGTCCAGGGGGCAAGGCTAATTCATAAGCTACATCCCCCACGCGCTTCAGAACTTCAAATGGACCAATATACCTTGGGCTTAGCTTACCTCGCTTACCAAACCGCATCACCCCTTTCATGGGCGACACCTTCAGCAAAACTTGCTCACCCTCCATAAACTCCATGTCTCTACCCTTTCGATCCACATATTCTTTCTGCCTGCTTTGAGACGCTAAAATCTTTTCTTGAATGCATTTTACTTTATCTAAAGATTCCCTCATAAGATCAGTACCCCAAGGTCGTACCTCAAATGCATCAATCCACCCAATGGGAGACCTACATCTTCTCCCATACAATGCCTCGAATAGGGCCATATCAATAGTTGAGGGATAGCTATTGTTGTATGAGAACTCTGCTAAGGGTAAGAAGTTATCCCAATGACCACCAAAGTCTATCACACATGCACGAAGCATATCCTCCAACACTTGAATCGTTCGCTCAGACTGACCATTGGTCTGTGGATGGAACGCAGTACTAAGGTCCAACCTAGTACTCAATTCCGCATGCAATGTTTTCCAAAACTTAGAAGAAAACTGCGTACCTCTATCCGATATGATGGAGAGTGGAACCCCATGCAATCGAACAACTTCTAAGATGTAAAGTTTGGCTAACTTCTCTGCATTGTCTTTGGAAGACCAACCACGAAGTCCATTGCAATTCTCTCCCATTTCCATTCAGGAATGGGCATTCTCTAAAGTGTTCCTCCGGGCCTCTAGTGTTCATACTTTACTTTCTGACAATTTGGACATTTGGCAATAAAATCAACAATGGCGTGCTTCCTTCTACTCCACCAAAAGTGTTGCTTTAGGTCACGGTACATCTTGGTTGCACTAGGATGTATAGAATATCCAGAACTATGAGCCTCTGTAAGAATGGTGTTGATCAAATCATCAACACGGGGCACGCATACCTTTCCCTTAATTCTCAAAACAGCTTCCTCATCCATTATTGCTTCTTTAGCCTCTCCTCGCAACACCATATCCCGAATTCGGCTTAGTGTCTCATCATCAAACTGTTTTCCCTTGCTCTTGTCAAGAAAAGAAGATCTCGCCTCCACACTGGCCTGAAATCCTCCCTTGTCATTTAGTTCTATCCTCATAAAGTCGTTAGCCAGAGTCTTAATCTCTCTAGCCAATGGGCGTGTAGAAACTTGTAAGTGGGCTAAACTACCAATGCTCCCTCCTTTTCTACTTAAGGCGTGTGCCACAACATTAGACCTTTCTGGGTGATACAAGATGGTAACATCATAATCCTTCAGTAGTTCCATCCATCTCCTCTGTCTCAAAATCAAATCTTTCTGAGTAAAGACATACTGTAGGCTACGATGATCCGTGTAGACCTCACACTTAACTCCATATTGATAGTGCATCCATTGCTTTAATGCAAACACTACCGCGGCCAACTCCAATTCATGGGTCGGATAATTACATTCGTGCACCTTTAATTGCCTCGAAGCATAAACAATTACATTCTTCTCTTGCATTAGTACTGCACCCAAACCCGAATAGGATGCATCACAATAGACAATGAACCTCTTACCTTCCACTGGCAGGGTAAGGATTGGTGCGGTAGACAACAAAGTGTTGAGCTTTTGAAAGCTTTCTTCACACTCGTCTGACCATACAAATGGAATATTCTGTTTAGTCAAGCTTGTCAATTGGGAAGCAATAGAAGAGAACCCCTAGACAAATCGACGGTAGTAACTAGCTAAACCAACAAAGCTCCTTACTTCTGACACATTAGTAGGTCTTACCCAATTCCTCACTGTTTCAATCTTAGATTGATCCACCATCGCTCCATCTTAGAAACTACGTGCTCTAAGAAGGACACTAAGTCTAGCCAAAACTCATACTTAGAGAATTTGGCATAAAGCTTTCTCTCCCTCAACATTTCCAACACAATTCTCAAGTGCTCCTCATGTTCTTTCTTGCTCTTTGAGTATACAAGTATATCATCAATGAATACAATGACAAAGACATCCAGATATGGCTTAAAAATCCCATTCATCAAGCTCATGAAAGCAGCAGGGGCATTCGTAAGCCCAAAAGACATTACTAGGAACTCATAATGCCCATACCTTGTCTGTAAAGCAGACTTGGGCACATCCGCTGCCCGTATTTTCAATTGATGATAACCAGATTTCAAGTCGATTTTTGAGAAGGTACAAGCACCTTGTAACTGATCGAACAAATCATCAATGCGAGGAAGAGGATACTTGTTCTTAATCGTTACCTTATTCAGTTGTCTGTAGTCTATGCACATCCGAAAGCTTCCATCCTTCCTTCTTCTTCACAAAAAAAATAGGAGCACCCCAAGGGGATGCACTTGGTCTAATGAAGCGTTTGCTCATCAACTCTTGAAGTTGGGCCTTTAACTCCCTTAACTCAGCTGGAGCCATTCTATAAGGGGGTATAGAAATGGGGCGAGTACCCGGTCCAAGATCGATGCAGAAGTCAATATCTCTATCCGGTGGCATACTAGGAAGGTCTGCAAGAAAAAACACATCCAGAAACTCACAGACTATCGAAAAAGACTCCATTGAAGGTACTTGTGTAGTATCGTCCCTGAGGTGAGCCAAGAAAGCTAAACAACCCTTAATAACCATTCTCTTAGCACGAAGAGAGGAGATTATACAAACAGGAGTGGAAGTGTAGTCACCCTCCGATAGTAACCAATTTGTCCCAGGCTTGGCTAACGTAACAATTTTAGCATTACAATCCAAGATTGCAAAATTTGGAGAAAGCCAAGTCATACCCAGAATTACATCGAAGTCAACCATTTCTAGGATAACCAAGTCTACATGAGTATTGCTCCCCACAAAAGTCACAAGACAAGACCTATACACCTTTTCAACTATCATAGACTCACCCACCGGAGTAGAAACACGAATAGGCATGTCAAGCAATTCACAATGTAAATTAAGACCATTAGAAAATGAGGAAGATACATAAGAAAATGTGGATCCAGGATCAAACAATATAGAAGCCATGTAATCACAAACCAAAAGATTACCTATGATGACAACATCAGATGTCTCTGCTTCAGATCTCCCAGGGAAAGCATAACAATGGGCCCTATCACCTGCCTGCCCGTTTCCCCTACCATGTTGTGCTGTAGTGTCTCCAGTTTGCCCGTTACCCCGGCCGTTTTGGTGACCACCATTACCTTGGCCACCACGTCCTCCCGAATAACGGCCTCTTCCATGACCACCTCTACCTCTGCTTATTGGGGGTCTAAAACTCAATTTTGGACAATTCCTCCTAATATGTCAAGTCTCTTCACATCCATAACATTCTATGGATTCAAGCATAGGTCCCTATGAGAACGACGGAGTCTGGGATAACTTCCAAACTCAGAGAAATGTTGACCGGTCTGCGGTGGACATCCAACTACTGTCTGTACTGAAGACTTGATAGGTTGGGCTGGGTAACCTCCTGAACCCTGCCCTCTGGAGTAAGAACCATTAAACTAACCTCCCTTACGAAACCTTTTTGATGTTGATGCCATGGTGAAGTCATCTGGCTTCACTCCCTCTACCTCTATCATGAAGTCTACCACTTCTTGAAAGGATTTCGCTGTAGCCGCTACCTGTAAGGCTGAAATTTGCAACTCTGATCTCAACCCCTTCACAAAACGGCGAATCCGATCTTTTGAACTTAAACATAGCTGGGTGGCATACCTGGATAATGCGTGAAACTTAGCCTCATAAGCAGTAACTGACATCCTACCTTGCTCTAGGCTCAAGAACTCATCTCTCCTCCTATCCCTCAAAGTACGGGGTATATACTTCTCCATAAATAAACTAGAGAATGATGCCCAAGTCATAGGTGGTGTTTCTGTTGGTTGACACTCTACATGTGACCGCCACCAAATTTTGGCATTCCCTTGAAATTGATAGGTCACAAACTCGACGCCAAATCGTTCGACTATACCCATTTTATGTAGTAGCTCATGACAATCAACCAGAAAATCATAAGCATTCTCAGATTCAGCACCATTGAAGACTAGGGGTTTCAATTTCAAGAAACTTACTGAAAAGTTCATGCTGATCACTTGTCATTATAGGCCCCGTAGTCAACCGAGGAAACGTGCCTATTTCCAATGAGGCATCCATGCGGGGAGTCACAGTAGCCGCATGTTGTACCTCCGGAACCTGAGGTGCTGGTGCTGAAAACACTGGAGGTGTCTGACCTTGATCAGATAACTCGCTAAGATAAGCAAGAAGCTGATTGATCATCTCTCAGGTAGGTTGGGGTGGTAATTCCTCATTCTGCACTTGCTCATTTTCCCCATCCTCACCCTCTCTTACTACTTCCTCAGTCGGTGGAGGAGTCACCGCCCTAGTACCAAATGGGCCAACCGTTTGTCCTCTTCCTCTTGAGGACGTCCTCTCGCGACCTCTACCGCGGCCTCTTGCCAGTGCTCCTCTTCGAGCTACAGTCTCAGTGGCTGTCTCAGATGCATCTTGTCTTGTCAATGTTGATGTTGGCGTGGTTGTTACTCTAGTTCTAACCATCTGCGAAATAGAATGAAGATGGTCAGATACCAATTTGTATCACGTAGATACCAATATGTATCACCTAGATACCAATTGGATCCAAGAAATAGCACGAAAGAAAGAAAGAAAGAATGGAATTTTCCTAAAGTCTTATAGCCTCTCAAAGAAAAGTAAAGGCGTCCCCCTACTGTTCCTTATGACTCTACTAGACTCGTTCTTGTGTGATGAGACCAACGAACCTAATGCTCTGATACCAAGTTTGTCACGACCCAAAACGCGTCGTGAGTGGCACCCACACTTATCCTACTACGTGAGCGAACCAACCAATCTAAACCCCAACATTTCAACCATAAGAAACAGAAAGTAATGCAGAAGACTTAAAACTCATTATTGAAATCAATAATTAACTTCTAAACACTCAAAACTCATCATTCCCCAAAATCTACAAGTCGTCATCACAAGAACATCTATCCTCAAATTACTAAGTCTAAGAGTATCTAAGAAGCTAAAATAACTAAACAGCTAGTCCATGCAAGAACTTCAAGGCATCAAGACGTGAAGAAGAAGATCCAGTCAAAGCTAGAAACAATAGCTCACCCTTAAATCTGACGTGATGAAGACTGGCTAGAGTTGCGGTTGATTTGAAGACGACGGTATGTTTGCTGCACTCCACAATTAAAAAAAAAGAAAACATACTAGTAGGGGTTAGTACAAAACACGAGTACTGAGTAGATATCATCGGCCAACTCAAAATAGAAAACAGTATATATCAGATAATATCATAAAATCAACTACAATACTCAACATGTGGCATTTACAATTAATATAACCCTTAGTCACAACACCAAGCACATCAGTGAGGACTCACGCCTCACCATCATACTCATTTGGGAATTAGATTGCTTAAATTGAGTATATTAACATTTTTCAAGATTCATTATCTTTATTTCTCTCGTGTCGGTACGTGGCACTCCGATCCCCTAATACTATATGTTGGTTCGTGACACCCGATCCCCCTATTACTACGTGTTGCTTCGTGACACCCGATCCCCTAACACTACGTGTCGGTTCGTGACACCCGATCCTCTAACACTACGTGTCGGTTCGTGACACCCGATTCCCCTAATATTACCTGTCGGTTCGTGACACCCGATTCCCCTAACCTCATTCTTTTAGTTCATCAAACCTTCTTTTATACCAAGGCATCATCATTAACAAGAGGTTTTTCAAGATTTAGGATTCAATAGCTTCATCATGCTTATTTCATCACAATTATATCATCACATCATGCAAACACACAATTAAGCTTATAGAAGGGTTTTACAATACTACCCTATACATATCATTCGCTATTAAGAGTTTACTATGAAATAGTATAAAAACCATAACCTACCCTCATCGAAGATTAGTTATCAAGCAAGAAAATTCCCCAAAGCTTCATTTTTCCTCTCTCTAGATCGATCGTTCTCCCTCTCTTTGTTCTTTCTATTTTTTCTTATTCAAATTCTTTTTCTTTTACCCTTATTAGCATATAATTAAGTATAAAAGATGATGAATTAACCCATTAATTAATTCAAGGTAATCTCCTTTAACCCTCAAGTAGTTAAATTATTAACATTAACCCACTAAATTTAAAATTATAGCAGGAATAGTCCAAAACGCCCCTTAAAACATTTAACAGAAATCCCACCCAGCCTAGGATTACGCAGCCTGTGACTGCTCGTCGTGCCTGCGACGGTCCGTCCTGCTACTTCCGTCACAGAGTTAGAGACTAGATTTTTACCAAGGGTCTGTGACGGCCCGTCATGCCTATGACGGTCCGTCCTGCCACTTCCTCACGAAGTTCAGAGAGTTGATTTCAGAACCCAAATTTCAGAATTATAAGTGTTTTGGAACGAGACCCCCTCGACGGTCCGTCGTAGGATCCGTCGTCTCAGCCAGTTTTTCCAAAAATAAAATCTGCTGCTCAAAACGACTAAATAGGTCATTACAGTTTGTTGAAGTGTTAGTGTTTTCATTGTATCATTTATTAAAAAACGTACTTTGATGTGATTCTTGATTATATGCAATCTTTATATATTTACCTACATCTTTTATGAAGTATATAAAATCGTGTTTTGTCGTTTTCTCTTTCAAATAATAGTTTTGAAATGAGACACTAAGCGGGCCACAATGACTATACTTGGAGCAATAGTCATATTTGTACACGCTAAACATACTTGTCAATGTTATGATGTTTTACTTCAACATTATTGATCTTCTAGGAATTAAAGAAGTTATTTAATTGTATTTTTAAGGTTATATATACTTGTGAACAAGCTGACGACCTTCATAGGTTGGTTGGTCTACGGTTTGAACTCTTGAAGTGGTGTTTGACTATTTCATGTCTAAAGAACTGAGGTTTGTATATAAACTTTTACTTGTACTATTTTTACCTGCTGGTATGTCTGAAAGTTTATACTGGTATGTTAGTTACCTCTTGTCACTTTGGATTGTATGTGTTATTATCGTTTAAGACATTAAACACACTTGTGTAACTTGCCAATTTGTACGGACTCTTTAATCAGTTGGGTTTTTTGTCAAAACCTTGTCCTTCTTGTGGCTCTGACTTTGTAAGTATTGACATGCCTATAAATTAAGATCATTTCCCATCTTGACTTTGGATTTTTATTTGTCTTAATTATGTGAGTTGTCCATTTTACGTACAATCTAGAAAGCAATTTTTAATATGGTTCTTGGTTCTCTTGTTTATTGGGGTTTGACACTTCTTGATACAGGGTGTCACCATTCTTGATACCTTCTCGTTCATGGTGTGACAACATGATGTATATATTGTTTGAGTATTGTTATTGAACCTCTTGGAAAATGGTGCTATGAGCATTATGGACATTTGGAGCTTTAAATGTAAAACATTATAATATTTGTATATTGTTTACTTGATTTACTATATTTGATTAGACTATGCTGCCCTGACTCCTTAATGATACCTTTGTGAATCTAAGGACTCGAGATCTATAGTTTCTCAAGCACTAACCTACATGCTTAACGATAATTGTTTCTATCGTAAGTAATTTTCAAGAGGATGCTTGAAAATGTCAATTGATGAAGGACATTTTGAAAGCCTTAAGGAAGACCAGACTTTCGCATAGGCATATATATCTTGTATAAATGCTGGAATAGTACATGTTCTATTAGTTGTATATTTACATGAAATTTTGAGGGATGATTTTGTCATGTCACCATGGGTTGTAATATAAGTATGGCTATACATTTTTATCTTTTTGGGGTGTGTAAACCCAAGTCTTGTAATATAATAATTTACTAAATATTTTGTAAGTAGTTGGAGGCATGAACATTTTTTCTTTACTCCATGGAAGTTGGTAATAGTATTGTGATTTTGTCCTTAAATGTGAGGATAATATATGAATGAATGCTTGTCAGCTATTTGCTTACCAAATTTTGGGAGGCTTTTTCTTCGTTAGTTAAAATTTTGTTCCATATAAATTTTGACATAAAAATAAATTCCTAAAATGGAAAAGATGCACACCATTAAATAAATTATTCGTTATGAACTTACTCCTTCAACTAGATTAAATCAATATACCTTCGTTAATCTCTATTAAATGTAGCAAGTATTAACATAGGTTAATTTAAAGGTTCTAGTATCTATCGTAAAGGGTAGCTACATGGCAAGTAGAAACAGGACGAGTTTTAATGTTGGTCACTGTCAAAAAAACTTCTAAGCGAAAGAATTATCATGCATGCAAAACACTATTCAAGAATTGCTTAATTGATAGTAATTCTTTGTAAACTACCCATGGTTGCCACAACACTACTTGTGAAATTTAGGTACACATTATCTCAATAACATAATGAAAATTATTAAAATAAATGTGCTTGTGTTATTGATAAAAAGTTACGAACAATAGCTAAATTATCTTTTATTAATCACGAATATAAATTATCTCTCTACTATTAATAGATGTAAGACACCCTAAATAAAATAATTGAGTCCAAACAAATAAGGAATCAAAAACCAAAAAGAATTGGAGTCCTAATTTTTATTTCTCCACGTGAACAATAGTGCCCTCTCAATGAATGATCCAGCGCATAGATAGAATGCCACGTGAAAATTTAAATTCTTTTGCAATTCGAAAATTTCATAAATGCCTCTCATATATAAATATATTATTTTATTCAATTCAATTTATTAAGCTGCCTTATTGATTAATTTCTTTCCTTCCATTTTTAATTTGTTGTATCTCATAACTTGTTAATTTTTCCACCAATTTAATCCTACAAATAAAATAGACAATATAGCACAATCCAGAGAAATTATGCTCAAAAAGGGAAAATATAAATTATAAATATGAGGTAAATAACGAGAAAAATGTGTATTTTTACCTCACATCTTTCTCATCCACCCATAATGGCTTAAATTGGGAGAGTGGATATGGGATCGCCTATACACTTCTTAAGTTTGGAGACATGAAATATGCAATGAATGAGGCCTAGTTTACTTAGTAACAGCAACTCATAAACAACCTTACAAACAGTCACATCCTGAAACCAGATCCAAGAAGTTAGGGGCAATATCGGATTACAACTGGCGTACATGACCTCTCGGAGGTCTTGTACAAGCCTGTACATATCATTCATCGCATAAACAAAAAGTGAGAAGTAGTGCGGAATTAAAACTTTTCACAAAACATGACATAGTCTTTAAAAACACTTTCATATAAGCAATAGGAACTACTAAGTCTAAATCTCATCATTATAAGACACAAGAATAGTTGGGATATGGCCCATACTTTAAATTACGAATATAGAAATACTTAGTCTATTACAATACTTTTAATGGAAAAATAAAAGATATATATGCCCTTGAGTCAAATGAGGACATACCCCAACTTCTCTTGAACGATTCTATGGTCCAAATCTTCCTTCCCGAAATCCCCTCACCTAGCAAGAACTATATAGACAGATAAAAGCATGGAAATAGTACAACAACATGTACTAAGTATGGCATTATTCATAAAAATAATGAAAACGGAGTTTTATTAAAAATATTCATCTTTTTATTTAAAAATCATATTATAAGCATAGGAAAACAAATTAACAACATAGAAACACATAAGATAACATTTAAACCAAAAATCACAATTTTAGAGGTCACTTTTATAGTAACCTCATTCACTGTTACAGTGAATTACTTCAATGTGCAGTAAAGTTACTCATTCTTCATTTTAGACACCCTTTAGCATGTAATTATCTATCTTACTCAAAGCTACCATACAATTTACTCAAGTCACACAAAGAGAGAAATCTATACACTCTCTATAAACGTTCCTAAATGACCCTTAGGATTACTTAGAATGAGTCACATACACACTTTAAGACATCAAACATATCAACACATAGACACTATGACATTTCTTTATCAGAGGCTATCAAAAGACTTACTTAAGTAGATAAAGAAGATAATGTTCATGAATGACCTATTAAAGACTACCTAAATAATACATAAGACATTCTAAGTTTGGATTATGTCCATATAATAAACATTTTCCCTAACTAGAGTCATTCTTAAGAATAATGTAGGTAAGACACGAAGTAACCATTCCTATGCCCCCTTCACACCTTAACTAGTAAACCCTTAACTACTCTAGATAGGTACTTAGTCCATTTACATACTTCATAACATAAATCATTAGTTCATTAGTTTATTATGAATAATATATCACTTAAATGACATTCAAGTAATGTTCCTAGACAAGACCTAGGGACTCTAACTAACACTTCAAAGCCTATTTTCCAATGTCTAGATAGTGTCCCATATCACTACCTAAACTGACATAGACCATGATTGCTAGACATGCAATGCAGAGTTCTAACCTACTCCCATAACGGTGTTCTACTTGCAAAGGGAAGAACTAGGACGCATCCCATGTAGGCACATGGTTAAGGAATATAAAGGGCTTTTATGCACTCTAGTCTCATTCACAAGTAGAGGTACATTTTAATCTAGTCTCATTCTCAAGTAGAGGTACTTCACATTACATAATCACTCGGTGCTAGGCTTGGTTCTCATAGAGTAATTGACATTAAGGATCACATGAAGAGGGTTTCTTATATACTTCATAACCCAATCACATTAACCCTACCAAAGAGGATGACAAGGGATAACTTCCAATGGAGACTAAGATAGCTAATTGTGACTTTCCTAAGGATTAATGTGATTCCGTTCCAGCCAATTAACCTTCGGTCCACCATTTCTTTACATTTAGGATACCATTACCACTATCGACTTCGACATTCATAACATAAAGCATTACCACCTCCATAACCTTCTTAATATCCTCAGAGGTCTCACATATCATTCATTCATTCATGACAAGGGTGCACTAAGCCTACCTAGTGAAGACATCTCATATAACATATCATTCATACTTATATCAAGTAAGGGACACAAGTCTACGAAACAAGCACAACATTTTTTCCCTTATCACATATAGCATATCTTTCTTTTAAGCACTTAGGAATGATCGTTATCTTCTTAATGTAATCATATACATTACTACAAAATGATAAATATAACCATTTTAGACTCATATAGTCAAGTAAGACAATCATCCATCAACTCTAAGACTACATATATAAGCACATGGTCATAGTCTAACATGATCACCTACATATCATCCATAGATCACATATACTTTCACATTGCTTAACATATATATACATATCATCATACATTAATTAATAAATAACCCAAATAGCCACATTACTTCAAGTAGATCCGACACGACCATGATCATAATATTGCATAATGTAACGCCGACAAGGCCACATCAATTGCAACTAAAGGACATAACAGTGCCACAATAAGTATACCATACCAATAAAAACATAATTGAATTATATATAACAAGAAAATAAGGGCATCTTACCACCATCACATCGTCCTATCTTCAATTCGATGCTAAATCATTCAAATTCAACACCATAAGTCCCTTACCAATGGCCACGAACAACAATGAAATATAGAAACTATGATAATCAATTAAACTAGGTCAATTCAATAGATATTCATACATAAAAGATAACATAGATATCAATTTAGCAAAATTTTTATATCATTAGAAAGCCCATACAAATCTACATCATAATTAATCAACATTATATCAATATAAAGTAACCCAAACTTAGTCAAAAATCTAGGGTTCATCAAATTTTGGATTCATAGGTAATTTATCTTAAAATAATCAATATATAATAAATTAAATCATTATTAAATGTTTAGAAATCATTAATGCAAGAGTCGATGGTAGAATCATGAAATTAGACAATTACCTTTAAAACTTTATAAAACATCTTGAGAATTGGGAATCCTTGATGAAATGCGTTTCAAGGCTCAATATCCATACCTTTATTAAGCTAATTATTCAGTTTTATGAAGAATCTACACTTAAAATGTCACACCAAGATCTTCCTAGATTTTTTACTTCAATGGAGTCTTTGGGAGTTCTTAAGGGATTTTGAGGTTTTTATTTCAACGAATGAATACCCAAAAGACCCTTAATAGACCCCCATTACTTTTGCTTGGAAGTAGGGTGAAATTACAATATCACCCCTGAACTTACAATGAGACAACGCATGATAAATGACCTATCAACGGTTGGACAATCGACGGACCATTTGTCCACAAAGGAACCTTCCTGTCTTTCCGTTTGTTGGGTCAGAAACTTGTCGACGTTTAATTTTCACCCAAGACTAAGTCTCCATCGAAAAAACCCATCATCGGGCTATCGATTAGCCCACGAGATGTCGATGCATCCATCATTTGGGGCTGCCTTGGAATGCCTTGACACCAAGTTTTAGGTCATTCCTCAAGGACCCTTGGTTGGTCCTTGGGGATGTTTTCCCGGACGTTTCAAATCCAAATATGATAATCTATGAGATTAGCACCTCTAAGATGTATTTCATACAAAACAAACACATAAATCCCGAGAAAACATGCCTAGACACACACAAAGTAATTTCGAGGCATATTATTCAAACGTAATGAGCGTTCTTGGACGTTGACCTCCAACTCCATGAAACATGACACACTGCCTATACATGCTATAATAACTCATTTAAGGATCTTAAAACTCATGAATCACATATAAACACATAAAACCATATATGAGGCACATAGGTGACTTAGTCGTTAAACTTCTTATCGTCCCTTGACGTTTGACTTCCAATGCACCTTATATTTTAGCTACTGAATCTATACGATATCTTAGATCTATTTAGGACGTTGGACAAAAAATATTGACATGTTAGGCTCTAGTTCACCTATGTCATTTTTGGTGTCTTACTGTCCCCAACATGGACAACATTCGTCCTCGAATAACACATGCCACTCTCCAAACACTTCTAAGAAAAGATATTTAAACTAGAAGCTCATGAACATACCATATAACAGCAGATCAAGAAGAAAACATCAATTCCCATAGCAAAGAAATTTACCACACAACAAGAAACTAGAAAACACTTCTATAATCATTATTCTACAAAAACTCACACCTTATAGTCCAAATAGTAAAAAATTATTTTATATTTAATATAATACTCATATACATTAGTTATAACAACATTACAACAATTTTAGACCAAAGAATCAATTAGTCACTTTCAAATTTTTTTTTACAGTAAACAGTTTTAATGCTACAGTGATTTTTACCAATTTTTAAAAAATGCATCTTTTAGGCAATTCATGATAAAAACATGCTAATATGCAAAGTAATATCATATAAACACATGTTTCAATATAATCATGAGTTCATAAAATACAGAATGCAAAAAGTTAATGAAATTCAATTTTAACAAAACTCCTAAATATCATTCACATGCAACATGATTTTATGTCATTCAATCCCATTTACTAACCAAACTCCCAATCTTATAAGGAACTCATATTACCACAAATAACGAGAAATTACTAACATCATCATCACTATTATTCTCATCCGGCTTTGATCCTCTTGACCGGAGTGCATAGCAAAAGCCTGTTTATTGGAGCATGTTCCTTTGGGGCACTAAGTGCAACCTGCTTACTCTACCTTCCTCTAGCTTCAATAGTAGGACAATATATCACCTTATGATTATCCTTACCACAACAATATCAACCACTAGTAAAGGCTAGAAAATTCCCATAGTGCCTCTTTACACAAGTGACACTTTTCGGCTTTTCATTTTGATAACAACCTCCTTTCTTAAGTTTAAGCCCTCTTATTAACTTTAATTTGCTAATGATCCCTAGAACCACACATTTTGAAGTTTCTAGCCATCCTCTTTAGTTTAGACTCTTCAATTGATTTTGCATACACCATGAGTCTAGCTACAGTCATATCATCATGTAACATCTCCGTACAATATTCTTCCCTTACGAAGTCGGCTACCCCCATCATAAAGCAAATCATTTCATCCCTTGGATTTGCCAAAAAAGAGGGAGAATATTTGGAGAGCTTAGAGATTTTCAAAGAGTATTCCTCAACACTCATATTACCTTGCTTGAGATTGATAAAATCCTCTACCTTAATTCCTTCATCTCACGGGGAAAGTACTTACCAAGAAAAATTTCTTAACTTCTCCCACTCTATAGGATCCGTCTACTCCGGCCTATTGCCTTTCCATTGTGTGTTCCACACTTGATCCACATCCTTCAATTGGTACAAAGCCAACTCCACTTTCTCCCTAGATGTCACCCTCATAGCATTCACTATCTTCTATAGCTCATCCATAAACTCAAAGGGATCCTCTCCACCTTAAAGCAAAGAAATATAGGAGGATTCATACTCACAAAATCTCTCAACCTATAGGTCATAGTGCTCTCCACCACATTCGCCTTAGGCACCATACTGAAATTCTCTTTAACAGTTACTTCTCGGGCTAAATCAAGCAAAGCCTATCTAATGTCCCTCTTACTCATCTACGGAGATCATTACCTCCTCCATCAATAGGGACTTGATCACCTTGAGAACAATGGGAACCTTGTTCACCTTCCTCAACATGAGGAGGAATCTCCTCTTGCACCTCATTCTCTTCAACTCTTCTGGCTGGTGCCTTCCTCGTATTGATCTTCCTAGAAAAACAAGGAAAAAATAAGATAAGAGTACTTATATTTTGTACTCTACGACACAACATAGGAGTAGAAAAGAAGGAAAACGCTATCTTCCTATAGCCTCTCGCCCATAAATGTGTTGCGACTCACAGCGATGTTTCAAACTCTTTTAGTTGTGACTTTATGTGACTTTTCTATTCCTAATACTACTTTCACAAACCTTGATCTAATACCAAGATTGTCACATCCATAAACCACACCCTAGAAGATAACGGCAATCTCGGATTGCAATCGGCGTAGTGGACCTCTCGGAGCTCTTGTACAAGCCCTTACATATCATTCATCGCATAAACATAGTTAAAAGTAGTGCGAAATTAAAGATTTTCACATAACATAGTCTTTAAAAACTCTTTTGAATAAACAATAGGAAATACTAAGTCTCAATCTCATCATCTTATGACAAAAGAATACTTGGGACGCGGCCCACATTTCAAAATAAAAATATAGATATACTTAGTCTATTACAATACTTTGAATTGAAAACATAAAAGACATATATGCCTTCCAGTCAAATGTGGACGTACTTCAACTTTTCTTGAAAGATACTATGGTCAAAATCTTTCATTACAAAAGCACCTCACCTACCAAGAATTATATAGAGACATAAAAGAATGGAGTTAGTAAAACCACATGTACTAAGTATGCATTATGCATAAAAATCATAAAAACGGACTTTTATTAAAAATATGCATCTTGTCATTTAAAAATCATATTATAATCATATGAACACATTTAACAAATTAGAAACACATAATATAACATTTAAACAAAATCCAAATTTTAGAGGTCACTTTACAGTAACTTCTTTCACTGTAAAATTACTTCACGGTACACTGAAGTTACTTATTATTCACTTTAGACACCCTTTTATAATGTAATCATCTCACTCAAGGCTACCCTAAGATTCACTTAAGTCACACATAGAGAGACCACCCATACCCCCTCTCTAAATGTGCCCAAACGGCCCTTTGAATTACTTATAATGAGTCAGAAACACACTTCAAGACATAGAACATATCAACACATAGACACTATGACATTTCCTCATTAAAGGCTATCTACAGACTTACTTAAGTAGATGAAGAATATAACGTCCATGATTGACCTCTTGAAGACTACCTAAATAATCCTTAAGAATTCTTATGTTTTGATTATGTCCACAAAATCAACATCTATGAAGAGTCATTCTTAAGATTCATCTAGGTAAGATACAATGTGACCATTCCAATGCCCCATTCACACATTAACTAGATAACCCTTAACTACTCTAGATAGGTACTTATTCCATTTACATACTTCATAACATAAGTCATTAGTTCATTAAGACTCATAAATCGCTTAAATGACATTCAGGTAATGGTCTTAGATAAGACCTAGGAACTCTAACTAACACCTTCAAATCATATTGTGCAATGTCTAAATAGCATCCCATTCCACTACCTAAACTTCATAGAACTTCTCTAAGCTTAGTAAGTATCCCACATGATGAGAATAGACATTAATTGACATATAAAAGGATAGCAAGACATGGAATATCGATTTCTAACCTACTTTGATAACAATGTTCTACTATCCAAGGGTAAAACTAGGACACATCCCATGTAGGCGCACAGTTAAGGAATCTGAAGGGCTTTTATGCACTCTAGTCTCATCCTCAAGTAGAGGTACATTGTACTCTAGTATAATTCTCAAGTAGAGATACTTCCCATTACATAATCACTCGGTGCTATACTTGGTTCTCATAGAGTAATTGACATTAAATGATCACATGAAGAGGTTTATTTATCTAGTTTATAACCCAAACACATTCACCCTACCAAAGAGTTTCACTGGGGCTACCTTCCATGGTGAGTAAGATATCTTAAAATCTGACTTCCCTAAGGATTAATATGATGCCATTCCATCGAATTAACTTTAAATCCATCATTTTTTACGTGAAGGATAACATGACGGCTCTCGACTTCAACATTCATAACATAACCTTTACAAAGTACGTGACCTTCTTAACATCCTCTAAAGTCTCACATATCTGTCTTTCATACATGACAAAGATGCCCTAATCCAACCTAAGACATATTTTATTCACATATAATTCATATATATATATATCAGGTAAAGGACACAACTCTACCATACAAGGCACTAGATTCTTTTCCCTTATCAAATATAGCATATCATTCTTTTAAGAACTTAGGAATGACTATTATATTTTTAAGCTAATCATATTCATTACTACAATATCATCAATATAACCATTATAGACTCATATAGTCAAGTAGGAACAATCATGCATTAACTGTAAGGCTATTCATATAAGTACATAGACATAGTCTAAAATAATCACCTACATTATATCACTAGATCACATATACTTTCACATTTCTTAACATGTAGATAGATATAATTATACTTAACACAATAAACTACACAAATATCAAGATTACTTCAAGTAGTGCCGACAAGTCCATGATCATAATATTGCATAAAGTAACGCCGGCAAGGCCACATAAATTGCAAGTAAAGCACATAACACCGTCACCATATGTGGACCATACCAATCATAAAATAATTGAAGTATAAATAACATAAAAATAAGGGAAATAGGTAGCTTACCCTCAGCACATCCTCATCACTTCAATTTGATGCTAAATCTCCAAATTCAACACCATAAGACCCTTACCAATGTCCATGAACAACAATTCAATGTACAAACTATGGTAATCAATGATACTAGGTCAATTCAATAGATATTCATCCATCTATTATTACATATATTTCAATTGAGCATAATTCTTAAGTCATTAGAAAGCCCATAGTTATCTGCATTATAATTCATCAACATTATATATAAATATCAAGTAACACAAACATTGTAAAAAATATAGGGTTCATCCAATTCATGGGTTTATAGGTAATTTAGGTTAAAATAATCAATACAACATCAACTAAATCATTATGCAATGTTTATAAATCATGAATGCAAGAACCCATGGTAGAATCATGAAATTGGACAATTGAACTTGAAAACTTTAAAAAATATCAATTCAAATTGGGGCTCCTCGATGAAAAGAGTTTCAAGGATAAATATACATCCTTTTATGAATCTTATTCTTCCCTTTTATAAATAATATCCATTCAAAACGTCACACCAATCTCTTCCTTGATTTTTGATATCAATGGAGTCATTGGGAGTTCTTAAGGGATTTCTGGGTTTTAATTTGGAAGAATGAAATATCTTAGTGTTAAGCACTTATAAATATGTTTAAAATACCTAATATATCCATAAATAAACTCCAATACTCATATTTGTAAGTGGGGTGAAATTACAATAACACCCCTCAACCTATAGTGAGACAGCGCAGGAAAACAGGCCCATTCATGGTTGGATAGTTTACAGACTGTTTATCCACAAATGTATCGTCCTTTCCTTCTGTTTGTTGGGTAAGAGACTTTTAAATGTTCCCTTATCCCCCCAATACTAAGTCTCCACCGATGACACCCATCGAGGGGGCGTCGATGACCCATGAGTCGTCGATGCCTCGGTCGTTTGGGGCTGCCTGGGACAGTCTTAACACAATGTTTTAGGTCCTTCATCAAGGAACATTGGTTGGTCCTTGGGGATGTTTTCCTGGACATTTACACCACAAACATGATCTTATATGAGTTTAACTCTAACATGAATTTATCCGAAACAAAGAAGTAAAACTTAAAGAAGCATGCCTAGACACACACAAAGTCATTTCAAGGCACATAATTCAAACGTCATAGATGTTCGACCTCCAACTCCATGAAACCTTACACACGGCATATAAATGATATAATATCTCATTTAAGGACCTTAAAAGCTATGTAATCACACATAAACACACAGAACAACATGTGAGGCACATAGGTGACTTAGTCGTCGAACGTCTTAGTCGTCCCTTGACGTTTGACTTCCAATGCACCTAATACTTTAACTAATTCCTCTATACAATATATTAGACCTATTTAGTACCTTATACCATGAATACAAACATATTATAATCTAGTTCACCTATGTCATTTTTGGGGCCTTACACCAACCCATTTCGCTATCTCATAAGGGCGTACATACCGGGGACTAACCTTCTTTTTTTTATCAAATCTCATCAACCCTTTCATGGGTGAAATCATCAAGTAGACCCTATCACCTAATTCAAATTCAAGGTCTCTTCTTTTTGGCATAAGATTTTTTTCCAAATATAGGTTGTGTTCAACCTATGCTTTATTATCCACACCTTCTCTAAGGCATCGAGGATTATCTTGGGACAAAGGAGTGAATAGTCTCCTACATCAAACTACTAAACTGCAGACGTACACCTCCTACCATAGAGTGCTTCAAAAGTTGCCATGTAAATACTTTAATGGTAGTTATTATTGTACGAGAACTCTATCAATGGTAAGTGATCTTCCCAATCACCCCTAAAGACAATAACGCGAGTTCTTCACATATCTTCTATGGTTTTGATGGTACGCTCCGCTTGACTATCTGTTTGAGGATAAAAAGTGGTGCTGACTTTCAGTTAAGTACCTAGCCCTTTTTGTTAAGACTTCAAAAAACGAGAAGTGAATTGGGCACCTTTATCCGAGATGAAGGACAAAAGGATCCCATGGAAAGTCAAAATCTCATTTAGGTACAACCTAGCATACTCCTTCGACGAATAAGTATTCAAGATGGGAATAAAATTGGAAATTTCAATCTATCTACAATAACCCATATTGAATAATTTTTTTACTATGTTTGAGGAAACCCCATATTAAAATCCATATTGATATCTTTCCACTTCCAAGTAGGGACATCCATTACTTAAGTCAAATCATCCGGTCTTTTATGTTCGGACTTAACTTGTTGTTGATTAGGACATTTGTCCACAAACTCCACTATACAACTTTTCAAACCATCACACCAATGGATCTCTTGAATATAACACTACATTTGGGTGGCACCCATTGATATTCTCTTTCTTATCCTCGGGTACATAGACTACAATACCTAATGACATTCGACTTAGATCATCCGCAACCACATTGGCCTTTCAAGGGTGATAAAAAACACTCATGACGTAATCCTTCAAAATATTCAACCACCTTTTTTGTCGTAGATTAAAATCCATATTGAAGACTTTTCTGGTGGGTGAAAACATCTAGATGTACCCCATACAAGTGTTGCCTCCATATTTTCAAGACAACAACTACAACCACTAATTCAAGTTAATGAGTTGGACAGTTCTTCCGATACACCTTCAGCTTTCTAGAGGCATATGCTATCACCTTACAATGTTGCATGACGACACAACCCAAACCTACTTGAGAAGCATCACATACACTATCCACCCTTGGGTACCATCCGATAAAGTCAACACCGTAGTGGAGCTAAGCTAATCTGTTTACTTTTTGAAGCCTGTTGCACAAGCTTCCGACCACTGAAACTTAGCATTCTTCGGGGTCAAGGTTTTCAAAGGATAAAGAATGGATGAAAGCCCATCAAAATGTCTGCTATAATAACCGGCTAATCCCAAGAAACATCTAATATTTGTTGAGTCAAAGGTATAGGCCAATTCTTAATCGCTTCTGTTTTCTTCGGATGTACCTTACTACTCTTACTTGAGATAATGTAATGAACAAATGCAACCAATCTCAACAAAAATTAACACTTAATATATTTAGCAAAGAGTGGATGCTTTTTGAGGAGTTGAAAAACTACCCTCAAGTGACCAATCCTCTCTCTTATAATACACCAAGATATCATCTATGAAGACACTTACAAAGGATTCAAGGTAATTCCAGAACACTCTATTCATAACGTCCATAAAAGCAATTGGGGCATTAGTTAGACCAAATGACATTACAAGGAACTCATAAGGACTAAAATTCATTCAAGGTATGTCTTAACCTCTCATCCTAAGTTGGTGATACCCGGACCCCCAATCTATTTTAGAAAAGTAGCTTTCCCCATGGAGTTTATGAAACAAATTATCGATCCTAGGGAGAGGATACTTGTTATTTATTGTAACATTATTTCGTTAACGTTATTCAATGCACACTGGAGAGACCTGTGAAGAAATACTATTCTGTATTAAACCTTTGTCTAGTATGTCTTTAGTTTGAATCTTAAGTTCCTTCAACTTGGTCGGAGACATCCAGTTAAAAGGGATTGAAATAGGCTTCGTATCCGACAACAATTCTATGCTGAAGTTTATTACCTGATGGGGAGGAATTTGGGGCTAGTCATCATGGAAGACTCTCGAAAAAGTATTCACTGCGGGTACCAACACTAAAGAAGGAACCTCGTAGTCAACGTCCTTGACCCTTACAATATGTTAGAGACACCCCTTAGAGATCATCTTACATGCTTTTTGAAACGAAATTATTTGATCTCTAGGGATTGAGTTACCTCCCTTCAATTTTATGATGAGTTTATTGGTAAATTTGACCTTAACTACGCTTGTTCTATAGTGAATAGAATCAAAATAATAATGCAACCAACAAATAGCCAATATGACATCAAAGTCCAACATATCAAGTTCTACTAGATAAACCAATATAACTCTTTTGGGCAATGATATGGGACAACTCGTATAGACTTTTTTAGCAATAAAGGAGTCACCCACTGGGTTATTAAATGGAAAAGTTTTAACTAAGATATCGGGTATCATATAAAACTTTTTAGGTACTTAGGTAGTTACAAGTGATAAAGTGTAACAAGGGTCTAATAAATCATAGACATCAATAGAAAATACTTGTAACATACCGATTACTATATTAAGATAATCTTCTAGATCACCCCTAGTGCGGAGAGTATATAAAGAGTTCTTCTTAGGAGTAACGGGATTAGGACCGCTTGCTTGTGCTTTTTTATTCTCCTTTCCTCTATCCATAATAACTATACATCTCTATCTTATGTAAACACTTTCCACAGCAAAAATATTATCCATTCCCAACAAGCATTCACCCATATTCTTTGTACCCCATTTGGTACAAGTAGGTTTCTTACTAGGTGAATTTAAACTTTTCCCCTTGGAGACCTACGGTGAGAAACTCTATCCTTACTCGTCTTTGTATATTTAGTAGGAACTTTGTAGGAGAATATCTTATTGAAATTACGCTTGTGTTGAATTTTGAACTTACCCATAGAAATACCTTCTTTATAAGACCTTGCTCTCTTAACATCCCTATTCTCCATGTTGATCATACTCTCCTCAACTTGTTGATCATGAACCATCGAACAAGAATTGTCTATGTTGTCATGATGCATCGCCGAACGACACTCTTCCACAAGATCATCAAACATATTATTAAAAAATAAGTCATTTTATGCATAGTATTCGACACAAAAAAGTACCATATTTAGAAAACTTAGTGAATTTAAAAGATTCTTCTTGGACACTAGTACCTCTTTAATGAAGGTTTGTGAAATCATCTACGTTTTCCTCTATTTTATCCCTTAGGGAGAACCTATCAATAGAATCCCTCCTAAACACTTCCCAACTTATGGGACCCTCTCTCACAGTCCTATTGTCCCTCAATTGCGTGTACTAAGTCTGAGAAACATTTTTGAGTTGATATGCGGCAATCTCGGCCCTCTCATTTGAACTCACTCCCATCATACAAGATCTTATAGACCTTATCAAAAAAGTATAAGTAGTCTTCATTCACCTTATACAAAAATAACATTGGACAGTTCATCCTTGTGAAGTGCTGCGAGAAGCCATGGTACTAGCATTTTCGTTCACAAAAGGTTAAACTTCCAGTTTGCTTGAGCTGTCATGGTTCGAGCTTCAGTAGCTATGACTTGAGATTTAGTATTCATGGATTAAGCTAAGTTGATGGCACAAACCTTATCTCTCAAACTTTCACGGCGGGAGAATTGACCACTGCTTGGTCTCTTTGTGGATCATGTTCTTGAGGAGGAACTCGAGTATAATAAATCTCCTCTTCTACTCTCCTTGTGGTTTTCCTTCTAGTAGTCATAGCCTATTACCAAAATAAAAGGGTTAGAAGAAAAAGGACACATAGAGTTAACACTCTCGAGGCATGCCTTTCAGTATTACCAAAGAGGTTAGAGTACCATAAGCATCAGATAGCCTCACATTCATAAGTGTGGCAAGCCTCATTCTAATGAACAGGACTCTACGTAGACGTGGTTTAGTGAGATGTCAATCCTAATATTAAAAAACCTCATGATCTAATACCATGTTTTTCACGACCAGGATCACCCCATAGACATAACCGGAGTCTTCGTCCTCGCAAAGGACTTAGACTAGACCTTAAAATTTATCAATACATATCATAGGTCGAGAAAACATGGAAAATTTTAAAAGTTTACATAATGAAGTATACTTTGACTTATCACTAATCATATATGAAGATTATATATACTCCTCGCTTATGAAGTGTAAATAGAATTCTCGTTTATGAAATATAGTCAGTTCATATGAAATAGTCTAGTGCTTGTCTAACATTTAACCATCTAACCGAAAATTACAATGTCGGGCATAGCCCATACACTAAAACAATATACCACATATAGGCCTACTACAATAGTTTCAAAATGAGGAAACAACAAGTGTCTTTGTATAGTAAATATCATAGGTAGAGTAGAATAATGGCAACATCGTCGAAGTTGAGGACTCATTAATAACATGGGAGTAGAATAATGGCAACATTGTCGAATCTGAGGACTCACCAATAACTTGGGAACAGTTGCAAGCCTTTCTTCAAAATGTACTTCTACACTTTAATGGAAAGAACATGAATTATTGTATAAATATAAAAAAAATGGGTAAGTACAAACTACATATACTGAGTATGGAAACAAATACAACCAAAACAATTGAATCATGCGAAATTGGACATTTTGTTCAAAATCATGCTATGTCACATTGAAAATCCTTTATGAACATAAAAGAGCATATACAAGTCAATGATCATAACATCTCTTAAGACAAGTTTATAATGAACACAAGACCAACATCATCATAAATTCATAATAACATGAATAGCTTGAAGATAAAGTGATAACAACAGTTCATGAACTATAGTTCATAACATCAAAGCTTACAAGACCCTTACTCACAATCCCATCCAAAGCCTACAAGTGCAATGCTAATGTGAAGACACATAACCAAACATAATAAAATAAACTAGGCAAGTGGTCATAAGCAATGTATACATCTCATATAATTTCATACCATGGATATTCATCATCATTTATAGAAACATACACCAATATTATGTTCATCACATAAAGACAACATCATGTAAGGTCAACAATATAAAATGTCAACATATGCATTTCATTAATAACACAAATACATAAGAACACCCTCCTAGGACTCCCCTCAAGTTCCAATTGTTCAATATATAGGTAAAATTCCATAACCTTAACCACACTAAGTAGAACAACTTAATTCACCCAAGTTAGTGTTCAATTTATTAATTTAATTCATTCAATTTACTTTCGGAGAATAATAACATTAACGTACAACAAACCATGTGATCTCAACTTGGAATTCGTTGTCGTGAAACTCTACATGGAAAGAAGATTCTCTACTTTCCAAGGTAGAACCAACACATGTACATAGCATTCTAGGTGTAGCTACTAGCCAGTTTTCCTATTGGGCAACATAGTTAAGGAATTAAGATATATATTGGAAATTCTCTTTATGCGCTATTGCATAATGACCTCCATCTCATGAAAACCATTGTGGACTTACCTTGCCTCATTGGAAGGGACACCTCTAATATCTAGTTCGCTTAGTGACAAGCTAAATTCTCCTTTTAAAAAATATCATTAAGTCTTTCTTAATTATTCAATTTTAAAATAGGCCATAAGATAACATCCTCTTGTGTTGCGTTATCATTGTTAGGATCGAATCCACACACATACTAGATGAATAAAGAACACAAGAACTTTAGAGAGAAAGAGATGAGAAATCTAGAGACAGAAAGAGAGAAACAATTATTTCATGGTAACACCACGTGAGTAAATATCCACAGCAATGGGGTATGTATATTAATAAATCAAAGTAATTTTTGTTATAGAGAATAAATAGAGAATATATAAATCAGGCTCCACAACCTAACAATTCTCCCACTTGGAGACTTATTCAGTCATCCAAAAAATACATTCTCAAAAAAACTCTCTTCATCATCAACATCTTTACCGCACCGCAACATCTGTAGCAGCAACTACAGAAGACCAACCGAGGTTTTGCATAATCCAGTTTCCCAACATCAACACATTTCGTCAACATGTCGGCCGGGTTCTTTGCACCCTCTATCTTATCCAAGCACGTATGACAATCCTCCACTGCCCTATGAGTGAAATAGTATCGCCTTCTGATGTGCTTTGTCTTTGAATGATAGACTTGATTTTTAACAAACTGTATGGCACTCTGGCTATCTGAGTAATGAATCTTCTCTCTCTGATTATTGCCCAATTCTTCCAGATAATCTGCCATCTATATCATCTCTTTCCCAGCTTCAGCTATTGCCGCATACTCATCCTTAGTAGATAAAAGAGAAACACACTTCTAAAGCCTGGATATCCAACTCACTTCTGCTCCACCTATGGTGTAAATGTACCCGGATGTACTCTTGCTCGAGTCCACGTCCTTACCATGATTAGCATCCTCAAAACCCTGTAGAGTCACCTTGCCTTTGCAAAAACAAAGTGAAATACTGGATGTACCTCTGAGATATCCCAGTAGACACTTCAAAGCATCCCAATGCTCTTTCCCAAGGTTTTCCATGTACCCGCTAACAACTCCCACTGCATGTGCTATATCAGATCTAGTGAAGACCATAGCATATATCAAACTCCAAACAAGTGAAGCATATGGAACAAATACCATATGATCAGTCTCCTCGAAAGTCTTTGGTGAGTGCTCTTTTTACAATTTAATGTGATTTGCTAATGGAGTAGTCCTGGGTTTAGCAACATAAACCCTGAATCTGCTCAGCAACTTTTCAATGTACAGCTCCTGAGATAGATTTAAAGTGCCAGCAGATCTATCTCGAGATATCTTCATCCCCAAAATGTGCTTTGCTGGACCCAAATCTTTCACCTCAAATGATGCAAACAACCTTCTCTTTAGATTGTTAATCTCCCTCATACTAGATCCTGCAATCAACATATCATCCACATATAAGAGTAGAAAGACATATGAATCAGTGTATTTCTTGAAGCAACAACAACGATCCTTTTTATCTTTGCAGAATCCACTCTTGGTCATGAAGGAGTCAAACTTCTTGTACCACTACCTTGGTGCTTGCTTTAGTCCATACAAGCTCCTAGTGAGCTTGCACACCATGTGTTCGTTGCCTGGAACCACAAATCCTTCCGGTTGTTGCATATTGATCTCTTTTTCTAGATCTACGTCTAAAAATTTTGTTTTTACATCCATTTGCTCTAGACGCAAATTCTCCGATGCAACAATACTCAAAAGAATTCGAATAGAGGTTAACTTCATAACAGTAAAATATTTCAAAATAATCAATACCTTTCCTTTGTGAATTACCTTTAACCACGAAATGATCTTTGAACCTTCTTTTGACATCTGGTTCAGTCTTGATTCTGAACACCCACTTGTTCATCAAAGCTCTCTTCCCTACAGGTAACTTAGTCAAAACCCATGTGTCGTTCTTTTGAAGTGACCTCATCTCATCATCCATGGCTTGCTCCCACTTGATCGAATCCTCCACCTGTAGGACCTCATCAAAAGACTCTGGTTCCCCCTCATCAGTCAGCAATAGATAGTGTAATGAAGGTTAATACCTATCTGGTCCCCTGATGGTTCTTGATGATCTCCGTAAAACCTGCTCAGGTGTAACATGCTCCACTTAAGATTCTTTAGTAGGAGTTGGTTGAGTATCTGCTTCAACAACTCTGGGTTACTCTTCTCCAACTCAACCTCAACTCCCACTTGCTTTGTAATCTCTAGAACCTTCTACTCTCTGTCCTTCTACAGGACAGACTCATCAAATGTCATGTCACAATGTCTCTGGATCTTTCTATTCTTGTCATCCAAAAACCTGTAACCAAACAAATCAGAACCATAGCCTATGAAGTAACACTTCACAGCCTTGGCATCAAGCTTGTCTCTCTCTTCTGGATAAACATGAACATAAACAGTGCAACCAAAAGTCCTCAAGTGTGAGTACATGAGTTCTTTTCATGTCCACACCTCCTCTGGAATCTTGAACCCTAAAGAGATTGTTGGTCCCCTGTTGATCAAGTCTGTAGTTGTACTCACAACATCCGCCTTAAATATTTTGGGCAGCCCAAAGTTTATCCTTATACTCCTTGCACGCTCATTAAATTCTCTGTTCATCCTCTCAGCAATTCCATTATGCCTTGCCTGACCTGGAACTACTCTCAACAATCTTATTCCCTCAGCTGTACATAATGCCTTGAAATCTGATTTGTCATACTCTCCTCCATTATCAGACCTTAGGCATTTGAATTTCAAATCGGTCTGATTCTTAACTTCAGTTTTCCACTTTTTGAAAGTTGCAAACACATCTGACTTATGCTTCAAAAAGTAAACCCATACCTTCCTACTGGAATAATCAATGAATGTAACATAGAATCTGGATCCTCCAAGTGATGATACTGGAGATGGTCCCCAAACATCTGTATGGACCATTTCCAACCGCACTTTCTTTGGATATATAGGAGTCTTTGTGAAGCTTACTCTTTTCTGTTTGACCATAACAAAGCTCTCGCAAAGACCCAGATCAACAGACTTCAAACCTCTAATGCTTCTTTTGCAATCAGCATCTTCATTCCTTTAACACTCATGTGTCCAAGTCTGTTGTGCAACAAACATGAACCGGAAGCACCTTCAGCAATAGCGTCCAAGTTAATACACCCTGCAGTGGTGTACAAGGTTCAAGATTTGGTGCCACGAGCTACTACAATAGCATCTTTCACAATCTTCCACGAACCTTTCCCAAACTCTACTGCATATCCCGTGCTATCCAACTGACCAATAGAGATCAAATTTTTCTTGATCCCAGGAATATATCTAACATCCTCCAATGTCTACCAGGTTTCCGAGGTGGTCTTTATGCAATCATTCCCCTTTCCTTCAATCTCTAAGGCTTTATTATCAGCAAGATATTCCTTTCAAAAGTTTCCAGATTTGAAATTTTTGAACAACTCCTTTCTTGGAGACGAATGTAATGATGCACTAGAATCCAAAATCCATGATTCAACCGGCATGTTCACACAAAGGATTACAGCATTCCCAATGTCCTCTACTGAATTTACAGAATCATTATCATCTCCAAATTTCAGATTCTGTTTCTTCTTTGTCTTTGTACAGTTCATCCAAAAGTACCCTTTTTCTCAAAAATTCCAATAATTCACGTTTGATATGTTCATGGATTTTCCTCTATTCTTTGATTTTTATCAACCATGTTGATTTTGGCCTTTTGTATTACTTCTCCCCCGTTGGTCAACGCTTAGAGAAATTCCCAATGAATCTCCCACTTCTCCTTTGCGAAAACTTTTGCTAAGAACAACATCACGGATTTCATCAAACTTCAGTTTCGAAAATCCACAGGAACTGCTAATCGCAGCAACAACAGTCTCCCAAGACTCTTGAAGAGAGGACATCAAAATCGATGCCTTAATTTCATCTTCGAAATTAATATCCACATAATTGAGTTGACTCACAATCATATTGAACTCGTTTATATGAGCAGAAACGGAGCCATTCTCAGACATCTGTAAATTGAACAATATATGCATCAAATATACCTTGTTCATCGCCTATGGTTTTTCATTCACGTTTGACAGTGCCTTCAACAGACCGGACATAGTATTCTCCTTCACAATGTTGAACGCTATGTTTCTTGACAAAGTCAACTCGATCAACCCTAGAGTCTGGCGATCCTTGATTTTCCACTTTTCCTCCGTCATGGATTCGGGATTCACCCCAGTCAATGGTTCATGAAGATCTTTCTAGTACAGATAATCTTCGATCTGCATCTTCCAGAAACTAAAATCGGATCCATCAAACTTCTCCATTCAAAGCTTTGAACTATCCATCTTCAGTGATCGTGTTTAATCTCTTTAGCTTTGATGGCAGTTGTTAGGATTGAATCCACACACACACTTGATGAATAAAGAACACATGAACTTTAGAGAGAAAGAGATGAGAAATCTATGGCGAGAAAAAAATATTTCGTGGTAACACTCCATGAGTAAAATTCCGTGACGATGGGGTATTTTTGGTTACAGAGATTAAATATAGAATAAATAGTAAAGCCTAAAACATAGGTCGGGACACTGCACTGAACCCCTCCTTCGGATTAGATACTCCCGCCCCCCATAACCCCCTGGCAACCTCATCGCGGAGGTTAAACCGCGTAAACAGTTATATATATAAATCAGGCTCCACAACCTAACACTCATACCACTATAAAAATCTCACAATTCAACATACTCATAACATGCATTCATATTCATCATATAATCATCTTTCTAATCTATTCACATATTATACTTAATACAAACATCGCCATCAACAAATAATAACTATTATTGAAATACATAACTCATGATGATAAAAGTCTCACAAAATAGCTTCAAAAAGCTCATTCAAGATCTCACCCACAATTCTACAATATTAATACATCAAACCACTCATCATCATCATCATCATAAAATATTAGGTAATTACACAATAACATATTAAATTCAAACATCCCTAATCATAAGTGCAATTCATAAAAAGGGTTAGGGAATACATTTTATTCATGGATTCTTTCATAGAACTATGTCAAAGAATAATCACTAAAACAATATACCAATTAAAAATAATTACCTATAAATATAAACAAAAGGAGCTAAACATTAAATCAATTTGAAAAACAATTCACGAAATTCGATTAAACAAAAGGTTAAGACATCTTTGAAATCCAATTTTGAAGAGACTTCTTGGGAAAGAGATAAAAGGAGTGAATAGCTTCCATACCTTAGGATTTGTTGAAGAATTATGCAGAAAATCTTTAGTCTTGAAGCCTTTGTGAACCTTGAAGATTGGTCTTCAATGGTGGTCTTTGGAATAGAGAGAGAAACAAGAGGGAAGTTGTAGAGAATTATGTTTGGGAATTAATGGGGCATTGAGTTTAGTTAATGTTGTTTAACTCTTTTGTAGTCCCCAAATAACCTTATTAAAAACAACTTAACCCTTAATTGATTGAATAAATAACTAACAAATTATTCTAACTTAATCCAATACTCAATAGTGAACTCGAACCTTAATCGATGACTGCCCGTCCACACTCTATCGAGAAGATCATAGACCGTAATGGCAGTCCATGGTTTTGGTCAGAGACTACTTTTTTTAACCTTCTTGGGATTTGTCTATGTCCCCACCTATAACCACAATCGACGGGTCATTGACCCATCGATGTCTTGTCGCTTGGTTCATCGACTACCACTGTCAAATGAGAGTTTTTAGGGTCAAATGCATGGGTCATCATAAAGAAACCTTATGGTGGTCCTTGGGGAGTCATACCCAAATGTTTTGACCTAAACATACTCTAATATATGTTCCATAACTTACAAAAAATTTTTACTTAATTAGGACTCTTAAACCCCATTGAATAACACCACGACACATTAGCTCTCCTATAACAACTCTTTGAATGTCATAGTCGTTCCTTAACGTTTTGACTCTTACACTTCCTAATTTGTTTAAACAAATTAATTTTTACTTAGAACCAATATTTTAAGGATTAGTGTATCTAGTGACACTTAAGACTAAGTCATTGACTTTAAAAGTGTTACAGATATTCTGAAGGACCACGGACAACTAAATGGTCCGTAGAGCTTGACACGAGTCGTGAAGTTGGTCGTGAAAGAGACTTGACAGACATTGAGGTTTAGGTAAATTCCAAACTATAATATATTTCTACATAAAATTATTTAGGTGGCCCATTACCAATAAAATTAAAGGTATTTGAGTCCTCTTTAATACACAACCACGTTTTGCTCATTCCGAGCAATCATTAAAAAGTTATGATTATTTTAGTGAAGACTTATCGGGTGGAGCATCTTCACGGACTACTTGGCAGGTTTTTGTGCTCTAGAAGGACTTGATGAAATTTCGTCAGTTTTATTTGAGGTTTTATCCCCCCAAAGTCGCTAGTTGAGCACCACATACATCTAAATGGTATGTGAATATCCATACGTACCGTGCAATTATAAGTGAAGAAACTTCTTGGACATAGAGTTTAGTCTAAAGTTTAAATTATCATATCGTTCATCACAAAATTAATTAGGTGGAACATGACCTATCAAATTGAATATCTTTGTATCATGTTTTCAATGCCACAAAGTTTTCTTTATCCCAAGCGCGAAGTAAAAATTATGCCTATATTAGTGAAGCCCTATAAGGAAGGGCATCTTCACAAGATGCTAGATGGTCCTTGGTCATCATGATAGCCCGTGAAGATTGTCTTGAAATTACTTTCCTAGCATTTAAGTCAGAGTCCAATTGATCGTTTCCCATATTGTGTTGTACTTAAACTACGTCGTTTACGGTTGAATCTACATTAGTTTGCTCTTTCTACACTTATAAACTAGGTAGAAACTATCTAAAAGTCTCATTATCATAAAATAAACTAACTTATAATGGAAAAAATATAAAGAGTCAATTGTTTCTAACAAAAACAAGAAGAGTTTTTTGAAGTTCATTCGGAAATTCAAAATATTTCTCGATTTCTTTTTTCACCGTATTCGCGGAATTTCACTATTGGGTTCCTTTCACCCATTATGTTTCTAAAATTCAATCCGTTTTTGGATTTCTTATAAATTGTTCAAACCTAGGTTTTTCATATTTTAATATATATTGTGATTTTAGAATTTATATTTTTCATTATATAAATAACTTGTTTCTTCGTTAATTAGTTTAGTTTCATGCATAGAACTCACAGCCCTATATTGTGTTTATTTCCCATACTTCATGAATTATACTTTCTAGGCTAATCAAACAGAAATTCATGCTTCAAAATTCAAACTTATTTTATTTATATATATGTCGATTTTTGAAATAGTATATCATTACTTTGAGATACTCAGTATTTCTGTGCCTTCAATAACCGAGTAGGACTATGTTTTAGCATACGCTTAAGTTCTAGGACTATGTGGCTGCATAGATTTCTAAGTCCCTCTATTTTATGGCGAGTGTACATCGAACTTAATTTTTATCTCATGTGGTTTATATAGGTTAAAAATACCTCCCTAAATTAAGATTCTTATTGAATTTAGCATTTTTAAGCATTTACGTCAATATACAATCATCTTCATGATTAGTACTTTGTCATTGTATCAAGTTTAGTTTTTCAATTGTACTTCGGTACTATTTATTCTTTGTTCAGCTTATATATATATATATATATATATATATATATTATTTAGGTTAGCATATTAATATCTTGGAAGCTAAGTATATTCAAAGTATTTACACATACTTTTGCACTACATCGTGTTATCATGTAGGTGCAGGGATTCAACATTCTGATCATTATTAGTTCGACTCCTAGTAAAAATTTAGTAGTGTTAATCTAGATGACCTAGTAATTTACTGATTTTAACTTTACGCCTAAGTGTCAAATAGATTGCCTAGCGTTTTCCAACAAAGCAGTAAGGAGAGTAAGTGAAAGCACAATATTTTCTATGGAACCACCATGATCAAAAGGTTTAGAAAACAACAACCTCTACCCCAACATGATTTAACTCAAACTTCGTTAATTCATTAAGCCTCAAAAGAAATAGTGTACAAACTTTACAACAAACCGAAACATCAAGTTTGCATTTAGATTAAAACTCTTGTAATCCTAGTAACAAATTCTAATTCCTAAGCTTCAATGCAAAAATCCTAAGGATATGTTCCCGACTCTTCCATTTATTACAGCTTGAAGATAACACTCCTAGGTCAGTTTATTACTCACTGAAGTAATATTAAATCAAGATTCATTCACAACAAAAAACACCTAACACATATGTCACATCCGGGAATAGCCCCTAGAAGTATTAGGTGTTGTCCTCCTGTTTGTGGAGTAAGACTAGCCTCTTAACTTACATCATTACATTCATAGGTCAAAAATTAGCGAAAAATTCAAAATTTTCATTACTTCTACTCATAGGTTTACATAAACCTCTGCATACACATAATATATATATATATGTGTGTGTGTATGTGTGTGTATGTGTGTGTGTGTCTGTGTGTGTGTATATATATATGTATGTATGTATATATACTTCTAGTATACATAGACCATTCGTAGAGAAAAATTACTTAACCTTCTACTTTTATTCCACATTGTTATATACAGAACATAACATAGTCATAATAGTCATCTCATATCATAACCATCTAATAAGAATGTAAGAACTTCGACATAACCCATACATCAATGAAAGAATTCCTCACATGGGATATACAATGTGTCATACTAAATGGAAAGGAAAGAAACATAGAAGTCTTAAACTCAAAACAACTCCATTAGCTAGATATTGGCATTACCCTCAGAAAGTGAGGACCTACCCTACTTGGATGATCAAGAGATCCAATCCTTCTTCCAGTCTTATTCAAAATAGGACTTCAACGAGAGGAACCTAATATTTTTGGGAAAAGGATGAAATGGGGTTAGTACAGCACTTGTACTAAGTATGTGACCATATGCACACATACTTTGAAATCATGCTAGGAAAAGGGACATTTCAGAAAGATATGCAATTTACTTTGAAAACACTTCTGCATGTTCAATTAGACCATACCTACCAATAGGACATATTCATAAGGTCATAGCTATGCTGATCACAAGAAATATAACTTCAATTCAAGTCAAGTCAACACGCATAGCATATAGTTGAATACATAGCCATAAATCTCTATCATCAATTCTTAATAGTAACAAGCATGACTAAGAGTACATTTTAACATTAGGAAACCAACACAATTACCATGAACCCTTATCAAGTAAACAAGTGCAATTACAAAGCAAGGCCTAATAAAGTTACTCAATCATGTAACCCAACAAGAATCATCACTAATATCGTACATCACATATCAAAACATTTAAGAGTACATAACTCCATACTTTAAAAATATAGACCATTACACATTCATAATTGCACCAATGAACATATAATAATAATAACGTGCAAGTTCATCATATATATGTCATATAGAATCATAAGCATTTTCATACATAACAACATCCTCCTAAGACTCTCTTCAAGGCTAACTAGTGCAATGTTTATGTAGAGTCAAATACCTCTACTTAGACTAAGCCCAACCCCTTAGGTAATCTTAGTTAGAGTTCAATCCTTTAGTTCATTTCACATTTTGGGAAGATCTTGCCCTAACCGACATATAGCACATGAGCTAATATGGAATCCGGTGTCATGGAACCTTACACCGAAAGAAGAAAAACTATATTTCAAGGTAGTACAAAACATGAACATAACAACTACGTGGATCAACTACCTAGTATTCCTATAGGGGAAACAAAGTTCAAAAACTAGTAGATATAGTTGGGACCCTCTTTACTAGGGGTGGGCATTCGGTATTTCGGTTCGGTTCGGTTTTTTTTGGTTTTTTTGGTTTTTGGTTTTTGTAAATTGCGTACCGAATACCGAACCGAAATATTTCGGTTCGATTCGGTTTTTGTTAATTCGGTTCGGTTTTTATTAATTCGGTTCGGTTTCTTTACGCAACATTCATTATAGTCTCCAATCTCAAGAGTACATTAGTGATCCTACCTTCCCTATGTGGTAAGGTACACTCGTCACTCTAGTTCGCTCAGTGCTAAGATAGAGTCCCTTTTTGAAATGTCGATAATGTCTTTACAAATCATTATAGCTTAATTTATGTAATAGCGTCTAACCCCTGTATAAACATCATCATCATCATCATCATAGCTGAATAATAATTGCTTGAATATTGTCCTTTCATTATAATTCATGTAGGTTAGGTTAGAATTTTGATATTCTCATATCATGATAAGGCACATTGGTAAATGATTCACCATCCTTATAATATTTACATCTTAAGCCAACACCTCACAGTCATATTCAAGAATTTTCAATTCAAGATCATACAATACTATCATTCCCAATACAAGGCATAATCCAATACAACATCATGAGTTTGTCACAATTAACAACAATTTGAAGTAAATAATAGGGATCACATAACTTACAAAGTCTCCTTCATAATTCATCATTAATATCTTACCGTCAACCCTTAATTCAACCCAATTATGTTATTTCATCATCATAAGTTAATGACCAACATGATAACAAGGTTGAAAGAAACATTATATCACAAAGACAAGATATTTAGGTAAATTTATATCATAACTCAAAACCTAGATCAACTTCTCAAGAACTAGCTTGATAGAACTACAATTAACCCTAATTAATTTATGATAAGTATAACATCATCATCTTGTAGTATTCAACCAATAACAATGTCCATTGAATCAATACGATATAATTCTTATCAAGAACAAAACGTAGGGTTAAGGGATATAAGTCATCTTCTACAAACTAGACCAGACAATCAGGATATGTCATAATTAGGTTGCAATACATGTTAATATATTCATAACATAAAAAAGAAATCATAAAAATAAATTCATAACATCAAATTCAAGATTGCATTAAACCCACTTGAAAACTCAACTTTTGAAAATCAATTTGATGGAACCCTTTGAGGAACAAAGTCTCAAAGGTGAATTAGATCTCATACCTTACTAATTGATGAAAATTTATAGTGAAACTTGAACATTTGCAGTCCTTAAACTTTCCCCTTAGGCAGTAAGCCTATATTTCAAAATTTTGAAGCTCTTTTCACATACCTTATTCCACGCAAATTTATTACTCCTTTGGGTCAAAGTACTTAATGGATATGCAATGGATGCAAAGTCATCCAAAAACCTCCGATAGTAACCCGCTAGACACAAGAAACTCCAAACGTCATTTGGAGTCAATGGTCTAGGCCAATTTTTTACCGTCTCGGTTATCCTTGGATCAACCTCAAATCCCTCATTAGAGATGATATGACCAAGAAATGCCACCAACCTCAACAAAAACTAATATTTGAAATATTTGAAGCACAATTAATTCATCTTCAGAACTTTTAACACCACCATCAAATGGTACATATGATCACCCTCATTTTTCGAATATACTAAGATGTCGTCAATGATGACAATGATTAATAAATCTAGGTAACTTTGAAACACTCTATTCATGAGATTCATACATGTTGACGTGTCATTTGAAAGACTAATGGACATTACTAAGAACTCATAGTGACCATACCTAGCCTTAAATGTCATTTGCTGCATATCCTCACCTCTCAGCCTAAGTTGGTAATACACTTGACCTCAAGTCAATCTTAGAAAAGTAGCTTGCACATCATAGTTGATCAAACAAGTCATCAATCCATTGGAGAGGATACATATTCTTAATATTGACTTTATTTATTTGGAGATGATCAATGCACATTCTAAGGGACCCATCATTCTTTTTCAAAAACAAAACCGGACCACCCGATGGAGAAATACTAGGTCTAATAAAAACATCATCAAGTAAATCCTTTTGTTGAGTATTAAACTCTTTCAATAAAAATGGGATTTGTATCTGCTAACAAGACGATACCAAAATAAATTTCCCGTTCGGGAGGAATATCATGAAGGTCATTAGGAAATACCTACAAAAATTTCCTTACTACGGGGACCAACTCAATGGGAGGAATTTCGGAGTCTAAATCTTCGACTCTTACTATATGACATAAACACCCTATAGAGATTATTTTGCATGTCTTCAAACAACAGATGATACAACACCTACGAATACAATTTTCCCCCTTCCACTCTAAAATGGGCTCATTCTTGAAATTTAAACCTCACAACCCTCGTTCTAAAATCGATAGAGGCAAAGTAAGCATGAAACCAATCCATACCAAAATTGACATCAAAATCAAGCATATAAAGTTCTACTAGCTAAACATATTGAACTCTATTGGGAAATATTAAAGGACATTTCTACCAAACCGTTTTTCAAAAACCGACTCACCTAACCGGGTAGACGCTATAAAAGGTTCATGGAAGATATCGGGCAAACTGTAAAACGTTTTGGCTACTAAGGGGTAAAAAATGACAGAGTACTACTGCGATCAAGTAAGGCATATACATTAATAGAGAATATTTTGAACATACTAGTCACCATGTTGGGAAAAGTCTCTTGTTCACCCATAGAGAGGAGACCGTAGAAGTGGTTCTTCTTCGGAGCCTCATTTGAACCACTTGTTTGAGCTTGACCACTACCCTTGTCTTGATCCCTCAAATTAGTACAATACTTTACTTTGTGCCCATTTTTAAACAACCAGCACAATTGTCCGTCCCTTTAAGACAATCACCATAGTGTTTCTTGCCAAACTTTCCACAAGTTGTCTTTTTCGGTTGATGAACTAGTACCCTTTCCATTATTAGATTTGGGTTTAGACACCCTATCATTCCTGGCCTTAGGAAACTCAGAAGGAACTTTATTAGAATCTCACTTCTAAAACCTATGTTGGTCTTGTATCTCTAGCTTTCCCTTTGAAAAACAACCATCAAAAGATCTTGCCCTCTTAGCATCTATACTCTTTATCTTATCCCTTATCTCTTCCACTTGTTGATCATGTACAATAAAACGAGAAATGTTCATGTTGTCATGTCACATAGGCGAATGAATCTTCTTTTGCAAATTATCTGACACCCTCATCACTAAAAGGCTAATTTCATCTCTAAGATGGTACACCAAAGAAGGAGCATATTTTGAAAATTTAGTGAATTTGAAGGAGTATTCATAAACACTCATACCTTTTTAGCGAAGGTTGATAAACTCCACCACTTCAGATTTTCACTTCTCCCTAAGAAAGAACCAATCAAGAAAAGCCTTCTTGAAAACTTCACATGTCACTGGTCCATCCCTTAACGACTTATTGTGCCCTCTATTGGACATACAAAGCTTGAGACACATCCTCTAGTTGGTAATTATCTAGCTCGTCCTTCTCACTAGTCAACAACTCCATAGCATACAGTATCTTTTAGATTTTTTCAGTGAACTCTAGGGGGTATTTTACAACCTTGGACAGGAGGCCATGGTATCAACTTTTTGTTGTGCTCGGGGTACAACCTACTGATTAGATTGGGCCGTCATGGCTTGGGCTTGAGTAGAGGTTGCTTGTGCTTGGGTAGTAACCGCTTGGGCCATTATCCTATCCTAACTAATTCAAAATCAGAAGTATAGCTTAGAATCATTGTTAAAAAATCTTTATTTGTTCTGCAATATTATATATGGGAAGTCGAGCTTATTAGTAGGGATTTTATTTTTTAATCACCATTGTTATTTAGTATTCTTCATATATTAATATCATGTAAAGTTTGAGCAATATACTATTGCAGAATCATTCTCTTCTAAAACTCTTTAATGTATCAGTGATCAAAATTTCATCAATTAATCTACATTTTTTTCTCCCATGGCATCCTCTAGAAAAAATAATATTACTCACTTTTCTAGAAAACCCTTGATTTCCATTTAAAACATTCATATCCCTTTAAATGTTAATTCTCAAAACTACCCTAGTTGGAGAACCGAAATTATTTATTTAATTCGTAGTCACAATCTTATGGGTTGTGTCATTGGTGCAATTACGTCACCACAGAGTGCCATTAAAAAAAGATGGTCAACAAGCTTCTAGTCCGGAATGTTAATTTGGAGAATGCCAAGATAAGTTTTTTTTGGCAGCCATTATTCCTTTTATATATTTTTTGGTAATGAATACCTTCACAGATTCCAAAACATCATCGAAGGCATGGACAAAATTACAAATAGCATCTTCAAGCAAATCAGCTACACAGTTTTTATCTTTGCGCCATAAGATTTCTAGGAGGAAAAAGACATCCAGTTGTTGAATATCATCAATTGATCAAAACCATTGTTGAGGAACTCTCTTTGTGTTGAAATCATGTGACTTGTAGATCTTGTGGTTGATGTTCTTCATTGTGTTGGCCCTGAAGTTCGAGATACTGCTGCTACTATTCATCGTAGAGTACCATCATATTATTTTATGAACTCCAAGAGAACTTATTGGCTCACGAATTGTATTTGAAACAAGAAAAATGATCTTCTTCATTCTTGTAATGAAAGTTAAATCAATCTTGTTTGTGATGATTCTAGTTGGTTTGGAGATTCTGGTTCAACTTCTAATGTCATGTCCATGAAGGAAATATTTTCTTCTTATATTCTAGATAATTTCGGGATGTTGAATATTGGCAATAATCATGAGGCTTTTGTTCTTTGTATTGGGACTATTAATTTGGAAAGTAAAATGGTTAAATGCACGTTGTCAATAATGTAAAGTATGCTCCGGATATTCGTTTGAATTTGATTTTTGATGCAAAACCTTGATGATGAGTGTACTTTTTATACCCTTGGTGCTAGAAAGTAAAAGATTACAAGAGGTTCGATGGTTGTAATCCGTGATCACAATTTGTCTAAGTTTTATGTTTTTGAGGGTTTCATTCTCATAGTCTTAATAAATATTATGGAGAATGATACATCATAAAAATATGGTGACGTCATGTTTGTTATGGCATTGAAGACTGAGTCATATAAGCGAGCAGGGGATTGAAAATTTGTCTAATAAAGATTTATTTATTAGAGTGAAACAAGCAAAATTCAACAAAGTGTTCATTGCTAAGCCGATATACAAAAACAATTTTCTTTTCAGAGTCATTCTCCTTCATGAAAGCTTGATTTAATGAAGTTGGTACATCATATTTTGTTTGGTCCTTTTAAGGTAAAGTATTATTGTAGTGCACTTTACTTTGTATCTTTTAATTGATTATTATTCGTGCAAACTCTAGGTATTATGTTTGATGTCCAAGGATCAGGTACAGGATTTGTTCAAGAATTTTAAGACCTTGGTTAAGGGACATACATGGGTGATACTGAAATGCATTTTTTTGGATAATAACTATGTGTATATTAGTCTTTTTGATAGATATATCACACAACAGGGTAATCGGCATCAAAAAACTGCTCTAAATAGTCCTCATCCAAATAGTCTAGCGGAAAGGATGAACAAAACACTAGTTGAGAGGATTATATGTTTTCTTTCAGATGCTATGCTGTCAGATTCTTTTTTGGAAGAAGCACTTATAATGTTGTCGATGTTATAAATTTTTATCCTATTGTTACTTTGAATTGTGTTGTTCGTGACAGATTTTGTTCTTCTGAGAATGTTTCTTATGATCATATAATCATTTTGGGGTTAAATCCTTTATGCATAAGTATGAGATATAAAAGTTGGGTGTTAAAATTAGGCAATGTATCATTGCTTCTTATGGTCAAGTTTAGTTTGACCATCATTTCCTTGATCCAATCGAGAAGAAACTTGTTATAAGTCATAATGTTGTGTTGTTTGAAGACCAAACAATTCAAGATTTTAAGAAAGATTATTCTCAAAACAGTGAGAAGCCTAGTTTACATTTATTCTCATACAAGATAATGAAAATCATGTTTATATTGAAGATGGTGATCAGATTTAGTATGACTAGTATGAAATTGATGCTAAAGTGTACGACGATGTAGTTGGTCAGGAACCAACCATTACTTGTTAGCTAGAGAGTTCTCTCCAAAAATCTACAAGAGATAAAATACCTCCATCTCGCCATTCTCGTAATGAGTATGTACTCTTAACTAAAGAAGGAGAACATGGGATTCTTGATGAGGTCATGGAACGTGAAGGAAAAGAAATATGGTTTGATGCTATGGAGGATGAAATGAAGTCTCTACATGAGATTAATTTGGTTATCTTACCTCAATATCAAAAAGCTTTTCAAAATAGGTGCATTTCCTAGGTTAAAGATGAAGAGTATAACTTAGTTTCATAGTACAATGCTAGAATAGTTGTGAAGGTCTTTAACAAAAAAACTGAAATTTATTTTGATGATATGTCTTCTCACGTTTTGAAGATGTCACTCAATCGTGTGGTTCTAAGCCTGGCTGTAAGTATGGACTTGGAGGTTGAACACATGGATGTTAAAATTGTTTTTCTCCGTGGTAACTTTTATGAAGGAATTTATATGGAGCATCATGAAGGCTTTGAAGTCAAGGGAAAAGGTAATTTTGTTTTCATGTTGAAAAAGAGTTTGTAACTTATAAACACATCTCCAAAAAAATGGTACAACAACTTTTGTTCTTTTATGAATGGGTAGTGCTTAAAAAATACTTCTTCGGGCCACTTTGTTTTGTTCCAAAAATTTCGGATGCTTACTTTATTATCGTTTTTCTTTATGTTTATGATATATTCTTTCTTTTTAATCATACTTGCAGGATTAAAAGGTTGAAGCAAGAGTTTAATAAATCTTTTTCTTAGGATGACTTGGGACTAGCAAGTCAGATTCTTCACAAACTAATTGTTCGTGAAAAGGATGCAAAGAAAATATTATTGTCACAAAAGAAATACATTCAGAAAGTACTTCGTACATTTAACATGGACAAAAATAAGGATGTTAGTACACAATTAGCTATGCACTTAAAATTGAGTACTAAACATTGTTCTTCAAGTGATAGTGAGAAGGAAGATATTTAGAAAGTCTCGTATTTTTCAGCAGTTGGTAGTTTGATTTATGAAATGGCATGTACAAGACCAGATATTGCTGATGATGTTGGTATCATTAGCAATTTTCTTTATATTCTGAGAAAAGAGAACCGGAATGTGATAAAGTTTATTATGACATATCTTTATGGCACTTACCATCTGAGTTTGTGTTTTGGGATAAGGAAACCTATGCTCTGTAGTTATATTGATTAAGACATGGCAAGTGATTTTGATACTTGGAAGTCCACTTTAGAATAATTGATTACTTTTGGAGGGCGAGTTGTGTCATGGTTCTCTAGGTTGCAAAAATTTGTTAACTTATCTACTTCAAAGGTTGATCTTATTGCATTAGTTGAAGCTTGCAAAGAGTTGATATGGGTGAAGAGATTTTAAGGGAACTTTGTTACGATCTAGAAAGTTATGTGCTTTAATAAGATAGTAAAAGTGTTATTCATCTTGGCAGGCAAGAGTTCTAAATTTCATGATCAGTCTAACACATTGATGTAAGGTATTATTTGATTCGATATGTGTTGGATTCCATGTTGCATGAACTTGAGAAAATTCATAATAATGATAATAGTTCTGACATGATGACTAAAGCTTTTCCAAGAGAGGAGTTTGAATATTGTTGCATGATCGTCTGGGTGGTGGTTTCCTCCCCATAGTCGGTAGGGGGAGAATTGTTAGGTTTTGGGACTTTTATACTTCCCATATGGATAAATAAAAAATCAATGTTTTGGGTCTTCCTTCCTTTTTTTTTTTTGATAAATTTAGTTCAAATTTTACTAGCCCACTTTGCCCATAAGCCTTATAATATGGTGCATTTGTAAGACTTTCTTTTAGGTCTTATTAGAGAAGAATCACAAGCGATTGATAGAAACAATATATAGAAAGAAGTGAGAAAATGCATATTTTCGTACAAGTCCTAGTTGTCAATTTCCAATCGTCATTCCCACTTTGTTTCTCGTCCGTTTGAGCTTATTTTTTGACAGCTTGTTATTTTCACTTATTCTTCTTATTTGAATTGAGATAGGTAATTTGGAGTACTGTAGCTCCAGATATGTTCTTTTGAACAAAAGTTGTGGGTTAGTGTTTTTACTTCTTTTATTTCTCTCGATTTTGGTGCTATCTTATAGTTTCATTGCTCGGTGTTTGGATCTTTTTCGGTGGCCATATTGGAGAAAATTTTTGTGATTTTTGTTGATTATAATTGATCTTTGGTCTAGTTATTTTACTCTTCTCACCGAAGAGTTTTTCCACTTTAAACTTCGGTCTCTCGTATGTTTATTTGTTTGCTTGCTTGGTTGATTTTTTTGTTGTCCAAACTATTTAAAACAGAGGGGTAAAAAAAAGTAGAAGAAGAAAGACAACACATAAAAACACAATAGTTGGGAAAGAGTAAATCCTTTTAAAATGTGATTTAAACTGATAATAAATTTTCTGATGTTTCTTAAATAGTAGAACTCACTAGGGATAATTTTATAATCCCTGAAAAATAAAAGAAATCAAATTTTATTAAAAAACTATAATATGGATGTCCACTACTCCAAAAAGTTAGTACATAACCTTCTCAATTATGATGATAATCATAACCTGCATAAACTCAAACTTTATATTCATTACACTTGTAACATTTTCCTTCCATAACCTCCCTCATTATATTGATGTTAATCTCTTGTTTATGACTAACCTTTTGTATGCCTATATGCTACACTATAAATAGGGGCATAAGAGTTCATATTGTTAACAATTCAAGATTTGATGAATAAGAAATGCTCTAATCTTTTGTCTCCCTATTTATATTGTTTTATCTTTTATATTTCTTGTCATATTTTACTTTATTTTTATAACACGTTATCAAAAAGAATTAATCATCCTCCATCAAGAATAAATTGTAGGTATTTTTTTTTATTTTTATGAATTATCCTAATTATATTTACATATATTCGCTTCTGCTCCTGTATCAACCATAGGGGTATAATATCTGTTGTGTTATCCTTCTACAATAATTTTTGCAAGTATAAATATTTTCATTAATCATTTTGTTCTTTTTATAATTATTTTCTTATTTTGACAAGTTATTGTTAATTGTTCATTTTCTATGTTGTATGGTTTAACTTTTTCTAACCATTTTATTCGTAATGTAATATTATGGTTTCCTTGGTATATTTTAAATGGTATTACTAAGGATATACCTCCTATAATTATTTCTTTTTTCGTTGTTTCTTCATTTGTATTTACTATCTCACTAGGTAATCCAGGGCATATGTGTCTTGTTTTTATAATTTCTTCTTCTAATACTAACTCTCTTGTTATGTAATTTTCTTCTTGTCCTGTATTTATTAAGATTTTATATTTTCTTTGGTCTATTATTCCTGTTATGAAATAATGATATGGTGTTATTTCTTCCTTATCTAATAAGTTTTATGGGATTTTATAGTTTCTTTTAGATGTACTCATTCTTGATGAGGTAGCTCTTGTTAACGTATTTGGTACGTTTGAAGTGCTTAATCTTTCTTTTACAATTTCTAAAAGTTCTTCCATATCAATTTGTTTATAACTATAGTCATTATTTTCTATTACAATAATTATTTTCTCGAAAGGATTTTCTATTTTTATTTTATCGATTTTATTTCTTGCTATTATTTTATGTTTTGCTGTTAATATATATAAGTTTTTGCATCTTGCTGTAAATATTTTACTGCCTGGTGCTAACTCTATTCCAGACATTTTCCAATATAATACTAATGATTTATCTATATTCCTATCTGTTAATGCTACTGTAGAATTGGCACTTATTATAAATTTAATTTTTTGGTATATTAAATTTCCTTTCACTGCACTTATTACGCTTTTTTCTATACGGTGTATAATTCTTTCATCTGCTAAATATATTTCAATAGGTGTATCTATTCCTTCTCTAAAACAAGCTTTTATTAATATTTCTGTTCCTCCTAAATGTACATATTTTATAGGTGTTTTAGCTTGTAGATCTTGTATTTCTTTATTTATTATTCGTTTACTTAGTATAGGTATATATGCTTTTTCTCATGCATATTTACAATCTATAATATGTTCTTTCTGACTAACTACATAATATTCTTCCTTTAGTCTTTTAAACCAATTTCTTAAATTAGGTATTTCAAGTACTTTTTCAACACTTAAGTCTAATTCTTTTCCTTTTATTTGTTCAAAAATTATATTATCAAATATAATTTTTTGGTCTGATAACACTTCATTTTGATAATCTTCTTTGGATATTATTTTTATATCGTCTTCAGACATTATATTTCTTCGTCTATAATATCATTATCTAGATTAATATATTCTTCTTCATTTTCTGTTTCTATGTCTGATACTTCGTATATACTATCATTTTCACTTAGTTCATAGTCTATATATTCTATTTGCATATATTTGTCACTATCTATAATTATTTCTGCAATTTGCTTCTTTTTTGGGTCTTTTGGTAACTTACAATCTCTAGCTATGTGTCCTATCTTTCCGCAATTATAACATGTACATTGGGATATTTTTCTTTTAGGTCTATATGGTCTTTTCATTTAATAATTTTTTACATAATATCTTTGTCGTGGTTTTTTGTATTTATACATAGTTTTAGTTTTTCTATAATTTTTATATTGCCTAGGTTTTTTCTTTTTATAATTTTTTTTATGCATCCAAAACTGTGGTGCTGTTTTATTTTTACAACAAGTTAAAATTTTTGTTTAGTACTTTTTCCATTTTTGATTTTTCTTTTTGATTTTCACATAGTATTATGAACCATTGATGTAAAAATTTTATTCTTGCTCCTAAAGTATCTATTAATCCTTGATCATTCCAATCTTTTATTACTTTTATACTAAACAGTTCTGGTAATTTCATAAAATATTGTTTTCTTATTTCTTTTGGTTCATCAAAATTGTATTTTGCTTTGTAATAATATTCTTTAAATGCACAAGTGTATTCTTCTACATAACACATTTTACATATAGCTAATTTTGTCATAAGTTGCCTATTAATTATTTTTTCCTTGTTTTGTTCTCTTATATCCGTGGTCATACTACCAAATTCGCTCCTTATTGCTTATTCATATTTATCTAGTATATCTATATTTGTTGCTGATGGAGATCCATCTATTTTCTTGTCACTTCTAAGTACTTCTAAACTTTCTGAGGGTAGATTTTCTATCCATAATCTTGTTGTTGCTACAAACGTTCTTTCTATATACCTTGGTGTTTCTGTTGTTTTTATTTTGTTATCTATTAGTTGCTTAGACATATTTCCTATCCATAGTAATATTGCTTTATTTATATCTGTAACACAATCTAGATCTAAGAAAATATATTGTTCGTTTATTGGTTTTGATATCCAATTTTTATTTAATCTACTATTCCATATTGCATTAGTTCTATCTGATTGTTGATAACTTTCTGTATAATAAGTTGGTGGTGTCCATCTGGAAGTAATTCTAGGACTATTTCTGGGACTATTGTCTGGAGTTTTAACTCTTGACGTACTAGGTCTATTCATATGTCCTGTGTTTATTTCTAATTTTCTTGGTTTATTTACCTGTTCTAGAATTTCTGTATATGTCTCACTTATATCACTTATTTTTTATTTTTGATCATTTATTGTATCTGATTCATTTTCGTTTATTTCATTTACTTCAAGATCTTCATTTAGTTTTTGTTCCATTTCTGTTATTTCATTACTTAATTCAAGCTCTTTATCGTTTTCCTTTTGTTTTTGTTTAGTTTTGTCACGACCCAAAATGGGTCGTGAGTTTTTGGGTCGTGAGTGGCACCCACATTTATCCTCCTATGTGAGCAAACCAACCATTCTAAACCCCAACATTTTAACCATAATAAACAGAATACAATGCAGAAGACTTAAAACTCATTAATAAAAATAGATTAATAACTTCTAAAACTCAAACACTTATTATTATCCCCAAAATCTGGAAGTCATCATCCAAGAACATCTATCCTCCAATTACTAAAGCTAAGAGTATCTGAGAAACTAAACATAAATAATAGCTAGTCTATGCCAGAACTTCAAGGCATCAAGACATGAAGAAGAAGATCAAGTCCAAGCTAGAAGCTTTAGCTCACCCTGAAATCTGGTGTGATGAAGACTGGCTAGAGTTGCGGTTGGGTTGAAGACAACGGTACATTTGCTGCTCTCCACAATGAACAAAAAAAGAAAACATACGAGTAGGGGTCAGTACAAAACACGAGTACTGAGTAGGTATCATCGGCTAACTCAAAATAGAAAATAGTATATATCAGATATTATCATAAAATCAACTACAATACTCAAAAGGTAACAACAAGTACTATAATCATTAATAAGTACGCCAAGTACACCCATGAGGACGCAAGCCTCCATACCATACTCATTTGGGAAATAGGTTCATTAAATCTGAGTATATTACCATAATTCAAGATTCACTGTCTTTATTCCTCTTGTGTCGGAACGTGACACTCTGATCCCCTACTACTACGTGTCGGTTCGTGACACCCGATCCCCCTATTACTACGTGTCGATTCGTGACACCCGATACCCCTATTACTACGTGTCGATTCGTGACACCCGATCACCCTATTAATATGTGTCAGTTCGTGACACCCGATCCCCCTATTACTACGTGTCGGTTCGTGACACCCGATCCCCTAACCTCATTCTTTTAGTTCATCAAGCCTTCTTTTATACCAAGGCATCATCATTAACAAGAGGTTTTCAAAATTTAGGATTCAATAGCTTCATTATGCTTATTTCATCACCATTATATCATCACATGATGCAAACACACAATTAAGCATATAGAAGAGTTTACAATACTACCCAATGCATATCATTCGCTATTAAGAGTTTACTATGAAATGGCATAAAAACCACAACTTACCTCCACCGAAGAATTGTGATCAAGTAAGCTAATCCTCAAAATCTTTGCTTTCTTCTTCGTTCCTCTCTCTCTCGATCGTTTCTCCCTCTGCTTGTTCTTTCTGTTTTTCATATTCCAACCCTCTTTCTTTTACCCTAACTAGCATATAACTAAGTATAAAAGATGATAAATTAACCCATTATTTAACTCAAGGTTATCTCCTTTATCCCCCAAGTAATTGAATTATTCACATTCAACAACTAACATTATAATTAAAAGCAGGAATAGTCCAAAACGCCCCTTAAAATATTTAATAGAAATCCGACCCATGAAGGGTTACGCAGGCTGTGACGGCCCGTCGTGCCTGCGACGGTCCGTCCTGCTGCTTCCGTCACAAGGTTCAGAGACTCAATTTATTAAAGAGTCTGTGACGGCCCGTCATGCCTGTGACGGTCGGTCCTACCACTTCGTCACGAAGTTCAGAGAGTCGATTTCAGTACCCAAATTTCAGAATTCTAAGTGTTTTGGAACGAGACCCCCTCGACGGTCCGTCGTGCCATGACGGTCCATCGTGGGATCCGTCGTCTCAGCCAGTTTTTCCAGAAATGAAATCTGCTGCTCAAAACGACTAATAGGTCGTTACAATAGATACCAATTTACCCATCGTTCGTCCTCGAATGATCACAAGCAGAAATACAAGGGCGAAAAGAAGTACATCAATCTGTAAATAGGTGTGGGTATTTTTCTTGCATATCGATGGACTCTTCAACTGGCCGATTCTTCCATTGAACTTTGACAGATGCAATCTCCCTTGACTTCAACTTGCGGACTTCCCTATCTAAAATAGCAACAGTCTCCTCCTCATAAGACAAATTCTCATCAAGAAGAACCGAATACCAACGAATGACGTAGTTTCCATCCCCATGGTATCTTTTCAACATAGACACATGAAATATTGAATGCACTCCTGACAGTCATGGGGGTAAGGCTAATTTATAAGTTACCTCCCTCACGCGCTTCATAACTTCAAATGGACCAATATACCTCGGACTAAGCTTACCTCACTTACCAAACCGAATCACCCCTTTCATGGGTGAAACATTCAGTAAAACTTGCTCTCCCTCAATAAACTCCATGTCTCTAACTTTCGATCTGCATATTGTTTCTTCCTACTCTGAGCCGCTAGAAGCTTTTCCTGAATGCATTTCACTTTATCTAACGATTCCTTCAGAAGGTCAGTACCCCAAGGTCTAGCCTCAAATGCATCAAACCACCCAATGGGAGACCTACACCTTCTCCCATACAGTTCCTCAAATGGGGACATATCAATACTTGAGTGATAGCTATTGTTGTATGAGAATTCTGCTAAAGGTAAGAAGTTATCCCAATGACCACCAAATTCTATCACACATGCATGAAGCATATCCTCCAAGACATGAATTGTTCGCTCAGACTGACCATCGGTCTGAGGGTGAAATGTAGTACTAAGATCCAACCTAGTACCTAATTCGGCATGCAATGTTTTCCAAAATTTAGAAGTAAACTGCGTACCTCTATCTAATATAATGGAAAGTGGAACTCCATGCAATCGAACAATTTCTGAGATGTAAAGTTTGGCTAACTTCTCTGCATTATAAGTCACCTTGATCGTAATAAAATAAGCAGACTTAGTTAATCTGTCAACAATTACCCATATGGAATCATACTTACCCATTGTCTTGGGAAGACCAACCACGAAGTCTATTGCAATTCTCTCCCACTTCCATTCAGGAATGGGCATTCTCTGAAGTGTCCCTCTAGGCCTCTAGTGTTCATACTTTACTTGCTGACAATTCGGGCATTGAGCAACAAACTCAACAATGTCACGCTTCATCCTACTCCACCAGAAATGTTGCTTTAGGTCACGATACATCTTGGTTGCACCAGGGTGTACAGAATACCTTGAACTATGAGCCTCGGTAAGAATAGTGTGAATCAAATCATCGACGCGGTGTACACATACCCTTCCCTTAATTCTCAAAACACCTTCCTCATCGAATTTTGCTTCTTTAGCCTCTCCTCGCAACACCTTATCTCAAATCCGAATCAGCTTCTCATCATTAAACTGCCTTCCCTTAATCTTGTCAAGAAAGGAAGATCTCACCTCCACACAGGCCAAAAATCCTACCTTCTCATTTATTTCTAGCCTCATTAAGTCATTAGATAGAACCTGTACCTCTCTAGCCAATGGGCGTCTTGAAACATGCAAGTGGGCTAGACTTCTCATGCTCCATACCTTTCTACTTAAAGCATCTGCCACAACATTAGCTTTTCCCGGATGATACAAGATAGTGATGTCATAATCCTTCAGTAGTTCCATCTACCTTCTCTTTCTTAAATTCAAATCTTTCTGAGTAACGACATACTGTAGTCTACGATGATCTGTGTAGACTTCACACTTAACTCCATATAGATAGTGCCTCCATTGCTTTAATGCAAACACTACCGCAGCCAACTCCAAATCATGGGTCGGATAATTACGTTCGTGCACCTTTAATTGCCTCGAAGCATAAGCAATTATATTCTTCTCTTGCATTAGCACTACACCCAAACCCGAATAGGATGCATCACAATAGACAATGAAATTCTTACCTTCCACTGGCAGGGTAAGGATTGGTGCGGTAGTCAACAAAGTCTTGAGCTTCTTAAAGCTTTCTTTACACTCGTCCGACCATACAAATGGAAAATTTTGTTTAGTCAAGCTTGTCAATTGGGAAGAAATAGAAGAGAACCCCTTGGCAAATCGACGGTAGTAGCTAGATAAACCAACAAAACTCCTTTCTTCTGACACATTAGTAGGTCTTACCCAATTCCTCACTGTTTCAATCTTAGATGGATCCACCATCACTCCATCTTTAGAAACTACGTGCCCTAAGAAGGACACTTAATCTAGCCAAAACTCACACATAGAGAATTTGGCATAAAGTTTTATCTCCCTCAACATTTCCAACACAATTCTCAAGGGCTCCTCATGTTCTTTCTTGCTCTTTGAGTATACCAGTATATCATCAATGAATACAATGACAAAGAGATCCAGATATGGCTTAAAAATCCCATTCATCAAGCTCATGAAAGCAGCAGGGGCATTCGTAAGCCCAAAAGACATTACTAAGAACTCATACTGTCCATACCTGGTTCGAAAAGCAGTCTTGGGCACATTTGCTGCCCGTATTTTCAATTGATGCTAACAGATCTCAAATCAATTTTTTAGAAGGTACAAGCGCCTTTTAACTGATCGAACAAATCATTAATGCGAGGAAGATGATACTTGTTCTTAACCGTTACCTTATTCAGTTGTCTGTAGTCTATGCACATCCGAAAGCTTCTATCCTTCTTCTTCAAAAACAAAATAGGAGCACCCCAAGGGGATGTACTTGGTCTAATGAAGCCTTTGATCAACAACTCTTGAAGTTGGGCCTTTAACTCCATTAACTAAGCGGGAGCCATTCTATAATGGGGTATAGAAATGGGGCGAGTACCCGGTTGAAGATCGATGCAGAAGTCAATATCTATATCCGGTGGCATACCAGGAAGGTCTGGAGGAAACACATCTAAAAACTCGCGGACTATCGAAACAGACTCAATTGAAGGTACTTGGTTAGTATCATCTCTCAGGTGTGCCAGGAAAGCTAAACCACCCTTACTAACCATTCTTTTAGCACACAGAAAGGAGACGATATGAACCGGATTGGAAGTGTAGTCACCCTCCCACTCTAACGGATCTGTCCCAGGCTTAGCTAACGTCAGAGTTTTAGCATTACAATCCAAGATTGCAAAATTTGGAGAAAGCCAAGTCATACCCAAAAATACATCGAAGTCAACAATTTCTAAGATAACCAAGTCTACATGAGTATTGCTCCCCACAAAAATCACAAGACAAGACCTATACACCTTTTCAACTATCACAGACTCACCCACCGGAGTAGAAACACGAATAGGCATGTCAAGCAATTCACAATGTAAATTAAGACCATTAGCAAATGAGGAAGATACATAAGAAAATGTTGATCCAGGATCAAACAATACAGAAGCCATGCAATCACAAACCAAAAGATTAACTGTGATGATAGCATCAGATGTCTCTGCTTCGGATCTCCCAGGGAAAGCATAACAATGGGCCCTATCACCTGTCTGCCCATTGCCCCTACCATGTTGCACTGCAGTAGTTCCAGTTTGCCCGTTACCCCAGCCGTTTTGGTGACCACCATCACCTTGGCCACCACGTCCTCCCGAATAACGGCCTCTTACATGACCACCTCTACCTCTGATTATTGGGGGTCTGTAACTCGGTTTTGGACAATTCCTCCTAATATATCTAGTCTCTCCACATCCATAACATTCTCTGGATTCAAGCATAAGTCCCTATGTGAACGACGGAGTCTGGGGATAACTTCCAAACTCAGATAAATGTTGACCGGTCTATGGTGGACCTCCAACTACAGTCTGTAGTGAAGACTGAATAGGTCGGACTGGGTAACCTCCTGAACCGTGTCCTCTTGAGTAAGAACCATTAAACTCACCTCCCTTACAAAACCTTTTAGATGTCGATGCCAAGGTGAAGTCATCCGACTTCACTCCCTCCACCTCTATCATGACGTCTACCACATCCTGAAAGGATTTCACTGTAGCCGCTACCTGTAGGGCTGAAATCCGCAAATCTGACCTCAACCCCTTCACAAAACGGCGAATTCGCTCTTGTGGACTGAAACAAAGCTGGGTGGCATACCTTGATAATGCGCGAAACTTAGCCTTATACGCAGTAACCGACATCCTACCTTGCTCTAGGCTCAAGAACTCATCTCTCCTCCTATCGCTCAAAGTACTGGGTATATACTTCTCCATAAATAAGCTAGAAAATGATGCCCAAGTCATAGGTGGTGCCTCTGTTGGTTTACACTCAACATGTGACCGCCACCACATTTTGGCGTTCCCTTGAAGCTGATAAGTCACAAACTCAACGCCAAATCGTTCTAGTATACCCATCTTGTGTGGTAGCTCATGACAATCAACCAAAAAATCATAGGCATCCTCAGATTCAGCACCATTGAAGACTGGGGGTTTCAATTTCATGAACTTACTGAAAAGTTCATGCTGATCACTTGTCATTATAGGCCCTGTAGTCAACCGAAGAAATGTGACTATTTCCAATGAGACATCTATGCGGGGAGCCACAGTAGCTGCATGTTGTACCTCCGGAAACTTAGGTGCTGGTGCAGAAAACACTGGAGGCGTCTGGCCTTGATCAAATAACCCGCTAAGATAAGCAAGAACCTGATTGATCATCTCTGGGGTAGGCTGGGGTGGTAATTCCTCATTCTGCACTTGTTCATTCTCCCCTTACTCCCCCTCTCTTACTACTTCCTCAGTCGGTGGAGGAGTCACCGCCCTAGTACTAGATGGGTCAGGCGTTTGTCCTCTTCATCTAGAGGACGTCCTCTCGCGACCTCTACCACGGCCTCTTGTCACTACCCCTCTTCGAGCTACAGTCCTAGTGGCTGGCTCGGACGCATCTTGTCTTGCTGGTGTTAGTGTTGGCGCAGTTGTTGCTGTAGTTCTAACCATCTTCGAAATAGAGTGAAGATGGTCAGATACCAATTTGTATCACCTAGATACCAATTGGATCCAAGTAATAGCACGAAAGAAAGAAACAATGGAATTTTCCTAAAGTCTTATAGCCTCTCAAATAAAAGTAAAGGCATCCCCCTACCGTTCCTCAAGACTCTACTAGACTCGTTCTTGTGTGATGAGACCAACGATCCTAATGCTCTGATACCAAGTTTGTCACGACCCAAAGCGGGTCGTGAGTGGCACCCATATTAATCCTCCAATGTGAGCTAACCAACAAATCTTAACCCCAACATTTTAACCATAATAAACAGAATACAATGCGGAAGACTTAAAACTCATTAATAAAAATAGATTAATAACTTCTAAAACTCAAACACTTATTATTATCCCCAAAATCTAGAAGTCATCATCACAAGAACATCTATCCTCCAATTACTAAAGCTAAGAGTATCTAAGAAACTAAACATAAATAATAGCTAGTCTAAGCCAGAACTTCAAGGCATCAAGACATGTAGAAGAAGATCCAGTCCAAGCTAGAAGCTTTAGCTCACCCTGAAATCTGGTGTGATGAAGACTGGCTAGAGTTGCGGTTGGGTTGAAGACAACAGTACATTTGCTGCACTCCACAATGAACAAGAAAAACATATTAGTAGGGGTCAGTACAAAACACGAGTACTGAGTAGGTATTATCGGCCAACTAAAAATAGAAAACAGTATATATCAGATATTATCATAAAATCAACTACAATACTCAACAGGTAAAAACAACAAGTACTATAATCATTAATAAGTACGCCAAGTACACCCATGAGGACGCAAGCCTCCATACCATACTCATTTGAGAAATTGGTTCATTAAATCTGAGTATATTACCATAATTCAAGATTCACTCTCTTTATTCCTCTTGTGTTGGAACGTGACACTCCGATCCCCTACTACTACGTGTCGATTCGTCACACCCGATCCCCCTATTACTACGTGTCAATTCGTGACACCCGACACCCCTATTACTATGTGTCGATTCGTGAAACCCGATCCTCCTATTACTACGTGTCGGTTCGTGACACCCGATCCCCCTATTACTACGTGTCGGTTCGTGACACCCGATCCCCTAACCTCATTCTTTTAGTTCATCAAGCCTTCTTTTATACCAAGGCATCATCATTAACAAGAGGTTTTCAAGATTTAGGATTCAATAGCTTCATTATGCTTATTTCATCACCATTATATCATCACATCATGCAAACACACAATTAAGCATATAGAAGGGTTTAAAATACTACCCAATGCATATCATGCACTATTAACAGTTTACTATGAAATAGCATAAAAACCATAACCTACCTCCACCGAAGAATTGTGATCAAGCAAGCTAATCCTCAAAATCTTTGCTTTCTTCTTCGTTCCTCTTTCTCTCGATCGTTTCTCCCTCTTCTTGTTCTTCCTGTTTTTCTTATTCCAAACCTCTTTCTTTTACCCTAATTATCATATAACTAAGTATAAAAGATGATAAATTAACCCACTATTTAACTCAAGGTTATCTCCTTTAACCCCCAAGTAATTGAATTATTCACATTCAACCACTAACTTTATAATTAAAAGCAGGAATACTCCAAAACGCCCCTTGTGCCTACGACGGTTCGTCCTGCTGCTTCCGTCACAAGGTTCAGAGACTCGATTTATTAAAGAGTCTGTGACGGCCCGTCATGCCTGTGACGGTCCCTCCTGCTACTTCGTCACGAAGTTCAGAGAGTTGATTTCAGTACTCAAATTTCAGATTTCTATGTTTTTAGAACGATACCCCTTCGACGGTCCGTCGTGCCCATGACGGTCCGTCGTGGGATCCTTAATCTCAGCCAGTTTTTCCAGAAATGAAATCTGCTGCTCAAAACGACTCACAGGTCGTTATAAGTTTCATATAATAATTTTAACCTAGCTAATTCTTTTTCTAATTCACTTATTCTTGTATTTTTTATTTCTTCTAAATGTTGTACTTCTTGTTTTGCTTGTATTTTTATTTTTTCAATTTCTTTTGATTTGTCTATTTCTTCATTTTCTTTTGTTATTCTTAGCATTGCTGTTAAACTATCTTCTAATTTTTCTGTTTCTTTTTCTAACATTAAATATAGGTTATTTCCTATTTTCTTATATCTTCTTCCTAAATTTGAAAATATTATTTTTATTATAATTCCGTCTTGATTTTCATATGTCTTTTCGTCTACTGCAAATTCTTCTTTGTTCAATATAATTTATGTATTATATTATGTTGTAACTTATATTCAAGACATTCTATTTCTAGTTCTAACATAAACATAACTTTTCTTTGTGCTAATATTGATTTATTACATACTCCTGCTAAAATATTTTCTTCTAATCTTCTTTTTCTATGTTGTAATTCTTGTTCTTTTTCAGCTATTTTTTCAATCAATTGTTGTTTATATTTTTCTTTGTTCATAATGTTTTTTCAAATAACAAACATATTTGTATTCTGTTTTTGAAATTATATTTATTATGATCTTTTTTATTGTTACTTGTTTGATATGTTGTGATAGTTCATATTCTATATATAAAGGTTTTAATTCTTTCCATATCTTTAGTACCTTTTTATCTATCTTGGTTTTTGTTGTTTTAGTTTGTTTGCTTGGTGTTGTATTATTCTTCAGAAAATGTTTTTCTATAATATTCCTTTTTAAGTAGATCTAATCATTGTATTTCATTAGCATTGTTTATAATATATTCTAGATGTTCAACTTCTCGAGTTCTTAAATAATCGAATAAATTTTCAATTAGTAATTTTTCATGTAGATCTATGTTTTCTATAGTTTTTACCCAATATTGTAAGTATTCGTAATTTATCATTGGTCTCTAAATATATCTATATCATCATATAAATCATTTATGTCATAGTAAAATTCATCATAAAAATTATCTTGTATATCTAATTCTGTCCAACCTTGAGTTGTTACTTCTATTACTTCATATGTTACTAATATGTCATAAATTTCTCTTTTTATATCAGTATTAAGGTCTTTTAATGTATAAAGTAATAATATCTTGTAATTATCATCATCATCATCTATTAAATAGGTATTCATTTTATTCATTTTTGCTAAAAGTTTTATTCCTTCCAATCTCTTAATGGATTATACTTATTTATTATAAAATAATAATAATTTAATAATCATCTCGTCTAGTCACTACTACAGCTTTCTTCTTTGATTAGTTAGTACCCTAACAGCGCCTCAACTCTGTTTACTCCTCTAAACGGCCTTCTTGCATATTTGTTTCAACCTTAGGATGGCATAGTCTGGGCATACTTGTTCATAGAATATTTCTGTAGCAAACCTTCTAAAGATGCTTATTATAACATTATTAAGACATGATAAACAATTTACAATCAACAAAAGATTATCAGGAAATAAATTAATTTAGCTACTCATGAAGGTAAAAATGTATACCTGCTTTTGTAGATTTGTTATCTCTGATGTGTTTTCCGTATCTTCTCTTTTGATTATCTAGCTCTGATACCAATGTGGGGTGGAAGCGGAATTAAAAGAATTCAGAGTGAGAGAGAGATGTATTTGAAAGAGGGATGATTTTATTACGAGGGAAAGCCCTCTATTTATACACAAACTTTACACCTTTGGCCAAAATGGCCGACACTTACTTTACCACTTGGCTTTTTTTTACATTTGGCCGACACAAAAAACAAAAAACTTACTGTTACTAATGGCCTTTTTTTTATCATTGGCCGACATACTTTTACAATACTTTTTTACATGTGACTGATATTCAGCCAACACAAAACGATAGACACTAAAAAATAAAATACTTTACTTTATACACAGATATCTATCTCTCTTTTTTTTTAAATATTTTTTTAATCTTGTATGAATATTTTTGATGTAGCTTGCATTATTTCTTTTGTCATTATCCCAAATCAACTACTGGTATTACGTTATCTTCTCCGTTAAACTTGGAGTATCTATGATCTGGGTATTTGTTGCTGATAAGTTTATAATATCTTACTATTAACTCCTCTGAAATAAATTCCTTCTTCAAGGCCGTTGTAGTTGGTTGCTCCTTTGGCTTTAGTAATGACAAAATCCATCACTGGACTTCATCCATATCTGATTTCCTTAGCTCTTTGGAGTTCAAATAAATCATTACTTGATCTCGTGCATAATAACTCCAAATAGCATTGCCATTTAAATAATTATTGGATAACTCTTGTATAATTGTTGTTATTCCAATTATCCTTTTATTCGCATAAAAGTTTGGTATTTCTATCTTTGGTATCTCGATTTCTTTCGCTATCTCTTCCGGCATAATCATATTTCTGGTCAGGCCTATCTTTACAACTTGTATTGGCGACTTTATCTCCTCGTATAATATCTCAGCTGGTGTTGTATAGAATTTTATATAAAATAGGTTTCCTTTAGTAATTCTCTTATATGTCACAAATGCCCTATGTAATTTCGGTATTCCAATTATTTCTTCTCCGGTATATGTATATACTGTATTTAGTAGCTCATAGCTATAACATGTTTTAACTAAATTTGGACTGGTTTTAGGTTGTGCTGTAAATTTGTTATATCCCTGTAACTTCTGGGTTATATAGTCTTCTTCAGGGTTTTTTGTTTGCGTAGATCATGGGTTCAAGTTTAAATATGTCTGGATTTTGTATATGTTTTCGATGTAGGACTGCGTAATGTAGTTGTATCTCTTTTTGTCATTCTGTAGACTAACTGCATATGTGGATGTTTGTGGTTCCACGGGTATCTGTACTTGTGGTTTTTGGATAAATGGTTTTATGAATAGTTGGTTTAAATTTTTATTTTTTGTTTTCTCACTATCTTTTTTGCTCGTACCTGCAGCTGTATTTAAAAAATTTTTGTTATGGGTTTTTTGGAGTTTTCCAACGTCTCCTTCTAGTTCTGGCTGTTTTTCATCCGGCGAACGACGTAGCTCCGCATGTTTATAGTCATGCTGCTGACTATTAGCTTTTCCTTTCAGATCTTGTACATCTGCTTCTATCTTTTCTATTTTTTGGCATAGATTTGTCATTATAGCCAATAGGTCTTTCATTGTATCTTTCTCTTGAGAGGTAGTCTACAACAACATTTTTATCAGTTTTGATTACCTCAATTGTAAATGTAAAATTTAATATATTTAATACTAATCTCCTTATTTCTTTTGTTGTAACTGAATCTTCTAACTTTTTTGTTATCCATCATTTTACCTGTGTATTATCTGTACTTACAATAAATTTATTATAAACAATATATGGTTCGAATGCTAATAACCACTTATATAATGCAAATAACTCTTTTCTATTTATTTCCCATTTTATTTGTGCTTCTGTATAGGATCCTGAATAATATATACAATGATGTTCTACTTTTTCTTTGTCATATTTGTATCTTAAAACTCCTCCGTAACTATGATCACTTGACTTTGTTTCAATAATATAAGTAAATGTTTAATTTTTCTCAGGAAAATATAGTTTTGGTAATTTCTTACATAAATTCTTAATATTTCTTATATGTTCTTTATCTTTATTGTCGAAATAGTATTCAACATCTTTTTTAAAGTTTTTTATGTAGTGGTTTTAAATGTTCTGCTAATTTTGGTATATATTCTCTTACTTGATTTACTAATCCTAGAAAAGATTGTAATTTCTTTTTTGTATCTATATTTTCATTAATATTAATTATTTTTTGTACTCTATGAGTTTGCATTTTTATTCCATTTCTATCTATTTGTATTCCTAGAAATTCTATTTGTGATTTCATAATTTATGTTTTCTTTTTACTTAAGCTTATACCTGAGTGTTTAATTATGTGTATAAATTTTTCTAGTAATCTTATATGTTCATCTTGTGTCTTAGAATATAGTAATATTTTTTCACATCTATATATACAATACAATTTTCTAACTTATTAAAACAGTTATCCATAAAATGTTGGTATCTACCTGGTGCATTTTTATATCCAAATGGTAAAACGTTCCATTCATTGAAACCTTGCGGTACTGTGAATGTTGTTAGTTGTTTAGATTCTTCTTCTAATTTGATGTGAAAAAATCCTGATTTACAGTCAAATTTACTAAAATAATTATATCCTTGTACTTGTCTTATTTTTAGTATTTTGTTTGGTATTGGATAATTGTATGTTTTAGTTTTAGCATTTAGATAACGATAATCTATGGCAATTCTACTTTTACCTCTTTTTTGTTCATTATGTTTTATAACTATAAATGCTGGACTTGTATGTTTACTATTGCTTTCTTGTATGTAATTATTTTCTAATAATTCATCTATATGTATTTTAAATTCTTTTAAATCATCAAAGTTATATTTTAATGGTTTCTGTGTTATTATACTATTTTCATCTAGTAATTCAATTTTGCCTTCTGTCTTATGTTTTCCCATCCTTGTAATGGATTTTCGTTGTATAATTGTTCTAGTTGTTCATTAATTATATTAATTTTGTCTATTGTAAATATAATTATTTCTAATTGTGATATTTTTTTCTTATTTATATTTTCCATTTCTTGGTTTTTTTTTCACTTCCTTTTATCCATTCCATAGGTTTTCGTTGTTTATTATTTACTCTTTTTGCTTCTAGTTTGTATACGCATGGTGTGGTAAAGCACCAATGTGTTTTTGTTATTATATGTGGATAAAATCTATCTAAAAATGGCATTCCTAATAACATATCTTTTGTGGTAAATTCAAAATTATACATTTCTTCTATTGTTAATATTTTGTCCCATATTTGTATTTTTATATTTTTTGCTTTATATTTAATCATACTTCCTTCATTATTAAATCCTGTTACTACCATAGGTGTTTTTAATTTTTCTCATTTATCTTCTGGTAAGCAATTATATTTACATATATTCGCTTTTTTTAGTGTCTATCTTTTTGTGTCGGCTGAATATCAGTCATATGTAAAAAAGTATTGTAAAAGTATGTCGGCCAAAAATAAAAAAATAGGTCATTAGTAACAGTAAGTTTTTTGTGTCGGCCAAATGTAAAAAGGCAAGTGGTAAAGTGTCGGTCATTTTTGCCAAAGGTGTAATGTTTTTGTGTATAAATAGAGCGCTTTCCCTCAGAATAAAATCATCCCTCTTTCAAATACATCTCTCTCTCACTCTGAATTCTTTTAATTCTGCTTCCACCCCACATTGGTATCAGAGCTAGATAATCAAAAGAGAAGATATGGAAAACACATCAGAGATAACAAATCTACAAAAGCAGGTATAGATTTTTATCTTCATGAGTAGCTAAATTAATTTATTTCCTGATAATCTCTTGTTGATTATAATTGTTTATCATATCTTAATAATGTTATAATAAGCATCTTTAAAAGGCTTGCTACAGAAATATTCTATGAACAAGTATGCCCAGACTATGTCATCCTAAGGTTGAAACCGATAGACAAGAAGACCGTTTAGGGGAGTAAACAGAGTTCAGGCGCTGTTAGGGTAACTAATCAAAGAAGAAAGTTGTAGTAGTGACTAGACGAGATGATTATTAAATTATTATTATTTCATAATAAATAAGTATAATCCATTAATATGTTGGAAAGAATAAAACTTTTAGCAAAAATGAATAAAATGAATACCTATTTAATAGATGATGATGATAATTACAAGATATTATTACTTTATATATTAAAGGCCTTAATACTGATATAAAAAGAGAAATTTATGACATATTAGTAACATATGAAGTAATAGAAGTAACAACTTGTAACGACCTGTTTAGTGGTTTTGAGCAGCAGATTTTATTTCTGCAAAAACTGGCTGAGACGACGAACCCACGATGGACCGTCATCGGCACGACAAACCGTCGAGGGTGTCTCGTTCGAAAATACTTAGAATTCTGAAAATTGGGTACTGAAATCGACTCTCTGAACTTCGTAACGGAATGGCAGGACGGACCGTCGTGCGCACGATGGACCGTCACAGACCCTTTAATGGAATGGAGTCTTTGAACTCTGTGACGGAGCACCAGGACAGACCGTCGCAGGCATGACGACCCAGGCGGGGTCGGATTTCTTTAAATGTTTTACGGGATGTTTTGGACTATTCCTGCTATATTTATAAATTTAGTGGGTTAATGTTAATAATTTAACTACTTGAGGGTTAAAAGAGATAACTTTGAATTAATTAATGGGTTAATTCACCACCTTTTATACTTAATTATATGCTAATTAGGGTAAAAGAAAGAGGATTTGAATAAGAAAAAGAAAAGAACAGAAAGAGAGGGAAAAACGATCGAGAGAAAGAGGAGAAACAAAGAAGAAAGCAAAGATTTTGAGGATTAGCTTGCTTGATCACAATTCTTCGGTGGAGGTAGGTTATGGCTTTTTTACTATTCGTAGTTAACTCTTAACAGCGAATGATATGTGTTGGGTTGTATTTTAATGTCTTCTATATGCTTAATTGTATGCTTGCATGAATATGATTATATATTGTGATGAAATAAGCATGATGAAGCTATTGAATCCCAAATCTTGAAAACCCCTTGTTAATGATGATGCCTTGATATAAAAGAAGGCTTGATGAACTAAAGTAATAAGATGATGATGCCTTGGTATAAAATAAGGCATGATGGACTAAAGTAATGAGATGATGCCTTGGTATAAGAGAAGGCTTGATGAATTAATAGAATGATATTAGTGGAGCGGGTGTCACGAACCGACACGTAGAATTAGGAGATCGCGTTTCATGAACCGACACGTAGAATTAGGGGATCAAGTGTCACGAACCGACACATAGAATTAGGGGATCGGGTGTCACGAACCGACACGTAGAATTAGGGGATCAGAGTGTCACGTTCTAACACATAGTATTAGGGGATCGGAGTGTCACGTTCTGACACAAGGATAGTATGATGAGGATCGGAGTGTCATGTACCGACACGAGAGGAATAAAGATAATGAATCTTGAAAGATGCTAATATACTCAATTTAATAAACCTATTTCCCAAATGAGTATGATATGGAGGCTTGAGTCCTCATGAGTGTACTTGACGTCAATTATCAAAGATTCTTGTACATGTTGTTGTTGCAGATTGAGTATGGTAGTTGATTTATGATATGATCTGATATATATATTGTTTTCTATTTTTAGTTGGCCGATGATATCTACTCAGTACCCGTGTTTTGTACTGACCCCTACTTGTATGTTTCTTTCCTTCTTATTTGTGGAGTGCAGCAAACGTGCCGCCGTCATCAACTCAACCGCAACTCTAGCCAGTCTTCATCACACCGGATTTCAGGGTGAGCTAACGCTTCTAGCACAGAAAACACTGGAGGTGTCTGGCCTTGATCAGATAATCCGCTAAGATAAGCAAGAACCTGATTGATCTTCTCTGGGTAGGTTGGGGTGGTAATTCCTCATTCTGTACTTGTTCATTTTCACCATCCTCCCCCTCTCTTACCACTTCCTCAGCTGGTGGAGGAGTCACCGCCCTAGTACCAGATGGGCTAGGTGCTTGTCCTCTTCCTCTAGAGGACGTCCTCCCACGACCTCTTCCACGGCCTCTGGTAACTACTACTCTTCGAGCCTCAGCCCCAGTGGCTGGCTCAGACGCTTCTTGTCTTGCCGATGTTGATGGTGGCACAGTCGTTGTTGCTCTAGTTCTAACCATCTGCGAAATAGAGTGAAGATGGTCAGATACCAATTTGTATCACCTAGATACCAATTGGATCCAAGTAATAGCACGAAAGAAGAAAAGAAAGAATGGAGTTTTCCTAAAGTCTTATAGCCTTTCAAAGAAAAGTAAAGGCGTCCCCCTACCGTTTCTTAAGACTCTACTAGACTCGTTCTTGTATGATGAGACCAACGAGCCTAATGCTCTGATACCAAGTTTGTCACGACCTAAATCGAGTCGCGACTGGCACCCACATCTACCCTCCTATGTGAGCGAACCAATCAATACAAAACCCAACTTTTCGAATTTAATAACACAATATTATGCGGAAGACTTAAACTCATTAATGAAAATCAATTAAATAACTTCTAAAAACTCGACAACTATTATTATCCCCAAAATCTGGAAGTCATCATCACAAGAACATCTATCCTCAAATCACTAATTCTAAGAGTATCTAGAAAGCTAGAATAAATAAAAAGCTAATCCATACCGGAACTTCAAGGCATCGAGACATGAAGAAGAAGATCAAGTCCAACATTAGGAATAAAATGGTTAGAAAAAGTTAAACCATACAACATAGAAAATGAACAATTAACATTAACCTGTCAAAATAAGAAAATAATTATAAAAAGAACAAAATGATTAATGAAAATATTTATACTTGCAAAAATTATTGTAGAAGGATATCACAACAGATATTATACCCGTATGATAGATACAGGAGCAGAAGCGAATATTTGTAAATATAATTGCTTAGCAGAAGATAAATGGAAAAAATTAAAAACACCTATGGTAGTAACTTGATTTAATAATGAAGGAAGTATGATTAAATATAAAGCAAAAAATATAAAAATACAAATATGGACAAAATATTAACAATAGAAGAAATGTATAATCTTGAATTTACCACAAAAGATATGTTATTAGGAATGCCATTTTTAGATAGATTTTATCCACATATAATAACAAAAACACATTAGTGGTTTACCACACCATGCGGAAACAAAATAGGAGTAAAAAGAGTAAATAATAAACAACGAAAACCTATGGAATGGATTAAAGGAAGTGAAAAAATAAACCAAGAAACGGAAAATATAAATGAGAAACAAATATCACAATTAGAAATAATTTTATTTACAATAGACAAAATTAAAATAATTAATGAACAACTAGAACAATTATACAGCGAAAATCTATTACAAGGATGGGGAAAACATAAGACAAAAGTAAAAATTGAATTAATAGATGAAAATAGTATAATAACACAGAAACCATTAAAATATAACTTTGATGATTTAAAATAATTTAAAATACATATAGATGAATTATTATAAAATAATTACATACAAGAAAGCAATAGTAAACATACAAGTCCAGCATTTATAGTTATAAAACATAGTGAACAAAAAAGAGGTAAAAGTAGAATGGCCATAGATTATCGTAATCTAAATGCTAAAACTAAAACATACAATTATCCAATACCAAACAAAATACTAAAAATAAGACAAATACAAGCATATAATTATTTTAGTAAATTTGACTGTAAATCAGGATTTTTTCACATAAAATTAGAAGAAGAATCTAAACAACTAACAACATTCACAGTACCGCAAGGTTTCTATGAGTGGAACGTTTTACCATTTGGATATAAAAATGCACCAGTTTGATACCAACATTTTATGGATAACTGTTTTAATCAGTTAGAAAATTGTATTGTATATATAGATGATATATTACTATATTCTAAGACACAAGATGAACATATAAGATTATTAGAAAAATTTATACACATAATTAAACACTAAGGTATAAGCTTAAGTAAAAAGAAAGTAGAAATTATGAAATCACAGATAGAATTTCTAGGAATACAAATAGATAGAAATGGAATAAAAATGCAAACTCATATAGTACAAAAAATAATTACTATTACTGAAAAAATAGATACAAAAAAGAAATTACAATCCTTTCTAGGATTAGTAAATCAAGTAAGAGAATATATACCAAAATTAGCAGAACATTTAAAATCACTACATAAAAAACTTAAAAAAGATGTTGAATACTATTTCGACAATAAAGATAAAGAACATATAAGAAATATTAAGAATTTATGTAAGAAATTACCAAAACTATATTTTCCTGATGAAAATAAAACATTTACTTATATTATTGTCACGACCCAAATCCGGGCCGCGACTGGCACCCACACTTACCCTCCTATGTGAGCGAACCAACCGATCTAACCTTAACATTTCAATATAATATCAACAGAAAGTAATGCGGAAGACTTAAACTCATTAATAAAATCAATAACTACTATTATTCCCAAAATCTGGAAGTCATCATCACAAGAACATCTACTTTAAACTACTAATTCTAAGAGTTTCTAAGAAGCTAAAAATACATAAGAAGCTAGTCCATTCCATAAGTTCAAGGCATCATGACATGAAGGAGAAGATCCAGTCCAAGCTAGAAGCGTTAGCTCACCCTGAAGATCCGGTGTGACGAAGACTGGCTTGAGTTACTATTGAGTCGAAGATGACGGCACGTTTGCTGCACTCCACAAATAACAAGAAGAAAAACATAAAAGTAGGGGTCAGTACAAAACACGAGTACTGAGTAGATATCATCGGCCAACTCAAAATAGGGAACAGTATATATCAAATATTATCGTAAATCAACTATAAAACTCAACATGTAGCAACAACAAGTACTATAATCATCAATAAGTACCATCAAGTTCATCCATGAGGGCTCAAGCTTCAACACCATACTCATTTGGGAATTAAGTTTATTAAGTTGAGTATATTATCATCTTTCAAGATTCATTATCTTTCTTCCTCTTGTGTCGGTACGTGACACTCCGATCCCCTACTGCTATGTGTCGGTACGTGACACTCCGATCCCCTAATTCTACGTGTCAGAACGTGACACACCGATCCACTAATACTATGTGTCGGAACGTGACACTCCGATCCACTAATACTATGTGTCGGAATGTGACACTCCGATCCACTAATTCTACGTGTCGGAACGTGACACTCCGATCCACTAATACTATGTGTCGGAACGTGACACTCCAATCCACTAATACTATGTGTCGGAACGTGACACTCCGATCCACTAATATCATTCTGTAAATCATCAAGCCTTCTCTATAACAAGGCATCATCAATCCCATTACTTCAATTCATCAAGCCTTCTTCTATACCAAGGCCTCATCATTAATAATGTATATTAAAGTTTCTTTTCAAGATTTGGGATTCAATATTTTCATCATGCTTATCTTATCACAATCACATAATCATATTCATGCACACATACCATTAAGCATATAGTAGGGTTTACAATACTACCAATACATATCATTCACTATTAAGAGTTTACTTATGAAAGCATGAAACCATAACCTACCTCCACCGAAGATTTGTGATTAAGCAAGAAATTCCCAAGGCTTTTGTTCCTTCTTCTCGTTCGATCCTCTCTCTTTCTCTTGTTCTTTCTATTTTCTTTATTCAAACCCTCTTTCTTTTACCCTAATTAGTATATAATTAAGAATAAAAGATGGCAATAATAACCCACTAATTAACTTAGGGTTACCTCTTTTAACCCCCAAGAATTTGAGTTATTAATATAAACCCACGAACTTTATAATTAAGGCAAGAATAGTCAAAAATGTCCCTTAAAACTTAACTAGAAATCTGACTCCAACTGGGATTACGAAAGCTGTGACGGGCCGTCGTGCCTGCGACGGTCCGTCCTGCAGGTCGTCGCAAGGGTCAGAGAGTCAATTTCCACTGAACAATCTATGACGGTCCGTCACGCCTGTGACGGTCCGTCCTGCCATTCCGTCACGAAGTTCAGAGAGTCGATTTTCAGTACCCAATTTCAGATTTTCTAAGTGTTTTGAAACGAGACCCTGCAATGGTCCGTCGTTGGGTTCGTCGCCTCAGCCTGTTTTTTCCAGAAATAAAATCTGCTGCTCGAAATGACTAAACAGGTCGTTACAATTATAGAAACAGATTCAAGTGATCATAGTTACGCAGGAGTTTTAAAATACAAATATGACAAAGAAAAAATAGAACATCATTGTAGATATTATTCAGGATCCTATACAGAAGCACAAATAAAATGGAAAATAAATAGAAAAGAGTTATTTGCATTATATAAGTGTTTATTAGCATTCAAACAATATATTGTTTATAATAAATTTATTGTAAGAACAGATAATACACAGGTAAAATAATGGATAACAAAAAAGTTAGAAGATTCAGTTACAACAAAAGAAATAAGGAGATTAGTATTGAATAGATTAAATTTTACATTTACAATTGAGGTAATCAAAACTGATAAAAATGTTGTTGCAGACTACCTCTCAAGAGAAAGATACAATGAAAGACCTATTGGCTATAATGACAAATCTATGCCAAAATATAGAAAAGATAGAAGCAGATGTACAAGATCTGAAAGGAAAAGCTAACAGTCAGTAGCATGACTATAATATGCGGAGCTATGTCGTTCGGCGGACGGAAAACAGCCAGAACTAGAAGGAGACGTTGGGAAACTCAAAAAAACCCATAACAAAGTTTTTTTAAATATAGTTGCAGGTACGAGCAAAAAAGATAGTGAGAAACAAAAAAATACAAATTTAAACCAACTATTCATAAAACCATTTATCCAAAAACCACAAGTACAGATACCCGTGGAACCACAAACATCCACAAATGCAACTACATTACGCAGTCCTACATCGAAAACATATAAAAAATCCAGACATATTTAAACTTGACCCAAGATCTACGCAAACAAAAAACCCCGAAAAAGACTATATAACCCAGAAGTTACACGGATATAACAAACTTATAGCACAACCTAAAACCAGTCCAAATTTAGTTAAAACATGTTGTAGCTATGGACTACTAAATACAGTATATACATATACCGGAGAAGAAATAATTGGAATACCGGAATTGCATAGAGCATTTGTGACATATAAGAGAATTACTAAAGGAAACCTATTTTACATAAAATTCTATACAGCACCAGCTGAGATATTATACGAGGAGATAAAGTCGCCAATACAAGTTGTAAAGATAGGCCTGACCAGAGATATGATTATACTGGAAGAGATAGAGAAACAAATCGAGATACCAAAGATAGAAATACCAAACTTTTATGCGAATAAAAGGATAATTGGAATAGCAACAATTATACAAGAGTTAGCCAATAATTATTTAAATTGCAATGCTATTTGGAGTTATTATGCACGAGATCAAGTAATGATTTATTCGAACTCCAAAGAGCTAAGGAAATCAGATATGGATGAAGTCCAACGATGGATTTTGTCATTACTAAAGCCAGAGAAGCAACCAACTACAAGGGCCTTGAAGAAGGAATTTATTTCAGAGGAGTTAATAGTAAGATATTGTAAACTTATCAGCAACAAATACCCAGATCATAGACGCTCCAAGTGTAACGGAGAAGATAACGTAATAACAGCAGTTGATTTGGGATAATGACAAAAGAAATAATGCAAGCTACGTCAAAAAGATTCATACAAGATTAAAAAAAATTAAAAAAAAAGAAAAAAAAAGAGATAGATATATGTGTATAAAGTAAAGTATTTTGTTTATTAGTGTCTATCGTTTTGTGTCGGCTAAATATCAGCCATATGTAAAAAAGTATTGTAAAAGTATGTCGGCCAATAATAAAAAATAGGCTATTAGTAACAGTAAGTTTTTTGTTTTTTGTGTCGGCCAAATGTAAAAAGGCCAAGTGGTAAAGTAAGTGTCGTCCATTTTGGCCAAAGGTGTAAAGTTTTTGTGGAGATAAACTCTTAAAATGTTTGAATTTATTTTAACTTGGTACTTCTATATGATTCTACCATGTTGTTCTAATTAATAGTATTTTTCATTTATCTTGAATATTAAGTAAATTCAGATTATATTATATTTTTTGATCATTATTTTTTTGGCAACGCATATGATTTTTTGAGGCATTAATTGAGGGTAAGACGGTGAATTAAAGTTTCACCACATAAAATGGGTAAGACATCGAATGAAAGCTTGGTGAACCATGATAATAAGAAGTTGGGTTCAAGTACCACAAAATTACGAATAAAGATGTCTTTATATGTTCAAGACAATGGGTTTAAGTCCTAATACACTATAGTTATAATATGACGATGACTAATATAAAATTTTATAATTTTGAGTGAAAGTCATGAAATTTACCCAATTAATTTGCTCCATTCTCTTATATGAATGCGGTAGCAGATGAAAAGTGGTTGAATGTATGAAAATGAGTATTGTGAAATGTTAATGGTCATCATTATGGTAATTAAAATGAAGAACGTTATGAGTTTTTAAAATTTTAATTCAAATGTGAAGGTAATTTTGTCCATTTAAATTGTATGAAAGGTTATTGGACACATTGTTTCTGAAAATTGTCCTTCAAATGTTAAGATAATTGTTAAAAGTATTTTTATCCATCAAAGTGGAATGAGATGTTGGGATATTATTGTTGGTTGAACCCAATTTATAAAGTTATGTAAATCCTCCTTTAAAAAAATGAATACAAAGTGGTAGTATATTTTATACATTTGACCTCTTAGAGTATGTTGAGGTGAATCACATAATGCTGCAATATTACAATAAGTGTCCAATAAAAATTTCTGGAACATGAACAATTGTTATGGTCAATTCCTCAAAGAAAATGTGACTTGTGTTCGTAAGGATAAGAACATGTTCATGTATTGTTAGGTGAATGACTTATCTCACCTCTACAGAAGGTTTGAGAGATTGAAAGAAAATCTTTAGACATAAGTGGTCATTTTGGTCATGTATATACTTTGAGTACTACACAAATATTGTGGTATATTTTATAATGAAATATTAGAGAACAAAAAACAAACAAATCTTTTCAGTAAAGGTTGTGGTCATCATCAAAATAAATGTCATTATGTGGCACCACAAATTTATCGTTGGTTATCAAGAATAAGTTTTGAATGTAATAATTTAACCATAAAAATAATAATAAGTCTCCTTAGGAGATGTCCACCATAAGGATGGAGTTGTGAATATAGTGGAAGTACACAAAGTTAATTGATAGTTTCGAAAGGGCTAATACTATCTGGAGGAATGAAATTGTTCATAATATTACGGTTGTAGTATTTCTCAAAAGAAACTTTTGCAGTTTCTAAAGAATTGAATACAAATATTATTTGAGACTATAATTATGAGAAGACTTAATATCTTCAAATTACTACAATCAAAGCGGGTAAGAAATATTTACGTATAAGATTATCCATTTTGTCTGTTGTTTATTGTATACAAAAATATAGGCATGACCCACGCAAAAATAAACTAGAAGTTTACTTTAATAAATATCAGTTGGCAAAATTGATTAACCATTCAAATTCAATTGTGATGCAAAAGAAATTGAAAATCATGTGCCTATATGTTGAAGAAATACAAGATTTTTCAAGAATTATCTTTTGTAGCATGCTCTCGTGATAAAATGATCATTGTACAAGCTGAGATTGAGATTGTATCCCCTAAAATTACTTGAAACGTATAAAAAATGAATATGAGCCCGTTCACCTGCCATGTTGACCGTTTACTATTATGATTAAATAGATGGATCTATAGTACGATCACATGTGCATTTGTATGAACTTATAAATTGATTATTGTAAGATTTGTTGCTCATTGCTAGATCATTGATTATGAAAACAAATGTTTAAAATAAAATTTTGTTTGAGACGAGTTTATTTAACATGTATGTATCAAGCAAACAAGATTCTACTAACACAATTAGTTCAGGAACCAAAAATGATGAAAAATGAAGAGATCTCAATAAGTTATGTCGTATTGGAATCAATATAAAAATGATCATCAACGATATATTTGATTAAGTAGCACTCAATGCTATAAATAGTTATGAGGTTTTAAATTTGAATATGTCATATAGCATGGACAAATGAATGATTAGCCAAAAAAATGCACTATTCAAGTATATTTGCTTCACTTAGAAAAGTGATGTTTTTGAACTTATAATTTATAGATCAACATAAATGTTTAAGGGATAGAAATGAATCATTATGCGAAAGTATAACCCTAAGATATGAAGTATGGTTTGTGCCTTGAGGCTTAAAGAGTTTTCGCAAAAATCCTGACATTATTAAATGGAGATATATTCTTTAGTGGTGGATGCAATAGTACTTGTTTCAGTCGGACAACAGATGAAATACTTGAATATGCATAATGATAAATATAATTTATAACTAGACGATGAAGGTTATATGTAAATCCTTGAAGGATTTAAAAGGTCTTAAAACAATTTCATTGAGTATGCATCGTATTGAGACTGCTTAGCACAAAAAAACAATCTTTTCCACCTCATGAAAATGATTTAAAATATCATGTATTGGTGGAATTGGTGCACTTACAGATTGTTGTTTATGCAAATGCTAGAAGATGTGTGATTTTCTTTGAGAAAAGACGAGCTTCAATAAAATTGATCAATATCGCATGAGTAAAATTTCTTTTTATTATGTAGATGCAGAATATTTATTTGATCTACACAAAGCTCGATCGCAAATGAGCTATTTGCTTACACTTGGAGGTATAAGAATATTTTGTCATTCAACAAACATTGATAACCACCTCTTTAAATTGTGCAGAAATAATACTGATATATGAAGTATGTTAGGATGTGTTTTGTTGGAATTATGATCTATCATATTCAAAAAATATGTGATTTTTCATACACCATATATGACAATAATATAGCTCAATTGAAGGGTAAATATAATCAAATAAGATCGAAAAAAGTATAGTTCACCAAAAGTCTTTCACATATGATCTTTAACAAAATGGTAAGATTGACGTTCCAAGGTTCCTTAAAATAATAATCTTGTAAGCTTATTCACGAAAGATTGCCAACATCAATATTTGGGAAGTTGTGATACAAGATTGGAATGCATTATTTTCGATATATCAAGTGATGTTTTAATCAGACGGAGGAAGATACGTGTTGTACTCTTTTAATTAATCCTGATTTTGTACCAATTGGGTTTACCTCATAAGGTTTTTAATGAGGCAACATTCAAAGCGTAATAAACGATATGTGTACTATTTTTCCTTCACTTGAATTTTTTCCCACATAACCTTCTCAATTATGAAGATAATCATAACTTCCATAACCTACCACTTCATAACAATTACTCTTGTAACATTTTCCTTCCATAACATCCTTCATTATATTCATGTTAATGACTAACCTTTTGTATTTCTCTATCCTATACTATAAATAGAGGCATAAGAGTTCATATGCTAGACAATTCATGTTTTGATGAATACTTTGATGAATAAGAAATGCTTATTCTTTTGTCTTCCTTAATCTATTACTTTATTTTTTATATTTCTTGTCTTATTTTACTTTAATTTTATAATAATATTCAATTTATGTGTACATTTATTGATCATGCATTGGTAGATTGAAGCAAAAATAGAAACATATAAACATCCCAACATGCTAAATTGTACAGAACAAAATCTATCATTATTAAATATTGTCGAAGATGCAAGATAAAACAAAAAAAGAGAACAAAAAAATTATATCAACAGACCCAAGAACCATGGAATTATTACTTAAGAGAGAACACAAACGATAAACGCAACGGATGGAAAAGATACATACCAAGAAGGATAGGCAGCACAAGCGACAAGACTCACGAAACGTGGATGACTAAACTACATATCGTAAGATAATCATTAGAAGGAAAATTATTCTACCACACAGAAGGATGAGAGCCCTGCAAAAACATCTTAGGACACGTCTAGTTTTCCAGAAGTGGGCAAAACAAAAGCAAACAAAAAGACTAAAATACACTTCTAGTGAAACAAGCATGTTGATGAAGAGGCCTTGCTCGTAGCCTCTTCTAGATATTAGTACCATTATATGTGTCCATGTGTTACTCAGTTAGTTGATAAATATAATTTAGAATATTAATCTATCAACAATTTTAAGAATAAACTTATTATTAAGTTATATTATTTATTGTTGGGTATATAGTAAGAATTGATGGGAAATAGAGGGAATGAGAGAAATTTGAAATGTTTAGAACTTGAAAGGTTGGGAACCTGAAAAGTCCTCTAATGCTTTAATAAAAAAGGCAATAGTCCCTCATCGGTAATTGAAATGAAAATAAGAGAGTTTAATTAATAAATAAACACTCCTATTAATTATTAAAAGGGTTGGAAAGAGTGACCCCCTCACGTCATCGCTCGCTTCGGCTTCGGCTTCGGCTTTGGCAAATGATCGAGAGATAATTTATTCGACAAATTTATTTTAATTATTTATTTAATTAATTAAATGGCCCAAAAATTATTTTAAATTAATAAGTTGATAACAAAAATTAACCGAAATGTTTAACCCGACCTGACTCGGATCCGCGCGTGACCCGTTTTAAATTCCGTTACATTTAAAAAATTCCCGCCACTGTTCTAAAAGGTTGCAACTTTCAGGAACAGTCAATACCATTTGAAAGTTTGCAACCTTTCATTAATGGTTGTGCCAATTCTCAAAGGGTTGCAACCTTTCAGAATATATTATTCTTGCCTATAAATACAATTCAGTCTTCAGAATATTTACAAACGAATTTTCTGATCTTCCTTCTTCTTAAAAAAACAAATTTTTCTTCGTGTACTTTCCTGATGTGGATTGATTCGCTGACAGTAGAGTTTTTGGTATCTATACTCTACTGAAGATTTTGGTAAATTTTACAGATTAAATTAGTTTTTACAAATAAATTTCTGTTCATCTTATTTACTGGTTCTAAAAATCTCGGTTACTTCGTGTCTCTGAATGATTTATTACAACCAGTAATTTCTGATTTTCTTAACACAGATTGACTACATTTATTTAAATACTACACATTAAATATGTATAGATAATAACTTTAATAATATAATAAAATCACTAGTAAAATTAAAGATTCAAATCAAGCGAATTAAACATCAATTATCCTGCAAAAACAAATTTAATGTCATTAAAAATTATAAACCAAAAATGAAAAAGTATAAAAAAAAAACTAATGGGTTATAATAATTATTGATTAAGAGATTGTAATGCTTAAATATTACAATATCTATATAATGCATACACAAATCTCACTAATGGTGTTAATTCTAAATATGAAATTAATTGTATTGATTTTTTTTTCAACAACTATAAAATTAGATCCAAAGACGAAGGAAAAAATTGTTTAGTCAAAAAACTTTATGCATAGTAATAGAAAATAAAATATTTTACTCTTTCTTATTGTTTTTTTTTTAATAAAAGGTTACACAAAAAAATTTGTCGAAGTGTTTATGGATATATTATTTATGCATGGTTAAGTCAAAACTGATGAATCGAGATATTGTTCTTTTGATTATTTAATACATTGAAACCTAATCAATCGAAAAAAATCTTACATATGATGAAACTCTCTTTTTGATGGTTTCTTATTGTCCTTGAATGTATGTTGTTAAGATGAATCATTCTCCTTTGTTATATACTGATATATCTTACTTTTTCTTTGTTGAAGTGGAAAAGTATTTATGTAATTGTAATGAATCACAAAATTTCTTTGAAAACTAGGATTAATTTGACTTTTTTTGTAAATTTTAAATGGGAACATTGGATTAGTCAATAACTATCAGTATGTAGTTAATAATTTTTTTATTAAATAACCTATATAGTTTAATAGTTAATGGTCCCAGTGTTTAACTCATTTGATTTTTTTAAAAAAACACTTGGCTCACATAACTAATATAAGTTAGAGGGGATTATTATTTTTTAATCATAATTTGAGTATTCAATAGAAACGAGGAGTTAATATCTCAGATGGTCACTCAACTATGCAGTCTACTCTCATAAAGTAATTCAACTTTTAATTTTTCACTCAAAAGTCACTCAACTATTGCTTTCTTTCACATAAAGTCACTCAACTTTGAATTTTAACTCAAAAATCACTCAACTATCCATTGTTTCCTCAAAAAGTCACTCAAATATCCACTCTTTCCTCAAAAAGTCACTCAATCTATTAAATTATTTTTAATAAAAAATTATTGATATTAATTATTTATATAACAAACAAAAAATTTAAAAAATAAAAAAAATCATTTAGTGATCCACCCACCTAACCCGACCCATTAAAAAATATGATATGACCCATTTTAATTTGTCTTTAATCCTAAAATAATTCCTCTCTTTAAACCTTGAATAAGGATTAAAGACAAAATAAAATGGGTCATATCATATTTTTTAATGGGTTGAGTTAGGTGGGTGGATCACTAAATGGTTTAAAAGGTATTTTTATTTTTTAATAATTTTGATTTGTTATATAAATAATTAATATCAATAAATTTTAATTAAAAAAATAATTTAATAGATTGACTTACTTTTTGAGGAAAGAGTGTATAGTTGAGTGAATTTTGAATTAAAATTCAAAGTTTAGTAACTTTTTGAGAAAAAAGTGCATAGTTGAGTAACTTTTGAGTGAAAATTGAAAGTTGAGTGACTCTATGAGAGAATAGTGCGTAGTTGAGTGACCATCTGAGGAATTTACTCTAGAAACGAGGAAACTCTACTGTTGGGAAATTGAAGCTTCCAGAATTTTCTTTAGGTAAAAAACTATTGCAAAATTTCGAATGTATATTTGCATATCTTGATTTTTGGAATACTGGGAATTACTTACTGTTTTATTGATTGGTGAAAAATAGCGAAATTTGGTCGGTTAGGAATCATTGGTATAGGGGTGAAAATTTTATAATTTTTGGTTTGAAAGACAATGGAATGTAATCAAATTATTTTTGGATTAAAAACTGCAACACGTAATGGTTTTTATAAGAGGGTTAAATATGCTAGTGCGCTGGAATAAAGTAGCAGGGGATAATGTTGCTTCTTTTAATCTGGTAGGAGCCTGTTGTTATTGCTAATATTAGAAGTACAATTGTTGTAACTAATCAATTTGAGAAAAAATATTTGGGGTCGTGTTGATTTCATTAATGGAAAGGGGAAACTTTTTTTTGGTTTATGAGGTTGCAACTGGTTTGTAACCAGTACTTCATAAATTCAATTTATATTAATTGTTTATTGTAATATAGATCTACTCTTTATGTATATTGAATTACACATTTAATAATTAGGTCTATTTTATAGGATTATTATTGAACTTAAGATAATTGGTGATATTCAGACGTAACACTAAGCTTGAAATTTAGCAAACATGATCCTTGACATATAAGTTATATGAAGAGTAGGAGCTTGATTGAAGATATGAGTGAGTTTTGGGATTTAGATAAGACATAAAATTATTTGAGTATCTACGAGCTCTCTTACGTACAAATATTGTATAGTTGGTAGATTGAGAATTTTCCGAAGCTTTGTGAAAAGGAAAGAAACAATCTGGAGGATTCGTGACAAAGGTTTGACATTTAAGGTATGTTAAAACTTTCAAACTTCATTGAAGGACGTTTTTTAATAAAATAGTAAAAATGAAATACACCATTGATAAGGCTGAAAGATGGAGGTCTTGTACTAATGATGTGACAGATATTGGTAGGAGTACCAGTGTTATAAAGGGAATGTTTATGTAATCCAATAATTCCAAAGCATTTAGGCATTAGGGGATGTATTATTCCAATGAATTCTTTTTGTGATTGTATTTCTTATTAAAACCCGTATATTTGTAATAGTTGAGGTTAGTAGTGTAATGCTACTGGTTAATTTGTTGAGATGCGTCATCATCCCTTTCATTAAAACAATATTTAAAACATGTATTAATATGTGATTGAGTATAAGTTGGGCATGAGGAGATCGTCCGTTTTGGGATGGTGAGATGTTAATATTATAATTCGAGCATAGAAAGACCGTTCATGCAGTAATTTTTTTTATTTTATGATACCATAATGAGATCGTCCACACAAACACGTAGATATCGTCTATGTACATATATAGACCTTATGACTCCCCCATGGGTCATAAAATCTTGATCTAGTTCAGAGGAGTATCAAGTATATACGATTGATAGAGTACTTAGCATATAAGGCATATCATTTGATGGTGTTACGTTACATCGCATCTCATTATGTCATTTAGTCTTTTAGATTAGGTGCTTTCATAGTGGTTCTACATTATGTGAAGTTTGATTATCCTTTTTGATGAAACTAATTGACTAGTAAGTATAGTGTAAACTTGCATTAGTAAAGGTTTGATTTTCTTATATATAATTCGGTCTTTACTTCTTCGTTGTCAGTCTATCAGATATACTTGGTACCTATGGCATGGTACTCATACTACACTTCTTGCATTTTATTGTGGTTCTGATACAATTCCTAATACGAGCAGTGCTCGTGGATATTTTTTATTCTGAAATTGAAGTATCTTGGAGATGCGGTGAGTTGTCTGGTTGTTCCGTATCCTACCCATCACTCTTAACTTTTATTTGTTAAGTTCTTTTTTGTATTTAGATAGGATATCCCATATGTTTATGTTCGTCACATAGATTTAGTGTTGCATCATATTTAGATGCACTTTTACTTATGACACCAATTCTAGTGTGTTATTTTTAGCTATCCACATTTCGTATTTATAAAAAACTTCGTGTTGGGGATTTTTACTCGTTGTTTACCTTTTTACCTTATTCATTAGTTAAAATTAGTCAAATATGTTTAGTTAGCTTATCTATTGATTTGGAACATAGGTGTCATCACGATACTAGGATTTGAATTGTAACAATTTGGTATTTGAGATCTAGGTTCATCGGTCTCACGTGTATAGGAGAAATGTCTAGTAATGTCTTGGGATCGATATGATGAAGTCCATACCTTTCATTAAAAGGCTGTAGGAAATTTAAGGATTTTCTATTTTATAATTCACTATCGTGCACACATGGACTCAATGCAATTCTAATCTTTATATCTCATTCTCTTTTTTGATAGTGAGTTCTCGTACATCTTCATGTGGTAATTAAGAGCCTACTTCTCAAAGAACTATCCTATGTAGAGTCAAGGGGTCTAGGTTGGGGTAGGGGTCGTATTGCAGCACCTGTGGAAGTAAAAGTACCAATGCCTACCTACGGCCATGAAAGGACAGTATCTCCTGAAGCAGATGTTATTCATGGTGACGTACAGGATTGTGTCGAGGGGGATGGGCCGCTCCACTAAATATTATTGGAAACAAATCCATTAGGATACCTTGGCTCATATGTTAGGACTTCTAGAGGGGATGGCTTCGGTTGAAATTTTACCTATTAACTTTAATGACTCAGATACCCATATTGGAGGTCACAATCCATAAATGATAGTTTCTAAAGATTCTCGGACTCTCAATACTCATCCAGCTGCTGATGTAGCTCTCCGTTTAGATAATATAGAATTTCAAAGTATTGCATCACACTTGGCGAACATGCCTTTCATTAACGTTGATGATCAAAAGACGTTTGGGACGTTAATACTAATGAATTCTCCAAATTATACTAGTGGCTTGATGGAGGATGCATATGAATTTACAGTTAGTTATCATGAGAGGGTGCATAACTTTGGATTAGTGGAGTCTCAGGGATTTGATTACACAAAGTTTAAGATTACTGTTTTTGCCACACAACGACGGAAGAATTACATTAGTAATAAGCCAGATGGATCCCCTCAATTATCATGGACTAAATATACTAATGTATTTCTAACCAAGTTTGTTCTACAAAAAAAGAGGAGCGTAAGAGGTCCGAGATCAAGATTTTTTTAGGAAAAAGGTATGTTAGTCACAGTGCATGAGGGTAAATTGCATGCACTGTCTAGACATGCTTTCATTATACTTTCCACAGATTTTGAGACAATGAGATGGTTTTTTAAGGGGCTGATTATTCCTATTCTTCTAGGAATTTCTGAGGTTTGTACATTTTGTATTCCACTCAGAAGATGGTAGATTTTGCTAAGGAGTTGGAGATGATTTGATGTTAGGGATTTAATCAGTGTGAGGTAAATAAACCTTGTTATTCACGTTATTATGGTTGTGATCTTTCTATGAATCATTGTACCACTATCCGTCTAGCAGACCCATTCATTTTGCTATACCAGCGTTTAAAGCTAGTTACTTAGGGCATATTTTTTCTAGTTCAGACCATATAGTACAATGTTCATCTTCAAGACATGTATGTCGTGGAGGGCGTTTTGGTTATTTATGTTCATCTAATATGCCTACATCTTGTATGCGATGTTTAGAGTGTAGTGATAAGATAAAGGTTATATCTTATGTCTCGAGTCCAGTTGAAGGTTAATGAAAAGAACTATCCAATTATAAGTTTGGAGTTGGTGGGTATTATGTTTGCATTGAAAATTTGATGGCATTATATTTATGGTATGCATTGTGAGGTGTTCACGGATCATGATAGACTCCTGTACATATTCATTCAGATGGATCTTAATTTGAGGTAGTAGAAATAGTTTTTGTTGCTCAAATAATACGATATGACTATTCATATATCATCCGAGTAAGGCGAATTTTGTCATGACCGGGCAGCACCCCCTAGACGTAACCGAGGTCTTTATCCTCGAAAAAGTATTAGACTATCCATTTGCATACATCATTGCATATCATAGGTAGAAAAGATGCATAAAAATGAAAACTTTACATATGAGGTTTACATAGACTTCTCTCTTATCAAAATAGTTTACATAGTTGTCTCACACAAAAACTATCTATCATAGGAGTACAAGATTTGGACATAGACCTTACATCATTACAATAAAGTCTAATAAGAGAATACAACATAGTATTACAAGATAGTAATCAGAAGAATGTCTTTAGACTAATCATATAGTAAATCTAGAATAGTGTCATCATCCTCGGACTCCAGTTCTCACCAACAACTTGGGAACTATCCAAGTCGTCCTTGAAAATGACCTTGAAGCCCTTCAATGGCCCACACCTAAATTGTTGTATAAAATAGAACAGAATATGGGTTACTACACACCATATGTACTATGTATGGAAACATATGTATGTAAAATCTTTGAAAGGACATTTTATTCACAAACATGCTAAGTTACTTTGAAAACCTATATGCACACACAAGAGAATATACAAGTCAATTATCACAACAACATTAAGATATGTTCATATCCATTTACTAGAGTAACATCATCATAAATCCATATCAACATTTTATTTTCTAGAGTTCTTATCATCAAAGCATACAAGACCCTTAATCATAATCCCAATCCAATCCTACTAGTTTGATGCTCATCTGAAACCCCATAACCCCACATAAACCAAAAGCTACTAAAGAGACCATAATCAATGCTTTTACATCATATAACATCATATCATGGATGGCCTTCATTATACATAACAATTTAGACCATTGTCATATTCATCAAATGAAACATCATATAAGATAAACCTCATATTGTACAAAATATTAATACATTTCATTCATAACATAAGTGCATAATAACTTCTCCTAGGACTCCCCTCAAGGTCAACTAGTGCAATGCATAGGTAAGGTCCCATCTCTTACCTACACTATGTAGAATCCCTTAAGTCACCCTATTTAGTGTCCATCCTATTAGTTTCATTCATTGATTATAAATTTGAGACCATTTTCCATAACCGACAATATATCATGTGAGCTAAACATGGAATCTGGTTTTCATGAAAACCTACACCGAAAGAAGGTACTCTACTTGCCAGGTAGGCCCATCCATAATTGTACCATCTAGGTTGATCCACGAGCTAGTCTTCCTATGTGGGCACATATTTAAGGAACTAGGAGATTTAAAAGAAACTCTTTTATGCACATTTGCATTGTAGTCTCCATATTATTAGAATAATAGTGAACCTACCTTCCTTTTTGGGAAGGGACACCTCTCATATATAGTTTGCTCAGTGCTAAGCTAAAGTCCCTTTTTAAAATATCTTTAAGCTATCCTTTACATTAGTTGATTGTATAGGAATTAGGAGGATAACCCCTTGTATAATCATGGTCATAACTCTTAGGTATAGAATGATAGGTTCATTTAATCACAACCAAGACTTTAGTTACATCATGTCATTATAGTCATAATAATAAGTCATACAGGTGAATCACTTTCAATCACGCATAATAATTGTCGTATCATCACCCACCTTCATAACATTCATAACATGCTATCATATTAATCATCTCATCATCTTCCTATTCTATTCATATATTCATACTTAAATTAAACATCATCATCAAGAATAGACCAACATTATTGAAGTCATGTATGCATGATCTTGAAAGTCTTACCGATGGTTTCAAAGAATCTCCTCAAATATATCAACCTCAATTACACAACATTTATCTAATAATCCAATCACCATCATCATATAATAATAAATTAAGCAATAAAAAAAATCATAACAACATCCCTAATCATATATCAACTTAATTAATAGTTAGGGTTAGGAAAAATGGACATTGATTGATCTTATAGGAACATTAAGTAAAAAATGTAAAATAATAGATCACACACAAACAAAGAATCATAATCAACCAATATTAATTTAATCACTACCATATTAAACAAATTTGAAAGATAACCCACGAATTAAATTGAACATCATAGTTTTGAAGAACATTAAAAACCAAACTTTGAAGGTTCTCTTGGGGAAAAGATTCCCAAGAGTGAATATCTTCCATACCTTGTTAATTCTTAGATAATTGTAAAATAAATCCTTCATCTTGAAGCCCGGTGAATTATTTTATAATTACTAAACTAAATAATTAAAACCGTTGTTAAACCTTAATCAATTATTTAACTAATTACCTAACTATTCGTACATTGACCAACTTAAGACAATGACCTGGGGTCCCAAACAATGAGACCCCGTCGATGAACTGTTGATCCAACCACAGACCATCCTTTTCATCCATGGTTTGGGTATGTAACATTAAAGAAAATGTACACGTCTAATGAAGAGCCTATAAAGTTTTAAGAATAGGTATGGGGGTTACATAGGCATCCCAATGCCCAATATTTAGAAATATTGCATATTAGAAAATATTGGATTGAAGGGTGTTAGCATATTTTATATATATTAACAAGCCTGTCCAAGAACTTTACTTGCAATGAAGAGCCAGCTAAAAATCTTCATTTTCATTGATCACAAAATAAGTGCGAGGCATCCATGTGTCAATCCTAAGCACAATAGAACATGAACAAATAAAATTGTCACGTAGATTAAGAAGTGCCGAAAAACATATTTGGGATCCTTGGGACAATAAGTAAACTTTACGAATGAACCATCAAGAATAGTTAGTAATGAAAATTTAAGCAACACATGTAGAAGCCATGTCAAACCGGCCAGGTGGGGGGAGGGGGGGAGAAGCGTGCGCAAGGGTCCACCCATGTGGGGACTAACTTTCTTACCAACTCTAGAGTCTAACTAACTGAACTGACTAGCTAACAAACCTAAGACAATCAATAATAAACTATCTAGTGCACCCGAAAACGTAAGACTTAATTGGGTGACACTAACCTAGTAACTAGTTCAATACACATTCTAGTACCTAACCTAGGATGGTCCAAAATGGTAAGTTATGGTCCCAACGACGTAGGGATACTTTATTAATTATACTAGGTCCCTTAATTAATTAAATTTAGGAATTAATAAATTAAGGAAAATTCAAAAGCAAGGCCCAAACTCTTAGGAAAAAATTTAGATTTGACTAACTTAAATGCTTTCCTATTTTTAGTGAATCTAGGAGGGATATTTTAGTAATTAAATAATAAATTTATTTAATTAACTTCATTATCCTAAGTTTAATTAGTCAATATCAGTTCCTAAGAATTAGACTCACGTTCAAACACTAGAAAATTCACAACTCAAAACATTGAGCAAATGAAAGAAAAATAGAAATGTTTCTCACGATTCTTTTAGGCTATTTGAAGGTATTCTTCAAGGTTTTCGTGCAAGGTGATCTTCGTATATTCAGTGCTACATAAGGTATGGGTTTTTTCTCATGGATTCCTTTCCCGAAGAGGCTTTTAAACCGTTTTATGGATTGAAGAATATAAAATTTAGGGTTCTTACCAATGACATTGTTGATTGTCCATCTCCTTACTATCCGTGTTCTCGATCCTAATATTATGTAGATGTAATGTCGAACATGTTTTTGGTATATGGTCCTAACTGATCATTATGTGTAATTTTTATGTGATTTGAATATGTCGAATGAGATCTATAGGTTATATCCATATGATTAATGCCTAATTGTTTTCGAGAAGATGAAATTATTATAATTCGTTTAAAAAATTAAATTTATTGTTGAAAGGGGTGAAGAATTTGATTACTATTTGTATTTTACAGTAGATATGTTTGTAAGTGTTATGAATGTAATGTTTCCAAAAATAGATAAGAATGAGAATCAAAGCTAGTTAATGAACCTTCAATGCCAAATTAATTTATTAGCTTTGCAAAACTAAACAGTGAATTGTTCATATCAGCTAATCAAATGTAAAATGTTGGATGATAAACATGATGAAATTACAATAATTTATACATGAACTTAAGTGAATTAGCTAATGGTATTCTCATGACAAGTGTCTAGTGAAAGTTTAAATTTTGCCAATAAATTGGCTAATAATATTCTAGATTAGCATAATATGTGAAAGTTTTGTCTATGCCAATCAATTGGCTTACAATGTTATTTCCAAAATATGATATAAAATTGGCTAATGACTAACTTACACCAAATTAAGCATGAGATATGTAACTTTGAATTAATAAACGAGGGTATGTAAGTCGTTGGGACAAGTCCCAACAAACCTTTTCCAAATGAACTATGAATATAAGTAAGTACATTGAACAGAGTAAATAATGTTCATAAAGAGCGGTATAAAGCTACCAAATTTTATAAAACAAGATAAGGCTAGTAATAAGATAATTAAAAGTTTAACAATTATGAAAGTGAGCACAATGAGGTGTTAAAAGAAGTGAGGCAAGTCTCACTGACACCTAGACAATTATGTTAAAGGTACCCACATATAAGGGTGTTAATAATCGTGATACAATTCTCATTAACACCTTGATAATAATGTAAGGTTAAATTCACATTTCATCTAGAAAAGAAAGGGATGACCGGTTATCCAAAGAGTGCAGTAAACCTCATAACTAGAAGCAAGTTTCCCTAATGTTTGAGTAAACTCTAAAATATGTAAAGAAAAAAAAGTTGAGAAAAGCACCGATACACTAGAAATGAGCTTGTGCCAGCACATGTAATCCTCATGAGAAAAGGCTACCACCAAGGTGGATAAGTAGTCTTTGTATGTCTCCTAGTCATCGAACGATGTTGCTAGCATAGGAACTAGCTAGTGGATTCAACTTAAAAGAGTTAGGTATTATGCGGTTTCCCTTCGGCCGGTGTAACCACCACTTTTCTGTGTGGTGCACACACTGGATTTCATGGTTAGCGCCCATGTTCTATGTTGGTTAAATGCTCAAAGAAAGTATTTGTTTCACTTTAACTGTGAAACACCTCTTTTCGGTATGGGGAAGTCACTGGACTTGGTTTCAGTTTAGCTTGTGAACAACCCCTTTTCGATGTGGGGCAGACACTGGATTTCATGTTTAGCTCACAAGATCTAGTTTCACTTTGATCGGTAAACCACCCCTTTAAGTGTGGGGAAGACACTCAATTTCATGATGGCTCGTATGATCTTAATGCTAAAGATCTCATTAAGAATGTAAGAATGAAAGAGAAGAAATAGAAGTACAAGGTGAGATAAGAAAGTAAAGGCGTAAGTATATAAAATCATTAGTGGTTGATAAGAATGATGTTTTAACAAGTTATTGGCTTGTGCCAAATCAAGATATATGCTCCCATATCTTCATGTTACACAAATGATTAAATAATGGGCACAACTAAGTAAAAATTAGCTTATAATGACTTCGTATATTATGTTAATAATGGATAGTAAAATATAATTGTTAAACAATGCCTCATTATCTCCATTATATGAAAATGATGAAATGAGTGGTCTAAACGATAAAGATTGGCTTATAAGGATTTCATGCCAAATTTATCAAGAATGGAAAGAATAACATGTAGTAAGGGTAGTGATACGCTCAAGTTTACTTCTTAAATAAGAAGTAAAGTGGTCGTATCTAGTAAAGAACCCAATTAATGAGGTTGGTCTCATTCCCAAGAGAAAAATAGTTAAGACTTAACTTTATTCTATTATTACAATTATTTCCCTAGAAAAAAAAGACAATAAAGAGGGAGTTTTATTTCTAAATTAATGAAAATAATTAACTAAATTAAAGTAAACAATTAACATATTTAAATATTGGAGCTTAATCAATTACAAAAAGTAACTAGGGCTTATGTGTTCCCACGGGTTCCTAACTTGATAATTCTAACTATAACAATTCTTTCCTAGTATCTTGCTTGTAAAGTGATAATTTATGTATCTATAAATCCTTGGTCCGACATATAGAATATTTCACTCTGTACTTTGATCCGGCTACGTGTGTTGCTATACTAACCCTTACCTTTACCTCATAGCTGAATGTGTTCGATATTTGACTAAGTTATTACTTCATACCAATCGACACTAGCATTTTAGATAGTGTACGCTAAATCTATGTTGACAATTCTTTTCCTATTATCTACCTCATTGGTACGGCAAGTAGCATTAACACGAGTTCTAACGTTGGCCATCCGTTAAAAAGACTTCTAAACGAAAGCATTATCAATACATGCAAGACACCATTCTAGAAATGCTATTTTAGTTAGATTTTACAACATTATTTACCTATGGTTCCCACAACCCTAGTTATGGAGTTTAGTTACCCATGGTCATAATCAAACTATTCATATATTTAATATAAGAATTCATGCACTTACTTTAATGAGAAAGAATAAACTTCAGAAATTCACTTGATTAATAAACAAAAGAACCAACAATCGATTCCAGAAAAAGTGTAACAATTGCTGAAATTAATCCTTCAATACTTGAACAAGAGACCTAAAGATTATCCAAAAGTTTAACCCCAAAAATGAGGTTTTTCGAACTATTTATAATGAAAACAAAATCCTAATATAAGCAAGATTCTAATTACTGGAAATCTTTCAAGACGCGTTTGGGTCGCCGGACCTCGTGACGGATCGTCGTGTTCACGACGGGCCATCATGGCCTCCATCATTCTATACTTCACAAATTTTCTATTGGTTCTTTACTACCATCAACGAACAGGTGTGACAGACTGTTCCAAGCACAACGGTCCGTCGAGGCTCTCCGCTCCATAATACTTAAACTTCTTGGAATTTGGGTACTGGGACTACTCTCTAATTATTACGACCAACCAGCAAGACGTACCATCGTGGCCATGACGGTCCGTCGTGGACTTCCGTAATCCCACACTAGGTCAGACATCTTCATCTATCTTCAGGAGAATATCTCCTCCCTACGATGCAACCTATGGACTATCACAAGCTCGACGAACAGTCATAAGCTCCGTAGGTGTTGTCTTCTGCATTTCTCGCTCAAAACCTTCTGCGTTCATCTTTAAAAAGATTTCCTGCAAATAAGGAGAAACTTACGTTAAAATCAATACAAAAAGGCTTTTGGACACACACTAAACTTGAGGAAAAAACATTAAAAATATTGTGAAATCATGGTACATCAACACCCTCAACTTAAATTCGTTGTTTTTCCTCAAGCGACACAGTATGACTCACTACAAAATCATTGTACAATAGTATCCATATTTTAGCTTTCGCAATCATTTGGCTATCAATCACGATTAGTCTCATCATGTTTATGCATGTTATCACTATTAGGCTTGAATTATGTGGAATCAGACAATGACACAGACTCACCAAGCACTGACACCTATCCTCTTCAATTTCTCACCGAGGTGCTAATATTTTCGATATTGCAACTAGTGTCCTCACTCCAAAACAACATCATCATTTTTCACACAATGATTTTAATTTGCGTATAAGGATTACTTTTCAACACTCACCCTCAGAACAAATTCACAACTCATTAATACATATTGCCATAAGCTTGCCCTTATTTTCATTGCTTTATGTTTTCCATACAACTCTTAGGATCACGATAGGACTTTCTTAGCGTGTAACATAGGATCAGGGTTAGGTAGGGTATATCTAGGTATAATTTAGTGAATTTTTGCTCTCCTTGACATATCAGCTAAACTTACCATTTTTATCGTTTTATTTCACCCAATTTCTCATATTCTTTAACCTTGGTATTTTCCCTTCTTTCTTCATTTGTGTAAGTGACTCTTTTTCTTTTCTTGCTTGTATTTATTATATTATTTTTATTTCACTTTTCTTTCAACTTGTTCTTGAGTCACTTTACTTTTGTTCTTTCTCTCTCTTAGTTATTTCGAACCCACTTTCCATTGCATTTCTCATAATAGCCACCCTTAGTTCATGGATTTGCTATGAGTCAAAGCACAAAATACCCGAAATTGGGTCAGGGCCATGAAAAGGTTGTTTACTGCATTAGCCACCCTCAACTTATGCTTTTGGCATAAGCTGAGGTGTACATGTCCAAGTAGAGACCAGGGCCAACACATTATTCCCAGAAAAGATCAATTGGGGTGAAAAAGAAAAGTCTATTTTAAGCTCAAATAATTTGGATCAAAGATGGATTAGTTTTATTCGTTTTTTATGTAGGCTAAAAATTGGCTATGTTTAACACGGGCCTATGATCCTTTCCTAATTGTCCATTACAACTTACTTTTAGCAGGACTAACCATACAAGTTCTATCTTAGTACAAATACTGGACTATTGAAATTTTCCTCACACTCACATGAAATCTCATTACTCTACCAAATTATCAGACACCTAGTTCGAGTCTTAGACTAAAGGTCATGCCGCAGTGTATCTCTATGTCATTCGTAGAGCCACACATTGATGAACTACTATGCCTAGCCATGAATCATTTTCATTACATTAGGATATCATTTTTGTTTTATCCATCATGTTTCAAAGTTATACAATGTACACAAGATATAGACATGCCGTTTCAACAATAAAAAATAATCAGTCTCTGGGGGAAAAAGAGCACATGCAAGAAACCCCCAAATGAGGATTGCGAATTGGGATATTCTAACTTCACCCTAGCACTCACTTTCCATTTACCCCAACCCCAAAAAAAAGATATTAAATTGTCCCCAATGCAAAAAAAAAAACTGAAATACGAGAGTGGTAGGGGAAGAAAAGCTATGGCGCAAAAGCGCCGGCGATTAGCAATCTGGTGGGTCCGGTTCCCCAAAACCCACTAACTATGTAGTCTGGACACCCTCAGTAGTGTCCTCATCAACAATACCAATATCAGAAGTGCCTCCCGCTGTCTCCAAATTTGGAGCTAGATGCCCTAGCAGATGACTCTACATCCCTGATCTGACGCGCCTTCTCATCACAAAATGAGACTATCCTCACAGCCTCATCACACGATACTCCTTCTTCTTTGCTCTAGGCTCATCCTCCTCTCGAACCCTACGAGTCTTGGCATGCTCTCGAGGGGGAGGTGGTGGAATCTCAGAAGTTGCGAATAAAGCCGCCAACACTCTGTCCTTAGTAGGCTCTGTAGACGGGCTAGGATCATATCAATACCTGCTCGCAGACTCTCAACTGCAGCCTGAAGGGTCGACACGTTCACCAAAGGAGCTGGCCGGGCTAGCACCCGGAACTCAAAAGCACCTAAACGCTAATGAACCTCAGCGATCTTACGCTCTGTGTGCTGTGCAATTTTATGCTCCATGCGCTCCTCCGCCTCAGCAACAGACCACTACATCTAAGGCTGGATGTGATGCAGAAGTTTGGCCATCTGAGCCTCTAGTTTCTTGACCCTAGAAAGTTGGACCAGAGCGGGAAATGGGGCTGAGCGAGAGGAGCTAGGGGCATTTCTACTACCCCTGATGGACTCGAGCGGGGTAGTGACAGTGGTTGTGGAAGTAGCCTATGTAGCCGTTCTAGCATGCGCTACAGTATCAGCAAAATTCTCACCAAGTGGAGGCACCTCTCGACGGGGCCCTCTGCATGGAGAAAACTCATTGGCCACAATACTAACGAGGCAGATTTCAACACCGCCCTGCGGAGTCTTGAGCTGATCAATGTGCCAGATGGTCACACCTGTGGAACTTCATAATGAAAATATCATGCACGAAAAAGGGTAAGTAGTGGTGACCTTGAAATGCCACTCGTGCATGACCGCTTATATAATCCAAGCAAAGTCAACCTCAAACCCGGCTATCATCGCTACCATCAGAACTACGCGATCCGATGTAACTATATTATCAGCAGCCATGAGGGAAAGGCAGTGGCGGACAATCAACCATAAAAACATAGCCGTGAAGGACAAGTTAGCCTACCTGATGGTTACCTTCGGCTCCATTATGCAATCGGCACCCTCTCCATCAATAGATATGTGCAGGGCCATCCACCTCTTGGTGGTATCTCTTAGCGATGGCTGACGCAAAAATTGGCCATCTTTAACAATTTGCCACTGATAGTCGAACTCAGTGGTGAGAGGGGTCTTGGTGGCATCAACATCCTTGCTGTATAGATACCGGCGAATGGCTGGCAAAGAGAGGTCGACCTGTGTGCCACGTACTTTGACGTGCGTTATAGGACATTTAGAAAAAAAATTGAGACCCTTAGGACAAGGGTCTCTGACCGTCATGACGGTTGTGCAGGACGGCCTGTCTCGGTAATGACGGTCCATCATAGATATCTTTTAGAGGACACTTGGAAAAAGTTGGAGACCCTTAGGACTGGAGTCTCTGACCATCATGACGGTTGTGCAGGATGGACCCGTCGACGGTATGACGCTCCATCTTAGATGTCCATCAGATGACACTTTGGAAAAGGTAGAGACCCTTAGAACAACGGTCTCTAACAACCATGACGGTTGTACTGGACGGACTATCGTGTTAATGACGATCCGTCTTAGATGTACGTCAGAGGACACTTAAAAAAAGTTAGAGATCCTTAGGAATAGGGTCTTTGACAACCAGAACGATTGTGTTGGGAAGACCGTTGTTGGAACGACGGTCCGTTGCATGGGTCCGTTGGTGTACACTTAGAGTAAATGAATAGTGGGGTGTTTGAACAGACCCTATGAAGGCCCATCGTCAGTACGACTGTCTGTCATCGGGGTCTCGTTCTGTCATTCAGTAACAAAATTGAGGATGCCACAATCATTCCCTGTAACTCAAGCGAAATACTTAATGTTAACATACATGTTTCTAATCCAAATACCTAGCAAACTAGCAATGCTAAAGCACCAATTTCTCGAGTTTTAACAAGGCAATTCGAGGACTCTAAACCTAGGTCAGTCAAAATTTAATCAAAGAATAGAGACCTACCAAAAAGAAATATGCTAATAGTAATTGAAGAACAAAAATGCAATGTAAATGGTCAGAGATCAGAGACACATACCTGAGAAGAGGAGAAAAACAAGAAAGTAAGGCACTTGGTTATCAAGAGCACAACCACAATAGACTCTGACCAGTAGAAAGGAGATTTGGGAAATTGGGGATTTGGAAAATTTATATGGATCAGGTGATAGAGGAGAGGGGGATAAAGGTAGGAAGTTTTAAAGGGAGGGAATGGGAGAAAGAAGGAAAGAAACAGTTTAAATAAAGGGGTGGTTTTTTTTGAAGGTTTACAATTTTTAAAATTCCCCAGCTGGGTTGGGTCGGGTATGCTGGTTTATGACGCAACGATTCCCCGATGACTATCCATTGAAGATGTGATGGTCCGTCATGTGTTTCCTTGCGGATGCCCTAATTTTGAAAATAAATAAAAAACATACCTGACACGACGGATTCATGCGACGGTCCGTCGCATGCATGACGATTCGTCAATGTATATTTTAGTGGATGTTGTGGAGTAATTTTCTAAATAATTTCCTGGTGATGTGCCTACAAATTTGAAACCCATTAGTAGAAATTCTACCATTACTACAAAGAAAACTATATGTATTGGGTTTCCTTTTAACAAGCGCCTGATTTAACATCGCGGCATGACTGAACACACTTGATTAACATGAATTTATCTAGATGGTATGCCTCGATCACATCATTCGCTGATTCAGCATGCCCAAAATAGATTTTTATTCGTTGTCTATTCAACTTAAACCGCACACCCTTATAGGTTTCCAACTCAACTGCTTCATCAGGTAATAGTTGGCTAACCAGGTAAGGGCCAGTCCATTAGGACTTGAGCTTGCCCGGAAACAAGCGCAATCTAGAATTGTGTAAAGCCCCAAATCCCCAACCAAAAAATCTCCTTTTTGAATTTTCAGGTCATGGTACTTTTTCATGTTTTATTCTTATATGGATGATCTTTCATTAGATTTCAGGGCAAATTCATCGAGTTCATTCAACCTAGTTAACCATTATTTTGCAGCGTTCCAATCCATTTTCAACTTCTTGATAGCCCACATGGCTTTATGCTCTAATTCAACAGGAAGATGGCAAGCTTTCCCATATACAAGTTTGTATGGGGAAATACCTATGGGAGTCCTATACGATGTCCGGTAGGCCCAAAGAGCATCACCGAGCCTCCTTGACCAATCCGTTATCTGTTTGATCTTCCTATTTGATAGTTCAACTTGCCCACTAGTTTTGGGATTGTATGGAGTGTCCGCATTATGGCGAACCCCATATTTCTCTAATAATCCCTTGAATAATTTGTTGCAAAAGTGGGATCCCCCATCACTAATAATTGCCCTTTGTGTACCAAATCGAGAGCATATATTCTGTTTCAAGAACGCAGTTACACTCTTTCCTTCAGTGCTTGTGAGGGCGATAGCTTCCACACATTTAGATAAATAATGAACCTTTACTAAAATATACTACATTCCTTGAGAAATCACAGAAGGACCCATAAAGTCAATACACCAAACATCAAATAACTCAATCACATGAATGGGGTTTAGAGGGAGCTCTTGCTTTCTTGAAATGCCGCCATCTCTTTGGCATCTATCACATGATTTAGCAAACTCATGAGCATCTTGATGAAGAGTTGGAAAATAGTAACCACATTGTAATATCTTATGAGCGGTTTGGATACCACTATGATGTCCACCAATGGGTGAGGAATGACATGCCTCTTAAACACTCAACATCTAAACTTTTGGCACACAACGCCGAATAAGCCCATAGGTACAACTCCTACATAAGCATGGTTCATCGAAAAAGAACTTCTTCACATCGTACATGAACTTTTTTCTTTGATGAAAGGACAAGTCCGATGGAATAATATCGCTAGGCAGATAGTTCGTAAAATCTGAACCAATTGAATCAAGTGTTATGAGGCAGCCAATACATGCTCGTCGGGGAAAGTATCATCAATATCAGTCGTATCCCCTAACTCTCTCATAGCTTAATCTTCTAGATGGGACATGTGATCGACAACTTGATTTTTGGTCCTTTTTCTATCCCTCACCTCAAAGTCAAATTCTTGTAGCAGCAATACCAAACGAATAAACCTTAATTTTGCATCCTACTTTGCAATCAAATATATCAATGTTGAATGGTCAGTATGAATCAGAACTCTAGTACCTAGCAAATAGGAGCGAAATTTCTCAAAAGCAAAGATTACTGTAAGGTGTTCTTTCTTAGTCACTGTGTAGTTCTTCTGGGCTTTATTTAGGGCTTTACTATCATAGTAAATGGGGTAAAGGATTTTTTTCCTTCTTTTTCCCAAAACCACACCAAGAGCAACCCCACTAGCATCGCACATCACCTCAAATGGAATGTTCCAATTCGGAGAAGTAATGATAAATGCATACACCAATTTTTCTTTTAGCTCACCGAATGCTTTAAGACTTGATTCATCAACATAAAATTTATAATCTTTCTCCAGCAGTTTGCACAACGGATACACAATTTTTGAAAAATCTTTAATCAATATCCGATAAAAATCTGCATGCCCAAAAAAGCTTCTCACACCTTTTACAGAGATAGGTGGGGGAAGTCTCTCTTTTATCTCAACTTTAGCTCGATCAACGTCTAGGCCCTTTTCTTAAATGCGATGACCCAAAACAATACCTTCTTTCACCAAGAAGTGGCATTTTTCCTAATTTAATACTAAATTGCAGTCTCCACATCTCTTAAGGACCTCAGATAAATGGCTTAAACACCACTCGAATAATTCACCAACCACAGAGAAATCATCCATAAAAAATTCAATAGTATCTTTCACAATGTCGGAGAATATCTACATCATACATCTCTGAAATATGGCGGGTGCATTGCACAACCCAAACGACATTCTCTTGAATGAAAAGGTCCCATATGGACAAGTAAAGGTGGTTTTCTCTTGATCTTCTGGTGCAGTAGAAATCTGATTATACCCTGACTATCCATCAAGAAAACAGTACCACCCTTTTCCGTCAAGTCCATCCAACATCTGATCCATGAATGGCATAGGAAAATGGTCTTTTTTGGTCCATGAATTTATCCATACACACCCTCCATCCAGTAACCGGTCTCATTGGAACAAGTTCGTTTTTCTCATTGGGGACCACAATTATTCCCCCTTTCTTAGGTACACACTGAACAGGGCCTACCCAAATACTATCGGCGATCGGATATATTACTCAGCCGTCAAACAATTTAATGATTTCCTTTTTCACAACCTCTTGCATAATTGGATTTAAGCGTCTCTAGTGCTCAATCTTTGGCTTACGATCAGGCATGAGTCAGATTTTGTGAGAAAAAATACCAGGAGGGATCCAAATAATGTCCGTAATAGACCACGCAATAGCTCTTTTAAAATTTTCTAGCACTTTCACCAAACACTCTATTTGTTGTTCATTCAGGTCTGATGCAATGATTACCGGCAAAGTGTCAACGTTTCCTAAGATTTCATACCTTAGATGAGGTGGGAGAGCTTTATGTTCTAACTTTTCAGTTTCCTCTATAGATGGTTTCGCGAGTGGAGACTCGTTATTCTTCATGTATAACTCATATTTCTTCAGTTTGAACAAAAAATCACCATGATCAATAGCCGCGACTAATGACCCATACTCTTCAATGCAATCATTTTAAAAATTACTTATTACTGCGGCTAAAGCTTCTACACCTTGACGTTATTCTATTTGTGTCTTGGATGACTTACAAACTTTGTAGGATATAGCAGATGCAGATTGGAGCTCACCACTCTGCCTGATGGACGTACAAATGTTGAAGGTGACTTTTCATCGTTTAACCAAAATTTCATCATCCACTTTTTCATATAAACTGAGGCTCTATCTGTAGCAAGGAATGACCTCCCAAGAATAATAGGCACTTCAAAATCAGCTTCACAATTAAGAATAACAAAATCTGCTGGAAATATGAACGACTCCACTTTTACTAGCACAACGTGGAGTATCCCTATATGACTTTTTACTGTTCGATCGACCATCAGTAGCCACATTGCAGTGCGCTTGGGATCACCCGAATCCAACTTCTTGTAAATCAAGAGGGGCATGAGATTTATGCTTTCCCCTAGATCACATAATGCTTTCGCAAAATGTAATAACCCAATTGTACAAGGAATACTGAACGCACCTGGATCTTTTTTCTTTTGTACTAGAGATCTTGTAGTGTGCACCTGGATCTTCTTTCTTTTGTACTAGAGATCTTGTAGCAATAGCACTATAATGCTACATTCTATCATCATCCTAAAAAAAGACCAATCTTTTCTTTGTAAATAGATCTTTCATAAACTTGGCATAACCGGATATTTGTTCTAAAGCTTCTACCAAAGGGACAATGATAGGAAGCTGCTTCAACATTGTTATAAAACGCCGATATTTACCATCCTCCATCTTTTTATCTAATCTTTAATTGAATGGGGGTGGTGGTCTAGGCATGTGAGTTACCTTTTTAGGAACTTCAACATATTTTCAAGTGTTATCTTTTATGTCACTACTAACCTCTACAATTTTATCATTATCTTTTATCACCTTTTCCTCATTAGCCGGCATAGGTGGGTCAATGGTTTGCTTACCACCGCGAGTAGTGATTGACATACAGTGTCCATCATTTTTTTGGATTTTGGACAGTGTTTCTAGGAAGAGTACCTGATTTTCGTGTGCTCACAGTCGCAGATAAGTGGGCCATTTGTAACTCAAGCTGCTTAATCGATATTGCATGTGTATCGACTTTCTGTCCAATACCCGCTAAATCACTCTTTAACTATTTAGTATTCTTATCATTAGCATCGAATCTCCTCATAATTTTGTGCAACATATCCTTTACTCACGCCATACGACCTCCACCATCCCTAGGAGTAACTTTACTATTTTGAGAAGGAACATAGATCTCATTCCTATCATTTCTGTTACCATAAGTACTCTTGTTGAAGTTGTTATGGCAATTGTAATTTCTATCTATACATAATGACCCTCACGGTTATAGTTACCATACATCCGACCTTGGTTTCCTTAACCTTGGCGCCAATTCTCCTGATTTGAGTCTTGGGCACTGAGTCATAAACCCCCGTCTGCTCAATTACCGCATATGGATCCTCCTCCTAATAACATTCATCATTTGGTGGTTGTGGTTTAGACAAGTAGTTAATTGCATTTATCTTTTCTGCACCCTAGTGACATGTTTAAATACCAACCCAAGCTCAGTTCTCATCTGAGCCATCTCTTCACGAATCTCATCTGTGGCTGGGTTCTGTGTGGATTGCAGTGCGAAGGTATTTCTTCTCGTATCTGAGTTTCTAGAACTCCATGCTTTATTATTCCGGGAGATTTTCTCTAACTTTTCAGCAATCTTGGCATAACGACACTCTCCATAAGAACCACCCGCTATAGTATCCAATACAACTTTATTATCATCATCCTGTCCCCGATAGAAGTATTCCTTCAGTGACTCATCATCTATGCGGTGTATAGGGACACTTCTCAAAAATTAAGTTAATCTATCCCAAGAACTACTTACAGACTCTCGTACTAGTGCCACAATGTTGTTCACTCTGTCGTTGTGATTTAGTTTCTTGGAGACCGGGTAGTAAAGTTATAAGAAGACGTCCCTTAGTTTGTTCCAAGTGAAAATTGAGTTATAAGGGAGCTCAGTGAACAAAATATAGTCTCTTCCGTTAGTAAGAGAGGAAATTCTCTTAGCCCTATTACATCTAAATCCAAATCAGGCCTCCCTACACAGCTTTTACACATTGCCCCTTACCTAAGCTATATGGGCATATGGTTCCTCAAAAGGTAGCTTTGAAAACAAACCTCTAGCAGTGAGCATTTGCATCATACTACTAGTTACCACAAAGGTGTGGCCTTGTGGTAGAGGGGGCAAGACAAGTGTCCCATCAGAGTCTGCGATATTATCATAACCTCTGTAGTATTCTTGAGGTCGTGGAGCGGGAATTTGTCCCCTTTGTTTATTTTCACCAGGATCATCGGGTAATAACTAACCATGAACATCTATCAAAGCTGGGATGTTCTAGGTTGGATCATTAACGTTAATACCCAAGTTTAGATTCATATTGTGTAGTGTACGCTCTATTTCTTGGCTGTAGGGAAACAAGGGTTCTCTTTCTCTCCTTGTATTTGGCATACAAGGAAGATAATTTTGCAAGAATAAAAAACAATAGAAAATTAAAATTAAGAAAATATTGACTATACTTTAGTAATAAGTTCAAGTTAATCTAAAAGCTACTTTCCCCGACATCGGCGCCAAAATTTGATACACTCAACTTACTTCTTAATTAAGAAGTAGAGCGGTCGTATCAAGTAAAGAACCTAGCTAATGAGGTTGTGATTGTTCCAACGGGGAAATAGTTCAGACTTAACTTTATTCTATTATACCTATTATGTAGTCAATTATTTCCCTAGAAAATGAAAGACAATAAAGGGTGAGTTTTATTTAAAAATTAATGGAAATAATTAACTAAATTAAAGTAAACAACTAATAGATTCAAATCTTTGAGCTTAATAAATGAATAAAAGTAACTAGGGTTTAAGTGCTCCCCACATGTTCCTAACATAATAATTCTAACTATAACAATTCTTTCCTAGTATCTTGCATGTAAAGTGATAACTTATGTATCTCTAAGTCCTTGGTCCGACATCTATAAAATTTCACTCCGCACCTGGTACTACTACATGTGTTGCTATACTAACCCTTACCATTACCTCATATTAGGCATTGTATTCGATATTTGACTATGTTTTTACTTCGTACCAATCGACACTATCCTATTTGGTATTGTACACTAAATCTATGTTGATAATTCTTTTTCTATTATCTACCTCCTTGGTCTGGCAAGTAGCATTAAGGAGAGTTCTAACGCTGACCATCCATCAAAAAGACTTCTAAACAAAAGTATTATCAATACATGCAAGATAACCATTCTAGAATTATTATTTTAGTTAGATTTTACCTCATTATTCATCCATGGTTCCAACAACCCTAATTATGTAGTTTAGTTACCCATGGTCATAATCACACTATTAATATATTTCATATAAGAATTCATGCACTTACTTTAATGGGAAAGAATAAAATCCAGAAATTCACTTGATTAATTAATAAAAGCACCAACAATCAATTCAACAAAAGTGTAACAATTGCTGAAATTAATCCTTCAATACTTGAACAAGAGATCTAACGATTATCCAAAAGTCTAACTATCAAGGAACAGGTGTGACGGACCGTTCAAAGCACAATGGTCTAACAAAGGGTTTCGTTCCATAATACTTAAACTTCTTGGAATTTGGGTACTGGGACTTATATCTTATTATTACAACAAACCAGAAGGATGGACGGTCGTGGCTATGACGGTCTGTCGTGGACTTCCGTAATCCCACACTAGGTCACAGTTCGCCATCTTCCTTCAGCAACTTCTATCCTCACTGCGATGCCACCTACGAACCATCCTAAGCTCCGTTGGTGGTCTCTTATGCAGTACTCGCTCAAAATCTTCCGCGTTCATCTCTGGACAGATTTTTTTAAAATAAGGAGAAACTTACATAAAAATCAATAGAAAAAGGCTTTTGGACACACAGTATACCTTGAAGAAAAAGCATTAAAAATACCATGAAAATATGGTTCATAAGGTAGACAAATTATTTCCCTAGTCTTTTCAATTACATACTCGATTCTTTGTAGGTATGGGACTACAATGAATCATTGCACTTGTAGTTAAAATATACGATTATAAATATCTTTGAACTACACAACAACAAGAAGAAAAAGACTAAAAATAAATTAAGTGTTTGGGAAGGAGCTTTCAAGTTTGGAGGAGCAAATTTTAAAATTTTCGGTCGAGTTGTTCTAAAATTACGACCATGATTGTAAGGACTTATGTTCATATATAAAATAACTTGTGTGCTTTGAATTCATTAAAATATGTAAAATTCAAACCATAATTTTCCCTGAACTTCACTAATTTTATAAAAGGAATCAAATAATTTTTTGAATAGTTATTGCAACATATGATGGTTTTTCTAGGAGGGTTAAATATGCTAGTGAGTTGGAATAAAATAGAAGAGGACAATGTTGCTTGTTTTCTTTGTAGTTGGAGTGTTTGGTTATTGTTAATATTAGAAGTACAATTGTTGTAATTAGTGAAGTTCAGGGAAAATATTTGGGGTCACGTTGATTACTTTTATTGATAGGGAAACCTTTTTTTCATTTTCGAGGTCTCCACTGGTTTATTACCAAGTGTTCATAATTTCAATTTATATTAATTATTTATCATAGTATAGATCTAGTTTTTATAGATTGAAATAGGTAATTGATTATTTGGTTTATATTATATTATTAACATTGAATTTGACATACAGGGAGAGACTAAGGCTTAATACTTGGCTTGAAATTAGCAAATAGGATCCTTGCCATATTGAATATAACAAGATTAGGAGATTGATTGGAGATATGAGTTAGTTTCGTGTCTAGGTTAGACATAATATTTTGAGTGTCAATGAACTCACTTAGTAATGAATATTGCACAATTGGTAAATTTGGAATGTTGCAAAGCTTTGCAAAAAGGGAAGGAAAAATATTGAAATTCGTGGCACGGGGTCGACATATAAGGTATGTTAAGACATTAAGACTTCATTGAAGGAATTTTTGCTATTTGAAGATTAAAAATGAAATATATCATGGGTAAGGGTGAAAGATAGGGGTCTTGTACCAAAGGTGTGATGGGAAGGTGTAACACTCCTAGAGCATGTTAGATCCGGGGAGCAATCCATAGGCATAATCGCCTTTGTCGTCCTCGAAGAACACTAAGACGAGGCTCTTAGAATTCGTTATTACATTTCATAGGTTAAAAAGTGTAAAAAATTTAAAACATTTAATCTACGTATATAGTATGAGGTTTTCGTAGACCTCTCATTTACACATACTATATATATAGGGAGTTTACTTAGACTCTTCGCAATAAGAAGCTTACTTAGTCTTCTACATTTATGTCACATATATATATAACATACACTATGTAGCCTTAATAAGGATGTCTCATATTAAACTATCTAAATGGAATAGAACAATATGGGCATAGCCACTACAAGAATGTTACAATGCCTGTTAGGGCTTACAACATTATCTTGAACAACAAGAGTGAAACAAATTTAATAAGACTATAGAAATTCACACATGTAGAATGAGAAAATTCACAATCCTCTGATCTTGAGCACAAATCCACACTTTGAGAAATGACCCAACACTTCTTTAAAAAGTTGGCATGAACCCTTCAACAACCAGAACCTAACACTTTTGGGAAAAAGGGAGAAATAGGAGTTAGCACATTAGAAAATTTCATTGAGAAGTCTTTTCTACAACCCAAGAACACATACGAAACAATAATCAGATAATACTTAAGAAAAAAAATATATTCAACCCAAGACCAACATACTTTACTTATGACAAGTCAACATGTGCATAACATAATAAGTTTAATAGACAATGCAACTCTAACATCATTTTATAACCACAAAGGGTGTTCAAGAGTTTATAACATTATAACCTAAGTATAGCCCTTACTCATTACCCCTTACCAAGTCTACTAGTGCAATAGTCAAGTGAAATCCTTTATCTCCACTCAACCCAACAAACTAACTAAAGGATCATGAATAATGCCTAACTTCACATAACATAGAATTATAAGTGTTCATCCCCATATTTATAAACATAAACCATTATAATGAAGATTCAGCATATGCATACCATTTATTTCACAAGTTTATAAGAACATAAAAATGACCACCTAGGATTTCCCTTAAGGCCATCTACTGAAATCTATAGGTAATGTCTCATACCCCTACATAGACTATGTCAAACCCCTTAGGTCCTCATAGTTAGAGTTCTTTTTGTTACATCATTTTTCATTTGGGAACATATTACCTTAACTGACATAGACCACTAATTTGGAGTCCAGCTTCGCCAACCTAACAATACATGAACATATCATCTACGTGGATCCACTAGATAGTATTCCTATGGGAGAAACATAGTTCATGGACTAGGAGATGTAATGTGGAACCTTTTATGTTACATGCATTATAGTATACAATCTCATGACTACAACTAGTGAACCTACCTTCCCTATTTGGGGAGGGACGCTCCTCACTACTAGTTCACTCGGTGCTTAGCTAGAGTCCCTATTGAAATGTCTTTCTTTAAAAATTTTAACTTAGTTTAGGTCAAAGGAGAACAACCCCTTGCATAATCATATTCATTAGCTCAATAGGAATTGCATGAGAAAACCTTTCAATAAAACCATCATATGTGAGATTAGAACATTAACATCATCATATTATAGTAAGACATATAGATACTTCATTACAAACCTTATATCATTATAACTTAAGCATAATCTAACAATCAAATAATCAAAAAATTTTAATTACATCATCATACCACATCTACTCAACCAAATAACAAGACATACCTCAATTGAACTCCATTACTAAGTACAAGCAATCATAATTTGAAGTAAAATTTGAGATAATAAAAGACATACCAAAATCTCCTACCATAGCCATCATCCATGGTCTTACCATAAGCTAATAAATTTCATCAAAACATAGGTGTAACAACATCATGCAATAGTAATTTAAACAAGAACTAAGTCAATTTTGTATCATCACTATCCCAATTAAATTTAATTAATAACCTAGGGTGTATGAGAAAAGGGTTCATTCAAGAATTATTAAAGAACCAAGATTAATTCCTACAATGATAGCTAATAGGAAGTCTATAAATGAATTAGATCAAATAAAACAGCCCACACATTCCCTATTTCCTTCAATATACAATAAGAACCAAGAATTCATGGAAATTGGGGAAAGAACATGCTATACCAAAAATTTCAATATTAACATCTATTACTCAGCAATATACATGTTATTAGTCATAGTCATTCATAATCCAACGTAACTAATCATCAATTTCGACATAAAAAGTAAACCCGTTTGTAGAGAAAAACTGTAAGAATTGGGTAATTTGAAAATCCATTCTGAGAGGACCTCTTGGGAAAAGGAATCTAAAGAGAGAAGAACCCATACATTAATGAAATGTTGTCTCTTAAAATTGGGTGAAAACCATGGAGACATTGTTTTCTTCCTCGAGCTTCTTGTTCCTTAATGGAGGATGACTGAAGAAAGAGAAAGTAGAGAGAAGTGGGAGCAATTTGGGTTTCAATTTGTGTTTGTGTTTTGGAGTGGGAAATAAATGATTTTTTATCCTAAAGTCAATATCTAGTCCACCCCTAAAAAACCCAAACTACCCATCAATAAGTTG